>NC_090651.1:250902976-251245656 GCF_040937935.1 Hyperolius riggenbachi
CTTCTATAACTGAGATTACTGCCCCATCTTTCAGAACTCCTTTATTATCAGCCGTCCTTATTTATTTGTAGATTTGTAAAACTTTTTTTTGGATTGAATTTAATAGATTAGAGACTTCTTTTCAACTTCCAGCATTCATTTCCTTTTTAAAGTTTTTATTATATTCCTTATATTTCTTTAATGCAAACTCAGTCCCTTAATGCTTTTTGGCTGTAAAATCATTCCTTTTACTCTTTTATTATCCGGGTAATATATCTGGAGGGATACAGTGTGTTTAGAAAGGATGTATTAGGCAGAAAACATGCAGGGGGAGGCATGTTGTATATCATTATATTTTCCTGTTACTTACATGATATCTGTTGTACAGTGCCATGGAAGATGCTGACACTATATACATCAATAATAATAATAATAATAATAATATGATGATGATCCTTGTTTCTTTTAAGCAACAAAGGTTTATTACCAATAACCAGCAAGAGTCTGAGCACCAATAAATCAATCCTTTTCATTGTAAATGCGCACTAACTGCCTTCTGCATTTCCTACTCCCATGCACTCCTGCAGGATTTCTCAAGAGCCGCTCCCACCCTATGGAACTCACTTCCACTGCCCATCAGACTCACTCTTGCCTTCAACACATTCAAGTAAGTCCACAAAACCCACCTCTTAAAGATGGCCTACTGCAACTCTCTCTGCTGAATACCTAATCTACAGCCCTACCTAGTAAGTCCACACCCCTCCCCTTAGATCTTAAGCCTTTTGCAGGGTCCTCCCTTTCCTAGTGTATACATGATTGTGTGCTACTTTTCTATGGCTGCCTTGTATTTAAATTAGTGGACCTACCTAACCAGCCCAAAACCATGACCATGTATCTTGTACCGTTTGCTTTGTATAACTTTGTCCTATGTTGTATAACCTTACGTTTCGTCTGCCATCCTTTGTATGTATTTATTGTCCTGCACTGCATAATATGTTGGCGCTTTATAAATACAATAAATAAAAATAATAATCTACAGGGATGGTGCAGTAAAAGATGGACACTGTACAGGAATTTAGGTTGTACAGGAAACATATGTAAGATACATTATTGTAAGCCTTATGGTATGTTTCTGACTTGGAACTGCAGAGGAAATTGTTTTTTAGTGAAATCCCTGTACTGAGTCTATCTATTAGGTGACTGCTTACATGGAATAGTGCGATGACCTTTAAGGAGGGTTGGCAGACTGTATTATTCTCCAGCACTTTAAAGCTATTCTCATCCATCCACAGGTCAAATGCCAAACTGAACAGCCACCCAATGCTGATAATACTCAAGAAAGAATAATTGGCAAATGCAGAATTCTTCCCTCTCAGGTTGTCACTCACAGCAAAGCTTCCTTGTGAATAAAAATCATTGTCCTAATGGTTTTTCTGTGAGCTGGAAAGGCTGTCTCCCTTGATTTAAATTCTCAGCCAGGTAAAAGGAAGCATTGACATATTCAATAATTGCTAGCCCGCCTCAGACCAACCTGATTATTACTCAAAGGAAGAATGAAGAACATTTGTAAGGCTCAGTTGTAATTCATTTATTACCTTGTTTCAAGACACCAGAATAATGGCTGCTATGTGCATAGTGAATGATATTATAATCATGTGTAAACAGGTGTAACCCAAGGTCTTGTTCACACCTCCGCATTTTGTCATGCGGATTTCATGCACTTTGCCTGTATGAAATCTCAATACATAATATCGTGAAAAATAAAATAGGCCATATTTTATTAATTTCTCCTGAGTTTTCTCCAAGGAGATCATTTGTTTTCATCTGCTCTAAAAAATATTTTTTCAGCACTAAAAAAGTACTAAAAAGTAGGTACAAAAGTAATATAAATCTTATTTATTGACCTTTTTTATATCTTCCTTGCCCTCAGAAGCTATTCTCAGCTCAGCAAGGAAAGAGCTTTATGGCTGGAATTCCTTATCAGTGGGAGTAACTCTATAAGTCCCAACTTGAGAGAAACTGTTACTTGTATACTTAATGTTAACTCTTTCAGACAGAAATAGAAAAAAAGAACACCGTCTTGTAATATGTATGCATAGCACTTTACATACACATGTCTATCTCATCAGGTCACATGTCACCTCGGGTATTCTTTAAAGCAAATCTGAAGCAACGCTAGAAAAAAAGTTGAATACTCACCTATGGTTCCTATAGAGCCTTCCTCATCCTCTCTGTGTCCTCGGTCCACTGCTGTGCCCTGTTGAAAAACAGGTGCATCTGCACTGCATTTGTGAGAGCCCACACTCACATGTGCACAGTACGAACCTGCTCATCTTCAAAAGTAATTGGGGATGGGAGTACTTCTGAAGCCTTCACAAGCACTCCCAAAGGCATATTCAACCAGTTGGTTGTCTAACAAACAGCAATAGACCGAGGGTATGGAAAGAGGACCATGAAGGTTCTATGGGTTCCAGAGTCTGTCCTCTACATAGATGAGTGTGAAGAACTTACTTTTAGCATTCAGTATTGCTTCAACTTCAGTTATAATAAGTGCAGCACAAACAACATCAGTTTCTTTTTAAACATCTGTTTTACGGTTCAAATAGGAGTTCCTTTTTTCTACACTATGGGTGTTTTCATGCACTTCGCTGCATTATAAATGACTGATAGAGCAAATTAAGGGATTGATCACACCTGCTCCTCTGTGCTGCATTGTAAGGCAATGGGTATGGGACAGGCAATGGACAGCTGGAATGGATGCATGCTTTTGCATGGGCCTTGCCACTTAAAGGGATACTGTAGGGGGGTCAGGGGAAAATGAGTTGAACTTACCCGGGGCTTCTCACGGTCCCCCGCAGACATCCTGTGTTGGCGCAGCCACTCACCGATGCTCCGGCCCCGCCTCCGGTTCACTTCTGGAATTTCATACTTTAAAGTCTGAAAACCACTGCGCCTGCGTTGCCGTGTCCTCGATCCCGCTGATGTCATCAAGAGCACACAGCGCAGGCCCAGTATGGTCTGTGTCTGCGCAGTCTACTCCTGGTGACATCAGCGGGAGTGAGGACATGGCAACGCAGGCGCAGTGGTTTTCTGACTTTAAAGTCAGAAATTCCAGAAGTGAACTGGAGGCGGGGCCGGAGCATCGGTGAGTGGCTGCGCCAACACAGGATGTCTGCGGGGGACCATTAGAAGCCCCGGGTAAGTTCAGCTCATTTTCCCCCGACCCCCCTACAGTATCCCTTTAAGTTTGCTGCACAAGTGCACATCACTCTACTGATTTTACACAGCACTTTATTTATTATTATTTTTTTGGGTGGAGGGGGGAGGAAGCAGATGTGTTGCTATGCATTTTAAGCATGCTTGTATCTTTTGCCTGGGGGCCACAATGGAAAGGAGTGGCAGAGACATGTTGCACAATGTATGTCAATGCAATGCACACATGTGAACCAGCACTTTGTAGGGAGCAACATCACACATCAGAAATGAGCTGTTTTCTTTTGCATATCTCTAAAATGTGGCTTGCAAGAGTAGGTACAGAGAGAAGAATGGTGTAACTGGCATCTGGATATGGGGATGCCACAGGATAGCTTCAAAGATAAAAATGGATGGTTTTCTTAAATCATAACAGATTCAGAAGAATTAACCTTTAGGAGTCCTACCGGCTAATACCTACTTAACACAGCTGTGTAACAGAACATAACAATTTAATGTTTAAAGAGGAACTATACTGAAAATAACACTATCAATAAAATTGCTCATTTTTTACAATATTAATTAAAATTTGTTTAGTCAGCATTTGCCCATTGTAAAATATTTCCTCACTCTTTCCTCGCCTTGATTTATATCCTGAAAGTTATCACACCTCTTTGGTGCTGTCAGGTGTATCCCTGCGAAATGTTGGTTTACTCCATGTTCCGAAGTCAGTAGAAACAACATCAGGGGCCTTATTCAATTAACGTTTTATCCTAAGTTTTCACCTAGGAGATAATTTTGCATCTTCTGTTTAAAATAACTCCTCAGCATTCTGCAAATGAAAAAGTACCAAAAAGTATTTCTCGCTTGCGGGTGGCTTAAAGAGAGTCTGAAATAAAATCTAAAAGAAAAAAACAGATACTCACCTTAGGAGAGGGAAGGATCTGAGTCCTGTAGAGCCTTCCTGTTCTCCTACCAGTTTCCAAGCTCCATCACAGGCTCCCGGCTGCTTTCTTCCAGGTTGGGGATACTTCGGCAGTCTTCGTAAGCACTAGGGCTTCTGAAGACTGGCCGCTCTGTACTGCACACGTGTGAGCGCCCTCTCTCGCACACTCGCACAAGCTCAGTACAGAGTCGCTGGACTTCGGAAGCCCAATTGCTTCCAAAGACTGCTGAAGTCACCCGCAGTGGGAGATTTAAACAGTGAAGCCTGGGGGGGTCGAGGAGGCCGGCAGGAGAACGGAAAGGCTCTATGGGAATCAGAGCCTTCCCTCTCCTTAGGTAAGTATCTGTTTTTTTTATTAGATTTTACTTCAGATTCACTTTAAAGGGCATTTTATTGATAAGGTGTTAAAATATCACCTAGGAGAAAACTTAGGAGATAAAGGGAATTGCATATGGCCAGGGCCGGCTCTCTAATAAGGCAAGGTGAAACATTTGCATCAGGTGCAGAGATTTTAGGGGCAGCATTTTTGTACTGTGTGTGTTCCTGAGAAGGAATGGAATGGAGAGGGTGAGCAGTTTGTTTGTCACAGACTCACAGCCAGCCAGTGTGCTACTGTTTCGAGCTGCAGCATGTCATGTGAGAACATTAAATGAAGCAGAGTAAATTGTCAGGTGCTGTGCGATCATTGCAAATCGGGGTGGAGCGCGCATCCTCACAAATTTGCCTCAGGCAGAAAAAAGTCTAGAACTGGCCCTGCATATGGTCTCTCAGAATGCTCTGGGTGGAGTATTCCGCATAGTTAAACAGCTTAGGCTATGACATTACTGGGAGGCCTGGGCTACATACCAATGTACAGTAATATGTAGCTATAGGCAGTGTTTCTGATGCTGAAACCAGGATACTTAATGTAAAAGTGAGTATCTGAGTAATTTACTCCATTCTACTATATGTCAATACAGTGCCTCTTTAAATAAAAAGTTATGTGTGCATTCTTGTTCTAGAACAGCCCTATCTAAGCAGCTCCTGCAAAAAAGAAACCTCTGCCCTTGGCTCCTTGGCATTTACAATTCTGTTTGTTTTGCATGGAAGTGTTCCTGTAGCATATCTGCCAACTCTCCTGGACACCATCATCTCAAGCTGGCGATTCAATGAATGCCGGGCATGGTTTATAGCTTCTGATTTCAGTGAGTTTAGCTTTTTCTACAAGTGCTGAATCAAATCTGTGGCTTAGTTTTTTTACACATTTCAGTTCAACAGTGTTTGTAAGCATGTTCCCACATAGAGCAGAACCATAAAAATGCATGCAAAGCTTTTTATAGATAACTGCAGATGAGACAGAACTTATTCTGTAGTATGACAGTAGCCTCTAGTGGATTTCCAAAACTTATATATGGATTGGAGAACAGAAAATTCAGCTCACTACAGCCCTGGGTGTCACTAGAACAGAAATCTGACCAGTAACTCCTCTCAGAGCCACAGTATCCACAGTATTATATATTGATGGAAGTCGTTACAGCAAAAGGTTTCCTTGAAATCTCTGATTTTCTGTAATGAAGAGCAAGATTTACCATAAGGCACTATAGGTACGTGCCTACAGGCGCCTGATGATGGAAAGGATGCTCACTCCCCTCCCCTAGTGCCGCCCTCTTTCCCTATGCAGGGTCCTGAGCAGAGCGTAATTGAGAGGTTACTCACCCAGCTCTCAGCATTCCACTGACGAGATCTCCCTTTAGCTAGGGGCACCTCTAGCTACTTAATACTGAGGGTAGCTCTGGCTACCTAATGATAAGAGACACCTGTAGCTATGACGGGCAAGTGAATTAAGAGAGAAGTGACAGCTGGGCCAGCCAGCACACTCGCAGTGCGGTTCAGCGGGGTTTGTAGGTTCATGGAGGGTGAAGTCTAGGGTGCCAGGGCAGCTGTGTCTATAGGCTCCTGTGATGTGAATCCGGGCCTGCTGCTGTTGTGTAACCATTTCATTGTTGGTAAATGGGTAAAAACTTGATGGTGTGTTCCTTTACTGCTGAACTTCAGGACTGTCAAACTACAAGAGTTAATAACAACCCCTTAATCAGATATAATCTAACTAGAATCCCCCAAATATGACATCAAGTACTTGAAAAATGCTGTAAGGCCCATTTCACATGGGCAGATGCAGATATTGAGTGCACTGCCTGTCAGCTTCTCAGCTGCACCCACCAAGTGCTGGGAAAAGAATGGTACTAGCAGTAGGGAGACATTAATTTCATGGAGGCACTTCTGAAGTTACGCACAGACAGATGAGGTGGTGTTCTGCTGCTAGCTAATTGCCCCTCATCACAGGTGTGGTTACAAACGCTGCTATTCGGCTCCATTAAATTGCAGCTTAATGTATTTATTAACTGGCAAATTGGAGGATAAAATGCGATTTTTAATCGGTTCTGCATGCTGCATTTTTTCTGCTTTCTTCTTTTGATAGCATTCAGAGAAAATCAGAATCGCAAATCGGATTTGCAGTGTACAGGAAGCCTAAAAGTGATACTTAGATATTGCAGCAATTCTGCACAGAAGTGCCTTTCCAGAAAGCTCAGGGGAGAACTGATGTGGTGACATCATCATGCTCTGCTCAACAACACAAGCCTACAAGGGGAGTGACCAAGTCCAGACTTGAGAGATTTAAGCAGGCCATACACTGGCCCGATTTGCGCCCGTTTCGACAGCAGATTCGATCACTGGGATCGAATCTGCTGCCAATCGTTCACGCTACACGCCGAATTTCGATCCATTTCGTCCGATCCCGTCGATCGTGCCGTGCGGAAAATAACCGTCGATCGCCCGCGGGTAAAGAGCGCATCGCTAGCGGCGTTCGAGTGCCCGACGACCGACGCAATAGAGCCCGCATACATTACCTGCTCCGCCGGCGCGACTGCAGTCTCCCGGTCACCGCTGCTCTGTCTGCGCTCTGGTCTCCAGGTCCGGCATGCCTCACTTCTTCTAGCCCGGCAGGAAGTTTAAACAGTAGAGCGCCCTCTACTGTTTAAACTTCCTGCCGGGCTAGAAGAAGTGAGGCATGCCGGACCTGGAGACCAGAGCGCAGACAGAGCAGCGGTGACCGGGGGACTGTAATCGCGCCGGCGGAGCAGGTAATGTATGCGGGCGGGCGGGGGCAGCAGCAGCAGCACCACCACAACAGATTGTGAACGGTTTCAGGCTGAAATCGGTTCACAATCTGTTTGCTGTAAAGGTGGCCATACGATCCCTCTCTGATCAGATTCGATCAGAGAGGGATCTATCTGTTGATCGAATCTGATGGCAAATCGACCAGTGTATGGCCACCTTAACAGCTCTGCTAAAAAGGGCAGTCTTGAAGGTGATAGGAACACTCTAGTACGCTATGCAGAAAGTAAAACAATATTTTCACCTGCAGTTCAGTTTTAGGACAAATCAAAATGACAGTTATAATAATACACACTAAATGTCTAAAAACTCCCAGTGCTGAAAAGGAAAAAGGTTATCACATTTGCATGACAAGCAACCCATTTGTGTGTGACTTTCTTATAATTCCCATGCATGGGAAGTAAGAAGCAATTAAGCATGACACAAATGCATGTGTGAACAGTCCTGTGAAGGGTGAACCACCTTCTATAAACCGACATATATGCCAACAGCTGACATGTAGATAGTTTAACAGTGGATAATAAGGAGAATAAGATGTTACATTCCATTACAGACCTATGAAACTGTCCGCTGTATCATCTCTTACAGGGTTGCAGCCGAGCACATGTCAAATAGTAATGATTCTGTGTTTGTTTTATTGGTTGCGAGTGATTATGTGAGTCACTTAAGCATATGAGAGTTGTTGCACTGCACATAAGCCAGTGTTCCTAACCAAGAAACCAAGTCAAATAAATCAGTGCTTTATACTGAGAGAGAGAGAAGCCTGCTACTGATGTAATCTCACTATAAGTGCTACTGAGTATTAAGGGTGGTCTGTGCAGAGCAGGATCATACACCAGGCAACCTAAACAGGTGCCTGGGGCCTAGTGGGTGTCAAGAGGCCCACCTGTCACCTTCTCTGACCTTTCTCTACTTCAGCTTACCCCAAAAAAACACAAGGGGGCCACAATCTACTACCTTGCATAGGGCGCCATTACATCTTCACCCATCTCTGGGTCTGTGAGATGCAAAGGATTCTGAGCTAATGTAAGGATATGCTAATTTTTAAAGCTAATATATGCAGCTGGAAAATAGACCAGCAAAGGTAGAATTCGATTTCATCCATTTTCAAGCTGCATAATTTTCATACAGAATTTACAAAATTCTGCATTAACTTGGAATTATTTGCATCGCATTGACCATCGCTAGTAAGTATTATTGTATAAGAGATAGAACATGAGATACTAATAACTTAGAGGTGTTTGAAATGTTATGATAATTTTATTCAAATTTATTCAGCTTGGAATTAGACCAATCAAAAGCATCCGCCACTGCATTTGATTTGTCCAAAGCCGAACTGTGTAAATCTGCATGAAATTACAAAAATGTAATTAACTCTATATTATTAGTGTATCCCCTCATTTGTATTCAGTACCTTTTGAGTTAGTGCATTAGAAGTTCTTTACACAAGCGAAACACAGCGGCATCATTCATACATTTGATTTCTAGTGATGTCTTCGAGTATTTTCAGCAATGGTTTTGCTTGGAAGTGAAATTTTACCCATCTCTATCTAAGAACACTGGAGCTTCCACCATACATCGATACACTCTCTGCCAATTGCAAACTATTAGTTTTTGTCCTTAGGCAGTACTAGCCTGACAGTGTAATACAGCAAGCTTGTAAAGGGATGATGACATGTCCTTTACTAGCGGTAGTGAAGTGGCTGTTGGGCCTATGGTGCTTTCAGACCTGTGCATATAGCAGCTTTCTATCAGGTTGAGGGGGGGAGGGGAAGAAGGGTCCACTTCAATGTCACATCAGGTTTATTAAGGACTTATCCCAAAACAGTACAAGGAACACTCTGCTGACATGTTTCGGACCTAAAATGGTCCTTAATCATAGCACATTTCACAGCATGTATACAGGAGCTTATAAAGAAAATGACAATGAGGGGTGTCAACACTGAGCCCACCCACAAAGGGGAGGGGCAGGCTGAAACACCACTTTCTGTCCATAATACATAATACAATAGTTAAAAGTATGTATACATCAATAAGAAATAACGATCATACAAGTATTAAAAAGAGAAGGAATTTGATCAGGAGAATACTTAGGGAGCAGAAACATAATTAAAAAACATATATGCTTCGTTATTGTATCCCACGGAAAATACAGATATGTACCTAAATACCTTTGGAAAGGGGTCCACGTAATATAATATAGCGCCAGAGACTTGTAGTTATTGAAAAAATAGAGAAAGAGAAAAAAGAAAGAAAAGAAGGGGGAGGAAGAAGGGAAAAAGAGAGGAAGGAGAAAAGGAAAGATGGAGGAGGGAAGGGCGGGGGAAAGGTGAGTTTCTAGAGGGGAAAGAAATCAGGTTGGTTCAGGTTGGTTGATACTGAACACATTTAATGGAGAAAAAGGACCTTTCTTTTAAGGGCATTCCATAGGAAACCGTTTTCAGGGTCTGAATTTTATTGTGCAACTGGCTTTTGAAATGGTAATACAGTCACCAAATATAAAAATACTCTGTACCTCACATGTCAAAATAAGCTTAATAAGATCAATGTATGTATAGATATATTGGGTGATAATATAGACTGTAGATCTTCTAATTCATGTGTTCAGTCTCTCACGAGGTAACGACAGTTAGTTCCTCCAAAATGTGTCTTCTGCGTCCAACTGTCCATTTACAGAGCTAATGTGCAACTGAATCAAGAAATATGATTGGTGGCTATGGGCAACAAGCACATACTTGAGACCCTGGGCTGCAACTTTATCTCTCTCAAGGGCAAAATTGTTCTAATTTAGGCGAATTGAGGACCAGTATCCACTAATAATGTCACCAATATCACGAGTAGAGATGATGGTAGTTTGCAAATGGGCACAATTTACGAGGTTCGCTCTATATAAATAAGAAAAGGCAATTTCAGAACAAAGAGAAACATACTCTGTAGTTGCCATGAAGCTATCATAAGATGGCATCTGCATAATGTTTTCATATTTGCTTTACATCATGATTTGATAGACATGGAACCACTTCAAGTTTAAAACTCTTAGTTTGGTTTCCCCTGGGCTATAGCCATGGGTAATGTTGACTTTCTTCCCCGGCTGGCTAGTTGGCATCTTCCAGTAGGAATAACCTAGTGACCACTGTTTAGGAAAAATAAAATTTTAGCTTTAAAACAAAAATTGCTGTGTTTGACCTTTTCCTGCTGTGTGTGAGTGTGAGTGTGAGTGTGTGTGTGTGTCTGTCAGTAAGTGTGTGGGTGTATGAGTGTGTGTGTGTGTGTGGGGGGGGGGGGGGGATGTGTGTTTGTGTGTGTGGGTGAGAGAGAGATAGAGTGTGTGAGTGAGTTAGTTAGTAGCTGCTACATTTTTCTTGCCCATATATGTCTACATCTATTCTTTCTAACCACTAGTGGTCATGAATGATAAAAGTTAGATTGTCTGTTCAGTCAGAAAAATACAAAGCCCACCTTTTTTATTATTATTATTATTGATTTATAAAGCACCAACATAATCCATGGCACTGTACAATGTAAGAGACAAACACAGGGTACAAAGTAATACAGACAATGGTATACATAAATATACAAAATACAGAGTTGGTACAAAATACAGAATCGGTACAAAATACAGAATTGGTAATGACGGTGACAAAAGTAATATTAATAAAATGTGTAACACATTCCAAGACACAAAAGGCAGAGAGCCCCACCCTTGTGAGCTTACAATCTAACGGAATGGGGGGTTGGGGGGCTAAGAGATGGGGTAATATACAATATTCATACCTAGAGGCAGTGTGTTTTAGGATTACAACGTGGACAGGGGTCAAAGGGGAAATGGCCTAAGGTAGAGCATATGCTTGAAAGAAAAAGAGAGTTTTGAGGGTGTGTTTAAAACTATCAAACATTGGAGAGTAACTGATGTGTTGTGGAAGAGGATTCCAGAGGACTGGTGAAGCAAATGCAAAATCTTGAATACGTGAATGTGAGGTGGCGAGGAGTACAAAATAAGGTCATTTACAGATTTGAGATTATGGTTGGGTTGGTCGATCAGCTGAGTTTAGTACAGATTAGAGCGGTGCCAGTCTGTTAGTAGGTAGTCCACAAAGAAGTATGTTAAAATAGTCCAGACGAGTGGCTTGAATCACTAAGACAAATAGCACTCCTTATCAAAGTTAGCACACCATATCAGAGTAGCATAGCGAGCACTACAAACTGACAGGGGCTCTGGGCAGGATGAGTGGAGCTCTCGTCATTGCCGATTAGCAGGCATAAGTTCAGCATGTGTATGGCGTTAAAGCAATTTAAATGCAAATGGGAGAAGTGACATAGGGCAGTAGTTGGCAAGTACGGTGGGATATAGGGATCGTTTTTAAGTAGTGGTGTCACATTTATTGTGGTGGTGGTGGTGTCATATTTATTTATAAATAATACAATCTATGTGAGTGTCGCATTGCCATATTTTATATGACAATTAATAAACTTTTTTTTTTCAGACAGAAATGTAGCTTTCAGCAGTTCTTATCACAGGTGGGAGGTTGTGTGAGAACAATTTTGCACCATAATAATTTTAATAATTGCGGACATGTCCTCCTAAACCATCTGAAATGGCAGTAAATTCTCAGACAGCATCTACTGAGAAGAACGTGTGAACTAAAACATGCTGAAAAAGGAACAGGACGTATTGTTATCCTAGCAACTCACACAGTGGTATTCACAGGATAGGAAAACTGAAAAGTACAATGCTCACAATTAAGCTTAAAGACGAGATAAGCCCAAAATTTAACAGAGCAAATTCTAATAGCGATCAGCACAATAAGAGAATGTAAACAGTACGTAGAAGCAAAGTGGTGAACAGAATACCAGTGACATAGGCATAGTGTGCTTGCCACTACTGTACAGCTTGCTAACTAGATTCAGATGGTCAGCAGGCCAATCAGGAACAATCATGTGACATCCAAAGCAGGAAATACAATAGTTCCCAGACTCCATTTCCTTCTCAGCATGCTATTATTTTATTATAAACCGTATGACTCAATATACTGTGTGCTAGCTATAGGGCTAATAACAATTAGCAAGCCTATGTAAAAATGTAAAGGTAGCATTAAAAAAAGTAAACACAAACCACAAGCGTAAACAAATTGTTAGTGAGAAAGTTGTGATCTTTCTAATGGTCAGGTTAACTTTCCTATTGCTTGTTTTATTTAATAATGTATAAATGATAAAAATGGTAGGTGGGATAGAGCCTTTTCCACAACTATATACACAATGTCATCACTGTCAGATGAGGATAAGGAAGGCTTGTTTTAGATAAGCTCCCTGCTGCCAAAATAGGTCGTTGGGGTGCCTGCAGCACTCCGGTAAAATGGGTGGTGCATAGACTGCAATGTACCTGCCATGCCTGATGAGCGACGTTATTGGGTGGCATGAATATCAGCGGGGGTTTTTGTAGTGGGGAAGACGGCACAGATGTTGTGGCGTGGAAGGGGGGGTTGCTTGGTTAGGATTAGGCATCTATAAAGGGAGGGTTTAAGTGAGAATGGGGTTAGGTTTAGTAAAGAACTGGTGAATATTACCCACATTCTATTCTACTATTGCTTCAGCGATAGGTCATCTTCTTTTATGATCTGACTACTAGAGATAGGTTAAGACCAAACACAGTGCGAGGCAGGGTAATGGCTTTAAGGCTGTGTTCACACTGTGTGTGTTGCTGCATGCTGCGCTGTTGCATTGCTGCGTACTGAACTCATGTGTTGCTGCATGTGAACACACTGCTCACACAATGATATGGACATGTTCACAACTTTTCGTTGTAATGAATCACATTATCCAAATGCACTTTCTACAGTGTGTTTCTGGATAATGAGTGCAATAATGAGTATGTTGCATTGCATTTCTTTATGCTTTGAAAAATAATGTGCACGTTATAATATACAGAGCGCGTGTCGGGTTATACCTGCATTGTAGCGCGGGCCTTGTGCAATGCGCTTAGTGTCAACTTTGCCTGAGCCCTCCAACTGCACACATTATTTAGTAAAATCCCACACATACATTACATTTATGCCACTCTTTTCTGTCTTAATCAAGGTATCACCTATGCAAACTTATACAGCATGACTCTCAGATATAAAAAATTGTATATTCCATTAAAAACCATGAGATGCACCTGGAAGGGCTTCTTAAAGTGGAGAGCCTAGAAAGGGTTCTACAAACCCTGAAACTAGGCTGCACAGATGAAAGCTCTCCAACGTATTTGAATAGGTGATACGCTTATTATTATACCTATGTACAGTGAGTGTTAGTGTTGCTTGTTTCTTTTTAAATGTCTTACTTAGGAGCCTTTTTAGGTGCATCTCATGTTTCTTAATGAGTACAATGTGCAAAAAAAAAAAAGTTTTACCGCTGTGCAAAATGTTTTACAAGCTAACAGTCATTAAGAGACATGAAGATGCACCTGGAAAGGCTTATTGGCAAAACAGTTTGCAAGGAACAATCACTAATACTTACTGTACATTAGACTGCAGTTATCACTTATTCAAATAACATTAGGAACCTTTCTTCTAAAAAGCTGCTAGTTTTCATACTTTTATATCTGAAGCTTAAAAAAAATTGTATGCACATAAATAGCTCGCTGCAGGTGCTTAACCCAAACGTAAAAGAATGCTATTAAAGTGTGCAAAATGTGCATGCAGTATGAGATGAAATAATTCAGGCATTTAACTAAAAGTTTACACTTCATATTATATTAGGCCCCATGTGTCTACAAAAGTAAGCAGGACTTGCAGTTTATAGGTCCATTTTCATGGGCTGTGTTGAATCTGAATTGCATTTTGATGATTGTAGAGGCAAAGATGCAATTCAATTTTCTCCCAAAGCAAATGCACGTTTTGCATGTGGGTAAAAATCGACTCAGCAGCACTGAAAAGGCCTGGTGTTTCTTTAACAGTTTCACAGCATCAGAACTTTGTTTCTCTTATACAAGCCTCATTTTAGCTGCACAGAAGAAAACTGCCCGGGCTTTTTTCCCCTGATGCTGTGCAAAGCATGATGGGATTTCTGATGTTGTTGTTCTCGTTATGCTGTTTTAATGCAAAACATTTTTTTACATTTTTAATTTGACATTTGAAGTCTAGCGTGTGCAGCTGGGAGGGGTAATCAGGACACAGGACAGTTGGAACTGTGTCTCCTGCTCCTTGTCACCTCCTTTCAACCAAAAAGATGGCTGCCCCCATGACCAAGATGGCAGCCCCCATGAATCACAAACATTTGCCTGTTTTTTTTAAAACAGGGTGGGTAAGTTATTATATTACCTATCTATTATAATTAACATAACTAATGTAACTTGATGACAGTATATTTGTTCAGAGACAATGGCCTCAATTCACGGAGCTTTATCAAACACTTTATCAAACGTTTGATAATTTTACTCATGGGTAAAATCTAATTTTGTTTTCACTAAGGTGCTTTAGATTTATCGAATGTTTTATCGATGAAATGATCAATAAAACTATAACACCTTAGTGAATTCAAAATTAGATTTTACCCATGAGTAAAATGATCAAACGCTTGATAAAGTGTTTGATAAAGCTCTGTGAATTGAGGCCAATGCATATGAAATGTTGGAGCTTGCGCTCTGACATGTGTTCCTGAGGCTGAACATGCAGGTGTGCAGGTGCACACATAGCAGAAACGCTAGCGTTGCAAAAAACGCTGCATTTTTGCCGCTAATGGAAGTCTATGGGCCACAAACGCATATGCGTTTTATATGCGTTAGTTTTCAAAAACACTGGTTTTGTTGCATAATATGCAAAAACGCATCAAAAACGCACATAATGAAAGTCAATGGGAAATCAATGGTATGCGTTTTCCATGTTTTTTACCTGCGTTTTTTTCCCCCAAAAATTGTTTTGTGATGTATTTTCGCTTCCTGTTGTGTTCCTAGTGATTTACATAAATGGAAATATAAAAACGCATATAAAACGCATATGCGAACCGCAAATGCATTAAAACGCACGCAAAATGCTTGAAAAACGCATTTGCGGTAAAAAAGCAAATGCACCAAAAACGTACCAGAAACGCACACAACATAAAATGAAAACGTGATAAAACGCAGCCTTTTACGTACGTTATTTGTGCACCCATCCTGAAAACACATCCAAAGCAGAAGCGGGGAGGGAAGCAGTCGGCAGGGTGGAAGTCTGCATTTGTTACTAAACACCTTCTTGATTGCCAAGTGTAAGTGCACTACTTTTCATACAATATCCTAATACATGTTTTTCCGATATAAGGAAGCTTTTAGTTCATTGGGAAGACCCAAGCGATCTATAACTATCTGTCTAACTGGGAGACATCTCACGGTGGGCCGATCACTACAAGCAAGTGCCAGGTGGTCCTAAACGAGTTTGCTGTCTTATAACGTGGACAGCAAGGGAAAGGGTGAGAGGCCATCTTATGTGTGTGGCATGAGAAAGTCTGGAGCATATTGCATGGCGGTGGAGGCTTAAAGCATGGAGGCTTGCTGTGGTGCGACAGCAAGACAAAGGGGTGAGTGGATGTGAGACCTAGGTGTCTGAGGACCAGTGGCGGGCTTCTTTGGATTATATAAGGAGTCATTTAGAAGTGTGCTTGCGCAGAGAGATAGAAAAGTTGAAACAGCATCACGCTATGGTTTTGCAATAGATTTGTTTATGCACAACAAGGGGAGTTTCAGGCTTGTCTTGAGGAACACACATAAGAGCAGAAGCTCCAACATTTGGACTTTTGTTTTTCTGTACCCAGTATAATGAGATCTCTGTACTGCGAACTACCTGTATTTGATTAAGAGTACATTGTTATTGAGTATTGTTTATTATTGGTAATTATTGGGGATAATGAGCACACTTTAACCCCCTTGCCGTTCCAATTCTGTCGGCAAGGGGGCGGCGCAGCACTTTTAAATTTTTTTTTTCATTCATGTAGTTAGCCTAGCGCTAGCTAGATGATAGCCGCTGACAAGCGGCATCCTCCTACCTACTTCGATCGCTGCCGGCGATCTTTGCCATGGCGACGGGGCGGGATGATGTTGGGACATCAGAGGGAATACCGATCCACCCCTCAGCGCTGCCTGGCACTGATTGGCCAGGCTGCGCAAGGGGTCTGGAGGGGGGGGGTGCGGCGGGTAGCGGCGAATCGGCAAAGTGCTAGCTGCGTGCGATAAATAAAAATTGTGAAAATCGGCCCAGCGGGGCCTGAGAAATCATCCTGCACAGGTTACCCCGAGCTGAGCTCGGGATAACCGGCAAGGAGGTTCAAGTGGACCTGAACTCTTGCAAAGGACAGAAGGGAAACACAGAGAAATGCACGCTGTGTGTATTTAGAGAGTTTAGCCTGTCTATTTCCTCCTCATCTATGACTAATCACAACGGTAATTTAATCTCTCTGCCTTGGAAGAGCAGCTAATTTGTAAATACAGAGTGTTAACCCTATGTCTGTTTCCATGAAAGTAGGGAGTAGATACACTACAGATTTATTGCAGGATTTGTATCAGCTATAACAAATACATGTTTTTCTTAAAAGGTTATTATGCTTTTGCTTATCTTTTAACGCAGAGAGTAAGTTCTGGGGTCAGGTCTGCTTTAATCTGATTTACAATGCATATTAGTTGCTAAGCTGCTGGGATCACTGCGTTGAGTTGAGCCAGGGACCAGTATGGTGTGTGCTAGATAAGGCAGTCTTTTAATGGGCATCTGTGGGGGTCCTCTTCTATAGAGCTAATAGCACTCATTGTCAAGGACCCTTCAGGTGACAGCACAGAAGGTGAACAGAAATATATTATAACACGGATGGAAATAAAACACTGTTTAAGTAGAACATTAGAGCATCTCCCCATCAAGGTCATTTTCTCCGTTTCTGTTTGGATTCCAAGACATTAGTCATGTAATTTGTAATCCCAAGCGCACAGGGAGAAAAAAATATGTTAGCTGTCTTTATCATATTACAGTGAAATCACACTGAAATAAATATATGGGATGCCTCTGCCAGGCCCGGATTTACATCACAGGAGCCTATAGGCACAGATGTCCTGGCACCCTAGACTTCACTCACTGAAACCCCCGCTTAACCGCACCGCAAGGGTGCTGGCTGTCCCAGCTGTCCCCTCTCCCCTGCTTCCCCTGCACAGTGTAGGTAGCAGGTGCCCCTTCATTTTAGGTAGCCAGAGGTACCCTCAGTATTAAGTAGTTAGAGATGCCCCTGACTGAGGGAAGATCTCATCAGCGGAATGCTAAAAGCCAGATGAGTTACCTCTCATTTGCACTCTTGTCAGGACTGCATGGTGAAAGAGGGAGGGAGCCACCCAGGGGAAGGAAGTGAGCCACCTTTCCATCATCAGGTGCCTGTAGGCAAATGCCTACAGTGCCTTATGGTAAATCCGGCGCTGGCCTCTGCTGATTTCCTACTTAAAGAATGCAGCCTGTCTCTAATGTTGATCCTTTGCTTGTAATAAATTGACTCTGAAACAATAACGAGATCCCAGGATCTGACTCTGAGTTCATTAACTGCAAGTCTGCTATAGATCGTAGAAATTACTCAAGTCAGAAGATCAGCATGGCAGCAAGGGGAGCAGCAGTTTCAGACCGAAGTCTGGCATTGCTGCTTACACAGCAGATTTTTTTTTCTGGGAACCACTTAGATAGAACAACAGAATCTCAAAAGGGTAAATCTAAGTTTGTTCGAATGTTTTCCTTTGTTAACCCATCACAGAAGGGTAAAGTGAAAAGGGCACTGAAACTACAGTGAAGGTGGAAGGATGGAGGGGAGGAAGTATGTGCAATGAGGGTTGTAGGATGGAGAGACAGAAGGATGAAACAGTGAAGGTGGAAGGACGGAGGGGAGGAAGTATGTGCAATGAGGGTTGTAGGATGGAGAGACAGAAGGATGAAACAGTGAAGGTGGAAGGACGGAGGGGAGGAAGTATGTGCAATGAGGGTTGTAGGATGGAGAGACAGAAGGATGAAACAGTGAAGGTGGAAGGATGGATGGAAAGCAGGATGTGCAGTGAAGATGGAAGGATGGAGGGAAAGAATGATGTGCAGTGAAGGTGAAAGAATGGAGGAAAGCAGGATGTACAGTGAAGGTGGAAGGATGGAGGGAAAGCAGGATGTGCAGTGAAGGTGGAAGGATGGAGGGAAAGAAGTATGTGCAGTGAAGGTGGAAGAATGGAGGAAAGCAGGATGTACAGTGAAGGTGGAAGGATGGAGGGAAAGAAGTATGTGCAGCGAAGGTGGAAGAATGGAGGAAAGCAGGATGTACAGTGAAGGTGGAAGGATGGAGGGAAAGTAGGATGTGCAGTGAAGGTGGACAGTTGGAGGGGAGTAAGTGTGTGCAGTGAAGGTGGGAAGATTGAGGAAAAGCAGGATGTGCAGTGAAGGTGGAAGAATGCAGGGGGGAGAATGTACAGTGAATGTGGAAGGATGGAGGGAAAGCAGGATGTACAGTGAAGGTGGAAGGGTGCAGGGGGGGAAAATGTACAGTGAAGGTGGAAGGATGCAGGGGGGAAGGATGTACAGTGAAGGTGGAAGGATGGAGGGAAAGAAGTATGTGCAGTGAAGGTGGAAGGATGGAGGGAAAGCAGGATGTACAGTGAAGGTGGAAGGATGGAGAGAGAGAAGGATGTACAGTGAAGATGGAAGGATGGAGGGAAATCAGGATTACAGTGAAGGTGGAAGGAAGGATGTATTTATAGAAGGAAGACATACATGCAGGAAGGCTGTAGGAAAGGAAACGGAACACTTTATGTTACTCGTGGCTGAAATGACATTGCATGATATCCTTATATGGAATCCACGTTGGGATGCCCATAAACTACTTAATCCGCTCAGTATGACACCATTTTACTACAGCTTTTTACAGTTCACATATAAATTCAATTTCCTTAATCCCCTTGGCACATTACACCTTTTCCACTGTGTCCCGCTATGAGCCTGAGAGGGATAAAGTTAATTTCCTCTAAAACCTACAGCTGAATTTACCATATCAGGACACAGATCAGGAAGCATATTGTAAAGTACCAGAATTATTGTTATTTACTTTTGTATCACTAACATACATATTTTATGGGTACCTTGAGAAAAAGTGGGAACGATGTTGTCTAAAAATAACATATAAGAAAATGATGCAGCCAACAGTCATATGGTGGCTGAATGTGATTGAAATAATGATTCCCAGGGATGATTGGTGAACGGCTGTATTAGGTAAACATCTCATGTTAAATACAAAATAAGCCTCCAAGATTAAACTAAACCTTTCACTCTCTCACACATAGGTGCTGATTCACAAAAGCCATTCCATGAATCATCTCACCTTACTTATTTTCCACCTACTCAAGGGCCCTTATTCAATTCATCTTTAACATGTACTCCTAAGTAAATTAATTTCCTAAGTTATCTCCTAGGAGATAATTTTCATATTCATTTTGAAATAACTTTTAAAACATTTAACAATTTAAAAACTACATACAAGTTGGTGTTAAAAGTACTATCAAAATTATTTTGTTTTTCTTGCTTGCTGGTGGCTTAAAAGGCACATATGACAAGGGCCCGTATGCAATTCACTTTTTCTCCTGAGTTTTTTCCTAGGTGATAGTTTCACATCTTGTAAATAAAATGCCTTTTAAACCAACAGGAAGCAAGAAAATACTTTTTTTTGATAGTACGTTTTTACCTAATTTTTTGGTACTTTTTCAGTCGCAGAGTATTGCTGAAACATTATGTTAAATACAAGATGAAAATGTATCTCCTAGGAGAAAACTTAGGAGAAAAAGGGAATTACATATGGCCCTTAGGTCTATATGCAATTAACTTTTTCTCCTGAGTTTTATTCTAAGAGATATTTTTTTATCTTCTAATTAAAATAACTTTTCAGCACTTTGCAATTAAAAACGTACCAAAAAGTAGTTAAAGAGTTACTATTGACATAATTTTGAGGTTTTTCTTGCTTGTTGGTGGTTTAAAATGCATCGTATTGACAATTTTGAAAATATCTCCTAGGAGATAACTCAGGAGAAAATGTTAATTGCATATGGGCCCTATTCTCCTGGGTTTTAACACAGGAGATAATTTTTCATCCTCTCGAAAACAAAAATAATTTTTCAGCAGTTAGCAATTGAAAAAGTACAAAAAAAAATGTCTTGTTTCTTAAAATAAAACATTTTATTGATAAGGTATAAAAAATGCTTCTCAAGAGAAGAGTTATTTGGATATGGGCATATATGCAAATCACCTTTTTCTCCTGAGTTTTCTCCAAGGTGATATTTTCATATATTTTGCACTATTCACAAAACGTATCATAAATGACTTATGTATCACCTATTTGATATAAATAACCTTTCAGCACATTTACAAGCTAAATAATCGCTCAAAGTAAGTTGTTCCTGATTAAAGGGAACCTAAACTGAGAAGGATATGGATTTTTCGTTTTAAAATAATACCAGTTGCCTGACTCCCCTGCTGATCCTGTGTCTCTAATACTTTCAGCCACAGCTCCTCAACATGCATGCATATCAGGTGCACTGACTGAAGTCAGACTGGATTAGCTGCATGCTTGTTTCAGGTGTGTGATTCAGCCACTACTGCAGCAAAAGAGATCAGCAGGACTGCCAGGCAACTGGTATTGTTTAAAAGGAAACATCCATATTCTTCTCAGTTTAGGTTCCCTATAACTTAATTCCAATATTACTTTTCTTACCTTAATCATAATATATATATATATATATATATATATATATATATATATATATATATATATATATATATATATATATATATATATATGGTGAAAACAGAGGAAAACAGGTGAAAAAGCTTTGTGAATCATGTCCAATGTCATAAACAACTAGCTAGAAAATATTCAAAATACTTTTGACAGTACTGTTTCAACTCCTTTTTGGTACTTTTTCAATTGCAAAGTGCAGAAAAGAGTTATCTCCTAGGAGATAATTTTCATCTTCTCTTTAAATTAACTTGTAAGCATTTTACAATTGAAAGCGTATCCAAAAGTTGATGAAAAGTTACTATAACATTTATTTTGAGTATTTTCTAGCTTTCTGGTGGCTTATAAGGCATTTTATTGATAAGTTTAAAATTGTGACCTAGGAAAAAACTCAGGTGAAAAAGTGAATTGCATATGGGCCAAGGAGAGATAACTCATTAGCTAAAGCAAATCTGAAGTGGAAAAGAGTTAGATACTCACCACTGTACAGAGAAGCTTCTGGATCCTCCAGAGAGGCTTCCCCAATCCTCATTGAGGCTTCTCTCTACTGAGGCAAGTATCTAAAAAAATGTTTTATCTTGCTTCAATTACCTAGTAAAGTGAACCAAGCACTGTTTTTAGTACCCAGGGCATCTCAATAACACATTAAACATGTATGCCAACAATGTGGCTCATTATTTTAAAAAAGTAAATTTTTGTAATGATCTGGGGTCGATTTCCACAGTCAGCGCACACCAAGTGCGCTGAAGCAGATGGGAATCCCCACAATCACAGAAGCAGAGTACCCAGTATATGCAAATACATTTGTAGAGGGGAATTCCAACCAGCAGGTGGAGCTGTGGAGTACAGAGGAACAAGACCTCTGTACAACCACAGATGCCAGATTGAAATTGCACGACGTGAAGCAGCACTGGGCAATATAAACAAGGTAGCAACTTAATAGAGAGCAAGAACAGAGACAGACTATATGAATGTCTACCAATCTAGTCGCCACCCAACGACGGTAGACATATAAAAACCGAACATACCAGAGTGAGAAAGCCAATCGCAAGAGAGGCGATAGGTATCAGAAACACAAGACTGAGCAAAGACAGAACATGAATTGAGCAAAGGAAAACACAGCAAATAACTACAATCCGAACGTCAAGGAAAATAACAAATGAACTAACTAAACGCGGTCACCGCACATTATGCGCAACAGTGACAAGCGCGTTAATAGCACGGTCACCACACGAGAAGCGCAACAGTGACAAACGTACCAACTCTGACTAACAGATGAACACGGAAAACAAAGACAAACAGATAGCGGGAACGATTGCTAATCGGTTGCCTAACACCAGACAACAGCAAGCGTTCGTTCCAGACAAAACATACTGATGGAGTAATTAGTAGCAACCGCTGCCAAGGTTATACTCCAAGACACAGACAAGGGAGATCCACCACCTCTAGAGCTAGGGCGAATAAGATCAAGGAACAGGACTGAACGATTCACTATCAGCCACCGCTGGAGATAGTGCAATCGCAAGGACAGGACAAGACAAGACTTAGGCAGTACAAATAATACACAAAACTGACTGCACTAGTAGGAGTGCAAAATGAACTCCCCAAGAATTAACTACACTAGGATTTTTTAGCAACAATATACAAAGAGGCTGAGGCTCTAAGGTCAGTCTCACAAAACAGAACCTATGACGAGCAAGGAATTCTGGGAGGAAGTGACATTTATACTGAAAACCTTCAAGGGAAGCAGAAATGCAAATTGTAAGATACGTGAATGTAAATCAGTCACCACAGCAGCAAGCCTCCCGAATCTTGCAAGCTGACAAAAAGGCCTCTTTTCACTGGACTGAACTATGCAGCCTGTATAGGAAACCAACAAACTGCCCAGAGAATCAAGGCCAGCAGAGCGGATTCTGACAATTTTACTGTAATTTTGCTGTAATTATTTTATTGCACACATTAGCAAAAATGTTTTATAGCTTTTTCACAGAAGTCACAGATGCTATCTTCACACCTTCCCTGTGGATAAATTATGGACAGCTAGAAGGGGGGGGGGACTTGGCAGCTCCTATAGCTATTAGAAACCAGGAAAAAAAGTGGACACATTAGTGAAAGGGATTTGAAAGGCTGCCTTTTTGTCCATATGCCTCTAGTGCCCTTAATAGCAAGATGTGCATTGCAGACAAGCATGCCAGAAAATAGCAGGAGTTTCCAGACCTCCCATAGAATGGAAGTCAGGAGAGGTCTGCAACCCCTGCTACTTTCTCCTCACAATGCTCTCCTCCGCTGTTTGCAATGAGCATCTGACCACCCAAGATGTATTGCACGTTCAAATTCACGTTTTTATACTGTAAAACCTAAAATGCGGGCAAAATAATTTTAAATGCACATTTTCTTTAGATTTGCATTTCTTCCAGTAAACAATGAAGCTGAATTTGAGAGTTAAGAAAACTTGGATTTGTTTTTGTTTCTGGCAGAAAACTACCACCAAAAAACTTTCAGTGAATGTAGGACAGGCTTTGGTATGATGTCCAGCGTTGCTTGCAAATTTTCACCAGAGACATTTTTGCATCGAAAATACTATTTTTGATTTCACGAAAATACATTGTAGTTTCACAATATGGTCAAAGGAAGCACATTTTTCTTTCTGATGTGAAATTCCTGAAACATGCAAAAATCAGTAATTTTACTGCAAAAATTCCCAAAGAACAAAAATGGTTTATTTTAGTACAAAAATTTGTGAACAATGTTAAAAACCACAAATGTAGTACAAAATGATTTTCAATGGCATTTTCACTCGGAAATCAAATTTTACATTATTTTCATGAAAATCAATGCGAAAAGAATATCAGCATTTATGTCAATTCTAACATACTGATAAAAATGTCACTCTTGATTTATGTAAGTGACTCTGATGTATGATGGCTAATTTGAATAGAGAATGTAACACCTCCTTTTATTGTGAATGGAAGGAATCCTCCACAGATATTTACATCACACATTTTCAGTATGTCCACTGAAAACTGGAAGTGATGTGATGGATTCAGGTGATGAGGAATTTCTAGACTGAGCCATGTTATATTGGGAATGCATAATGTATGCAACTATATAGGCCACATATGTCTCTTTGATGTTTCTGTAACGCTCTCCCATGAGATCCTACATAAACAAACTCAAGGCCCATTTCTAAGAATTCTAGAATAATATCAGCCCTTGGGAATGTTTTATGATGTGGTGTGCTGCCTCAGTAGACTCTTTTAACAATGCAAACAACACTGGTTAAAGGACTGTGATCTGTAACACAGTGCCAAATATATAATTTCTGCATGGGAGCATTGGGATTAATGACCAAATACTCATCTGATGACTAGTTAGATAAAGAAAGACACTATTTACTGACTTGAAGAAGCAGCTTCCCATAAAACGCATGTCTGGTGTTTTGTTGTTTTTGTTTTTTTCTTACAAATTACCTATTTTTTTTCCCCTAAACTATGAGTAAACTATGAGTAACCCTTTTAACTGTTTTACATTATGGGGGGGGGGGGGGGGGAAACCTCCCTCCCTCCCTCTCAAGAATCAGAAAAAGATTTGTATCATTGGCCAGCTAAATACGTACGTAAAAAATCTGTCTCGGCAGTTGCTTAAAACAGAACTACAGTCTAGCATAACAGACAATGAAATACCTGTCCTCTATGTCCTTATTGGCTATATATTTATCCTACTGCTAACGTTCAAAAAGGGTGCCCGGAAAAGTGGTCACTGGAAATAGCTGCTAGAAGAGTCTCTGTAAATTTACTGATATTGTACTATTTTGCAGTGCTAATTCTGATTAAAATAGCAGTAAATGATACCAATATTTTACTACCGCTAATCCTAACCCTATTTTCAAACAGAGGTCTACCAATGCGTAACTCTAACTACCCCCCTTCTGATGCCTAACCCTAACCACCCCTCCCTTTATCGTGCGGAGGCCTAACCCAAACTACCTTCTTTCTCATGCCTAACCCTAACCACCGCCCCAATGATGCCTAACCTTAAAAGACCCCCGCAGCATCACCTAACCTTTAAAAAGACTTTCTTATCTGTTATTCACATTAATGTATTGTATGCCAATTTACCACTCAGTTCCTTATTCAGTGAAAGTTTCTCCTGAGTCCTGATTTTTCTCAATGGAGATGTTTTCACACCTTCTCAATAAAATATATTTTTATCCCCCAACAAGCGAGAAAACACACAGAATAGGTTTGATATTACTTCTTTACCATCTCTTTAGTACATTATCACTAGCTGAGTGCAGAAAATATTTTTTTAGACAGGATTAAACATTATCCCACAAGAGAAAACTCAGGAGAAAGTTTAATTGCATTTGTGGCTAAAGGTGCCATTAACGATGTCATTTTTTAGCAAAGGATCATATTTTCAATAAGATCAGACATAGATCATATTTAATTGATCCACAGCATTAAAGAATCCAAAGTGTTTCTGATAAGGAAACCAGTGGCGTACCTAGGGTATTTGGCACCCGGTGCTGATCATCCACAGTCACCCCCCCCCCCCCCGTAATTGGGGCTACGTTGCGCGCAAAATGTGTGTGGTCATAGACCAAAGTGTGGGTGTGGTCACGGGTGGAGACAAGTTTACATGAACTTAGCAATGGTGGGACATTAGATTTGGACAGTGGTGGCGAAAAGTCACTTATCTATTGCAAAGTGCCAACAGCAATTTAAACTAAATACAAACATTTGAACTCATACATGAACATTATGGAAAATCCAAGTTGAAAATAAACTGTGAAGATAAACAATTTCACCCATCCTACTCCTGAAAAATGTATTTTTTTTTTTAGAACCCCCCAGTTTTATTTTCTGTTGTAAAAAGCTAAAAAAAAGTAGGTTTAATGCTATTGTCTCATATGATGATGATTCAGCTTTTCCCATAGTCTCGCAGTTAGCAATCATGAGGCCCCCAACAAGACAAATTCAGCAATCTTGAGGCCCCCAACAAGTCAAATTCAGCAATCATGAGGCCACCAACAAGACAAATTCAGCAATCTTGAGGTCCCCAATAAATCATGAGTCCCCCAACAAGACAAATTCAGCAATCATAAGGCCCCCAGCAAGACAAATTCAGCAATCTTGAGGCCCCCAACAAATCATGAGGCCTCCAACAAGACAAATTCAGCAATCATGAGGCCCCCAGCGCGACAAATTCAGCAATCTTGAGGCCCCCAACAAATCATGAGGCCCCCAACAAGACAAATTCAGCAATCATGAGGCCACCAACAAGACAAATCCAGTAACCATGAGTCCCCCAACAAGACAAATTCAGCAGTCATGAGGCACATAAATAGACAGCATTTCACATAAATGGGAAGAATGCACCCTTAATATGGTAGACACCTCTCACCTGGCTTCTGAATTCTCCTGTACTGGCTGCTGTGCCTGGCTGGCAATACTATTTTTGTCTGGATTGGGGATGATGTGTGGGCTGAAAGGCCTGACAGTGATGCTGTGGCCTGACTGGCGGTGATGCTGTGGCTGGGCTGGCTGGCGGTGATGCTGTGGCTGGGCTGGCTGGCGGTGATGCTGTGGCTGGGCTGGCTGGTTGAAGTAAATGCTAGCCTGACTGGTGGTGATGCTGTGGCCTTTTTGCCAGTTATTCTGGGCAGTTTGGCTGTTGGTTATGTTGGGCTGGCTGGCCTAGATAGTTTAGGTAGTGAGAGGTGCCACCTAGTTTAGGTAGTGCCAGGAGCCCTCCAGTTTAGGTAGTGACAGGAGCCCCCCAGTTTAGGTAGTGACAGGAGCCCCCCAGTTTAGGTAGTTACAGGAGCCCCCCAGCTCAATTAGTGACTGGAGCCCCCCAGTTCAGTTAGTGACAGGTACCCCCCAGTTTAGGTAGTGACAGGAGCCCCCAGTGTATGTAGTGACAGGTGCCCCCCCAGTTTAGGTAGTGACAGGAGCCCCCCAGTTTAGGTAGTGACAGGTGCCCCCCAGTTCAGGTAGTCACAGGAGCTCCCAGTTCAGTTAGTGACTAGCGACCCCCAGGTTAGATAGTGACAGCGACGCCCAGTTTAGATAGTGACAGGGACCCCCAGTTTAGATAGTGACAGGGACCCCCAGTTTAGATAGTGACAGGGACCCCCAGGTTAGATAGTGACAGGGACCCCCCAGGTTAGATAGCAACAGGTGCCCCCCCAGGTTAGATAGCGACAGGTGCCCCCCAGGTTAGATAGCGACAGGGACCCCCGGTTAGATAGTGACCCCCAGGTTAGATAGTGACAGCGACCCCCCAGGTTAGATAGCGACAGGTGCCCCCCCAGGTTAGATAGTGACAGGGACCCCCCAGGTTAGATAGTGACAGGGACCCCCCAGGTTAGATAGTGACAGGGACCCCCCAGGTTAGATAGTGACAGCGACCCCCCAGGTTAGATAGTGACAGCAACCCCCAGGTTAGATAGTGACAGCGACCCCCAGGTTAGATAGTGACAGCGACCCCCAGGTTAGATAGTGACCCCAGGTTAGATAGCGACAGCGACCCCCCAGGTTAGATAGCGACAGCAACCCCCCAGGTTAGATAGCGACAGCAACCCCCCAGGTTAGATAGCGACAGCGACCCCCAGGTTAGATAGCGACAGGGATCCCCCAGGTTAGATAGTGCCCCCCAGGTTAGATAGCGACAGGGACCCCCCAGGTTAGATAGTGACAGCGACCCCCCAGGTTAGATAGTGACAGCGACCCCCAGGTTAGATAGTGACAGCGACCCCCCAGGTTAGATAGTGACAGCGACCCCCCAGGTTAGATAGTGACAGCAACCCCCCAGGTTAGATAGTGACAGTGACCCCCAGGTTAGATAGTGACAGCGACCCCCCAGGTTAGATAGTGACAGCGACCCCCCAGGTTAGATAGTGACAGCGACCCCCCAGGTTAGATAGTGACAGCGACCCCCCAGGTTAGATAGTGACAGCGACCCCCCAGGTTAGATAGTGACAGCGACCCCCCAGGTTAGATAGTGACAGCGACCCCCAGGTTAGATAGTGACAGCGACCCCCCAGGTTAGATAGTGACAGCGACCCCCAGGTTAGATAGTGACAGCGACCACCGGTTAGATAGTGACAGGGGCCCCCAGGTTAGATAGTGACAGTGACCCCCCTGGTTAGATAGCGACAGGTGCCCCCCAGGTTAGATAGTGACAGCTACCCCTGGTTAGATAGTGACCCCCAGGTTAGATAGTGACAGCGACCCCTGGTTAGATAGTGACCCCCAGGTTAGATAGTGACAGGGACCCCCCAGGTTAGATAGCGACAGGTGCCCCCCAGGTTAGATAGTGACAGGGGCCCCCCAGGTTAGATAGTGACAGGGGCCCCCCAGGTTAGATAGTGACAGCGACCCCTGGTTAGATAGTGACCCCCAGGTTAGATAGTGACAGGGAGGGACCCCCCAGGTTAGACAGTGACAGGGACCCCCCCAGGTTAGATAGTGACCCCCAGGTTAGATAGCGACAGGGACCCCCCAGGTTAGATAGCGACAGGGACCCCCCAGGTTAGATATTGACAGGGACCCCCCAGGTTAGATAGTGACCCCCAGGTTAGATAGTGACAGGGGCCCCAGGTTAGATAGCGGCAGGGACCCCCCAGGTTAGATAGCGGCAGGTGCCCTTAACTCACCAGCAGCCCAACTTCAGACCTCAGTATCAGCCGGCGACCAGTTAGAGCGGGCGCACCGATCTCGGTGTACACCACGCTGTATATGCGGAAGTGATGTCACTTCCGCATAACAGTGCGGTGTCCGCTAGGTCCTAGCGCCCGCATAGTGGTCGCCGGCTGGTCGGAGGTCTGAAGCTGGGCTGGGCTGCTCCTGCCTGGCAGCGCGGACGGCTGGGCGGGTGTCAGCGAGTACGGCGGAGGGGGGGTGTGTCAGAGGGGACGGCCGCGGGGGGGGCAGCGGGCGGCGGCGGGGGGTGTAAAATTTTGCAACACAGGGCAGCGGCAGGGGCGGCAACACAGGACTCCGGGTGTCACCCCCTACTGTGAAGACACCCGGTGCGGGCCGCCCCTGCCGCTCGACGGTAGGTACGCCACTGAAGGAAACCATCAATAATGAGATTGTTCGGGACTGATTGAGCCCACCAGCTACTTGGTTTTCATATCTGATCAAAAGATCTGATACATCATTTTCAATCTGATCAAAAATACAACCACTTACTAAAAATTGTACCATTAATGGGCACCTGGGAACTGTCATATAGAGCCCTAAATTCTTAACCAATAAAACCAATAAAACACCAATAAAACCAATAAAATACTAATAAAAAAAGAAAGAAAAGAAAAACAAAACACAGCCTAGTTCTAAGTAGGCTTGGGACTGTATGTTTATCTCTTCATGATACATTGGTACCCTCTGAAGTATTCAACTCCTAATACGGGTACTGTATACATATCTTGTACAAAGCAGCTGCATTTTAAACATATGCTGTAATTTGATAGCTATGAATCGTTCTATTTATATTCTCAGCATATGCAAGCCACAACTGCCTTTAATACATATTGAGCGTTTCATCGTGTCCATATTCTTTTCTAAAATGGTTAATTATTGTTTTGAACAACTCCTCATTCTTCTGGGAATTTTCCTGTTAAAAGCTCCTTTATAAGACATAATTAGGAAAGTTGCCATGACTTAGCGTATGCATTAGCAACTGGGATTTAGCACATGCTTTATATTCATTTAAATAAAGTATACACAGATTGCAATCAGCCGATATTGTCCCAGCAAACATATGGTTTGACCAGAAGGTATACGCGGTGGAAATGTGTCCCCAGATGACATCATGTAGAAACTGAATTTCATCACAGAAAGACGCCAACTGGTTTACCCAGCTTTTTTACATTTTTGATTTGTCATTTTTGTGGGTGAATATTATTAGTATTATTTTGTATTTATAACACTGAAGTCAATTTCCTGTCATACGTTTCCTGGTTGTTTAGGATATCTAACCAGGCCAGGACCACAGGCAGCTTTAAAGTGAATGTGAACCAAGTAAAATTATTTAAGATAAACACATGATGTACCTGCAAATTAATATTACATACCTACCTCACCATCAGTTGCCACCAGAAGCTCATTATTTTTTTCTTACAACGATTCCTTCAAAATATAAAACATTTTGTCAGACCTGAAATACGTATGTCAGTTGCATATCAGTAACTGTCAGTTATAACTGAAGGACAACTGATGTGCAAGGTATTGTTCATGCTTCCCTATGGCTCACACTGCTGATATTAGTTTAACAGTGTGCTGACCAGGAAGCTGTTGTGCGGTAATGGCCATTTTCAAAATGGAGGATGGAGAATTCCATTGATCACAGAGGACAAACAGGACGCAGGAGAGGAGAAAGAGATTGATGAGTAGACTACCCCGGAGGTAAGTATGACATGTGGATGTTTATTTTGACCTTTAATTTTCAGTTCAGGTCCGCTGTAAGATGGCATTGTAGTACCTACATAGCAGAGATAGTCAATGAGATGCAAATAATACCAGCTTGCATCCAAATGAAATACACACTGTTTGCGACTTGGAATTTGTACAATCAAAAGCACTTCCTGCTGATTTCTGTTGGCCCAATTTCAAACCACATACCAATCGTATGATATTTCCATCCACTACATTAATGAAGATGCCTGTGCCTTCACTGAACAAACAATACAGAGAGGTCTTTTAAAAGACAACCTTGAGGGCCTGTTTCCACTATCACGAATTTGCATAGCCAATACAAGTGGATGGGACTGTTTCCACTTGTCAGGGTTCCTTTGCGTTTTTCTGTGCAGAAAAAATCTGTACGGCAGAGCCATCAGAATTTGCATACCGCGTACCGCTATGCGAATCGCATACAAAACCACTTAACGACCGCCTAACACCGATAGGCGTCGGCAGGTCAAAGTGGTGTTACCATGGAAATGGCCGCTCGTTCGAGCTGCCATTCCATGTCAGTTCACGGAGGGTGTCTCCGTGAACTGCCTGCGAGCCTCAGATCGCGGCTCGCAGGCTAAATGTAAACACGCAGGGAAGAAATCCCCGCTGTTTACATCATACGGCGCCGCTGCGCAGCAGCGCCGTAAGGGAGATCAGCGATCCACAACCTCTGATTGGCCGGGGATCGCCGGCATCTGATAGGCTGAAGCCTATCCTAGGCGGCGCAGGTCGGACATCCGTCCTGCGCAGCCCATAACCTGCGGGACACGGAGGAAAGGGCAGAGAGGCCAGAAATCGCTGTGGAGGGGGGCTTTGAGGAGCCCCCCCCCCCCCCCCCCGCTAACCAGAAATAGCCGGCGACGATCAAACCCCCCAGCAGGACATCCCCCTAGTGGGGAAAAAAGGGGGGAAGTCTGGTCGCCCTGGCTCAATCCTGATAGGTGCTGTGGGCTAGAGAGCCCACGCAGTACCGATCATAGGAAAATCCCCTGGTCCTTAAGTGGTTAATAAGGAATTCGCATGCTGTATTGGTATGCGAATTTTCATGCGGATTCGCATACGATTTCGCATGGAATCAATGGAAAGCAGACAGGCACTGCCATGGTTAAATTCGCATACATCCTCATCCATGCGAAATCGTATGCAAATTTGCATGAAAATTCACATATGACCGCATGCAAAATTCGCATCCACATGCAAATTTTTACCGCGGCGATTCCCACCGCACAAGTGGAAACGAGCCCTCAAAGGTGAATCTGAAGTTACATTGCTGTTACTCTGCTGTAAAAAGAGGTGGAGGAAAAAAAGAATCAGACTGAAGTGAGAACACTCATTCAGCAATCCATGCATCAGGATTTTATTCAAACACTCTATAGCAATAATGAGTTAAAGTTTATCCTGGCTGCAGAAAAACAATACTGTCCCCTGCAAGTAAGTGGAGATACAGTATATATTTAGCATTGCTACAAGTGCTGCATATGTCACATGAAACACCCCTTTCAGCTGCTCAGTGTGTTGGAATAAGAAGCTCATCATGCTTAGCTAAGGAAAATTGCAGCAGTATGATAAAGATGCCTATATACAATAGATGACAGCCGCCTGATCTCTCCGCTACATCCTGGAATGTCAGCAATGTAATATACAGTATGCATAACAGGTATTTATATAACAGGGGACCTCTAACTTTTTATACAAAGGTTGGGTTGACCACTCCTCAGACTGCTGGGGAAGGGGGTGGGGTTGGCTTTGCAAGCAATTGCATGATTAAAAGACCACTATCATGGTAATTTGGACAATAGTAAATACACCTGTGCATTGTCCCGAAGTAAACTGCTCTAAATATGTATTTTTTCCTATGTTCCTGTCACTTGTAATAGGCAGGCAGTAGAAATATGACAGCTATGACAGATTTGACACTAATCCATATCCCCATAGGGGATTCTCATGAATAAATATGTATTTTTTTTTTTTAAAGCACTCATTGGATGGCAGTGGCGCACACCAACTGCCAGAATAGTGTGCACAAGAGGAGATTGGATTCCCAGCACCACTATTAAGGTTCTTTCCAGGGATTAAGAAATTAGAGACTACAAATCCCCCCATGAGGAGATGGTCTAGTCCAAAATCTGTCAGCTGTGTCAGATGTTTACAAACTACTGTAAGTGACTACTTCCTAGGAAAAAACAAATTTACAGTGCATTTTACTCTAGGACAAATGTACAACTAATACACATGTATTTAAAAGTTAACACATTTTCATGATAGTTGTCCTTTACACACAAGTTAATTTTTAATTTTTAAGTGCTTATTTTTTACAATAATTATGTATAAATGATTTAGTGTTTGCAAGCTGTAAAATCTTTCCTCTCCCTGATTTATATTCTGACATTTATCACATGGCAGCGTCTTTACTGCTGTCAGGTGATGTCTGTGGAGGGAGCTTCTGCTTTTTTTGGTAGTTGGAAACAGCTGTTATTTCCTGCCATGAAACAAGGCTGCCACAGTGTGATGTCAGTACCTAGGTGCTGACATCACACTGTGGGAGGGGTTTCACCACAATATCAGCCATACAGACCCCCTGATGATCCATTTGAGAAAGGGTAAAGATTTCTCATGGAAAAGGAGGTATCAGCTCCTGATTGGAATGAAGTTCAATGTTTAGTTACAGTTCCTGTTTAAGAGTTCTACAGTGTGCATCTTGTAACACTTCTACTGCAATCCGGATAAATAGAATGTTTGTGAAAACGATTCCACGTTGTGCAAGATGTAATTAAACTCTCTTTTATTTGTTGGCCTTATCTAAAAATAACTTAAGGTCAAAACATCCAACAACCCTTTTGAGAGTATAACAAAAGGAGATTTCCACAGTAATTGGATACACGTTCCAGAATTTGGCAACTTCTCCTTGATATTATTACTTTCCGAGGATGTAATGGTGTAACAGCTTATTCCTCCCTACTCTGGAGGCCAGTTTGACCTACATTTGTGACCTGCATTCAATCGCCTACGCCCATCATGCTGTCTTTTGTGCTGCTCGGGTTGGCCGCACACCTTTAGAGAACGCCGCTGTGCACAGGCTTGGTTTTATTTCAGTTATTACTTCCAGGAAGCATGAATTCATTAAATACTTGGCCGTTCTCCTTACAACCTATATCCTTGGGTAGGAGACAACACAGAGATCCCTTTTTTTTGTGTTTGCAGTACATAGATTTTCTGCCAATTGCTTACATTAAATGGAATCTGAAATGAAAATAAACGTATAAGTTAGTGAATTGTATGTGCTAAGAAATAGAACGCTAGTAGCAAAGAAAAGAGTCTCATATTGTTTCCAGTACAGGAATAGTTCAGAAATTACAGTTGTTATCTCTGCAAAAGAGCTTCTCTGAGCTCTCTGACCCAATTTAGGTCAGAGACAGTGCTGTTTTCTGAAGCACTAATACATCAAATAAACAGTGAGAGACAACTTTAGATAATGTTTTACAGCAGGGAAGTTGAACGTGGCAGCATCATTTTTGTGCTTGTTGATGTAGAGGGCAAATCCCTGTTCATATTAGGCCATAAATCAAGTCTGCTGCCAAAGGAAGATGATATAATACTCAGTGGCTATCGAAGCTTAGCTGGTAAATGTAGCTTTAACCTGAATGCTTGCAATTTAACATGTTTGCACAAGTGAGAATTAATTAGCCAATATGTGGAGCTGCATTCACCACAGTGTCTGTTCTTGCTTGAAGTATTAAGATTAATGTTACAGATCTGGTGCCAATTTTTGCTGGTAATAAGTGTCAGACATATTAGTCTGTAAAGTAAAGGGAATAGCTTGGTAATTAGAGGTTAGTGGTGTTGTGTGAAGATAGAGTCCCCACCCCTCACCATTGGCGTTGGCTCTCTCCCCCTCCCAGAGGACAGATGAAGAGGAGTGGAGATTCTATTTTCTTTCACCCCTCCACCAAAGGTCGACATATGTGCATCTGTCATTATAGCACAAAAGAATAGCCTTTGAGATCTCATACTGGAATTCATATGGTTAAAGAGGCACTGTAGTGATTTATATTAGAATGCAGTAAATTATTTAGGGTAACCACTTCTGCACTCATTTTTTCTGGTTTCAGCATCAAAAACAGTTCATATATCTATATATGTCTTTATATTGGTATGTGGTCCCACCCTCCCAGTGACACTGTCCAGCTGCAGAAACTCCCAGTCTGTCTCTTTCAGCTCCATCAGGCATGTGTGTGTGACATCACACATGCGCCAAGTGGTCTATGCGCCACTAGTTGTGACAGCGGCGCTTGGGGGAGACAGCGGAGGAGACCGGGAGTCGCAGCTGCTGGAGCAGGTGATAATACAATGCACTGGCACCAGGGCTGCCATCAGAAATGTCTGGGCCCTATACTGGAAACACCTACTGGGCCCCCCTCACTCCCCTGCCCCCATATTTGAGGAGAGCCCCCTATATTTAAGGTGATCGCCAGCGATCAACAAAGCGCTGGGACTCATGTAATCCTGTGGGATTGCTCTCACTGCACTGCTTGCATGCAGCATTTTCTCAGTGATTGTAATGTGATTCTCATTCACTGAAATGAGAACGGCAAAGCACAAGCATAGCAGAATCACAAACAATCACAATGAAAATTGTCTGGCCAAGGTAAACACAGCCACACTCACTGACAGCCTGTAGATTCTGTAACAGACTTGCAGTTGGGGCCCATGTTTGTGGCATTGTTAACCAGGCCCCAGACTCGACTGGGCCCCATATTGCAGTCCCTCCTGGGATGCATTGCCCTGAAGGCGGCCCTGACGGGCACTGGGGAGGGGGGGGGGGGGGGGTAATCAACATTTGTGGGACAGCTGGGTGGGTGGAATTGGCAGCATCATGAAGCCGATTCCTGAGAGAATCGGCCTGTGGTGTATGGGTGAGATAACAGGTCTCTCTCCAATCAGATAAGATCAGCAAAAGATCTGTCTCTTGGTCAATCTCCGGGTTTACATGAAAAGGGCGCCGGTAAAAAAGGGCGCCTGGTGAAGCCCATATATACCAACTTCGGCTACAAAAAAGGCGCCTGGTGTAGCCCATATAAACTTCGTCTACAAAAAAGACGCCTGGTGTAGCCCACATAAAAACTTTGGCTACAAAAAAAGGCGCCTGGTGTAGCCCATATAAAAACTTCGGCTACAAAAAAACTCTGGGATGTGTCAATTACTATTCCCCCTCCAGGCCGCCATGGATAGTGGGGGAATGAAATAATTCGCCTTACAGTGCTTGTAGCCCATTTAAAAACTTCGGCTACAAAAAAACTCTGGGATGTGTAAATTACTATTCCCCCTCCAGGCCGCCATGGATAGTGGGGGAATGAAATAATTCGGCTTACAGTGCTTGTGGTCTATATAAAAACTTTGGCTACAAAAAAAGGCAATAATATGGGCTACAAAGGGGCACCCTACTGTAGCCGAAAACCTTGTAGCCTAAAAAAATATGGGCTACAAAGGGGCGCCCTACTGTAACCGAAAACCTTGTAGCCGAAAAAATATGGGCTACAAAGGGGAGCCCGCTTGTAGCCTATATCAAAACTCAGGCGGCCTTTTCTACACCTTGTAGCCCATATTTCCAGAAATAACATTGATGTCTATGGAGGCGCCCTTTTCATACAGGCAGCTCAGGCTCCCTTTTCAACCGATACCCAATCTCCCTATATCCTATACATCGCTAGATTTATGGGCTCGTTAAGGATTTCATTGAGGTGTGTGTGATGGCTAGAGCTGCCTATATCCTATACATCGCTAGATTTATGGGCACCTTAAAGGAGTTATCAGGAGAAAATAAAGAAAATAAGTGCTACTTACCCGGGGCTTCCTCGAGCCTTAAGCTCCCAGCATGTCCCTCGCCGCAGCTCTGCAGTCAGCCGTTCACCGCAGCTCCGTCCCGGTCCCCGGCGATGACGTCAGGCCGACCTCCAGATCGGCCTGTACTGCTCCTCGGCGCTGTCAATCACCGCCACGTGGGTGGAACAGACTGCGCAGGCGCAGAACTACTGCGCCTGCGCAGTCCGCTCCGGCCCACATGGGTGGGACCAGCTGGGAGTTTGGGGCTGGGGGATGCCCCAGGTAAGTAGTACTTATTTTCTTTATTTTCTCCTGATAACTCCTTTAAGGATTTCATTGAGGTGTGCGTGATGGCTAGATCTTGTCCTAAACAACCAGAGCAGTACATTGGGCCTGATGCAATTCACTTTTTCTCCCAAGTTTTCTCCTAAATGACTTTTAAGCCAATAAGCAAGAAAATACTCAGAATAATTTTGACAGTACTTTTCCAACTACTACTTTTTGGCACTTTTTTCAATTGCTGGCTGCAAAAGACATTTTAAACAGAAGATGAAAAAAAAAAACTAAGGATAAAAAGTTAATGCAATCAGGCCCATATGTGTTTTGTTCCATATGCTTATGGAGTATTATTTATTTCTTCCTGAGAATGCAAAACAAAGCGTAGGTATATATATTTCCACGTTACATGCTAACTGAATGATTGCAAGTTTCTTTTCATTTCAGAGTAGTATAGAACTTTTTCAACCATCACAGACATATTGACCTTGACAAGTGACAGGCTGTGCTTACTTATAAATGCATCTGTTACACATACAGAAGTTCAAGATCACCTTGGCCTTTCGTCATAAAGAGGGCTGTAGTGTAGGTTGAATAAGTGAGAATAAGTAGGGAATATTGTGATGCACAATAGGCCTGTCTGTACAGTAGCATTGTGTCTGAGACAATCCTTTCAATATCAGCACAGCAGAGATGATGATATAGAAAATTCTTTACAATATCAAACTGATTTTATACATCTTAACCACTTAAACCTCCGTGGTACGAATTTCTCCGTCCCTTTTTTCCCCCCTAAAAAACCAGGGATGGAGAAATCCGTACCTTCCGCGCTACCGCCGCTGTCCGCGCTCCCGCCGCTCGTGCGCGCGCACCCGCCGCTCGTGCACGCTGCCGCCTGCTCGCACGGAGATCAATGAACGGGAAAATCCATTCCCGTTCGTTGATCTAAGCCCCCGCAATAATCGCGCTGCTTCTATTAGAAACAGCGCGATCATAGTGATTCTCCCAGCCTCCTACTGCTTCCTGTAAGCGTCCGGAAGGACGCTTACAGGTCGCATGTAAACAAACACACTGTGGCCATCTTGTGGCCAAATAGTAAACTACACCCTAAAAGCATTTTACATAAACAAACATTACATTTACACAATAAATTAACTCATTACCTCCCACACTCCCCAATTTTTTTTTTGTTTGTAATTAAAAAAAAAAAATACAATAAAAAAAAAACATAAATAGTTACCTTAGGGACTGAACTTTTTAAATATTTATGTCAAGAGGGTATAACACTGTTACTTTATAAACTGCGGGCTTGTAATTAGGGATGGATGCAAAACTGAAAAAAATGCACCTTTATTTCCAAATAAAATATTGTCGCCAAACATTGTGATAGGGACATAATTTAGGGCCGGTTCACACGGACGGCAGGCGGCGTTGGGGCGGCCAGGAAGTCGCGTCGTCCTGTGACGTCCCGTTCGGTGGCGGCGGTACAGAGATCGTCGCGATCGGCGTTTCTCGTCCCCGCAGGGGGACATGAAGCCGCGCCGGCTAGCCGTCCCTGGACGTTGCATGCGGCTTCTAGGGACGGCCGAAACGATGCGTTAAATCGGGATCAGAACGCCGCGTTTATGCAATCGACGGTAATCGACGGTAACCGCGCAATGCTAAACGCTCCTATTCACTTGAATGGGAGAGTTTAGCCGATGGGTCCCGAACGCTTGACGGTAGACGCCGCCAAGCGTCCGTGTGAACCGGCCCTAAATGATTTTATAACCGGGACAAATGGTTAAATACATTTCATGGATTTTAATTACAGTGGCATGCATTATTTAAAAACTATAATGGCCGAAAACTGAAAAGTAATAATTTTTTCCCACATTTTTTCCTATTTTCCCATTAAAACACATTTAGAATAAAATAATTCTTGGCATAATGTCCCACCTAAAGAAAGCCTAATTGGTGGCGAAAAAAACAAGATATAGTTCATTTCATTGGGATAAGTAATAATAAAGTTATAGACGAATTAATGGAAGGAGCGCTGAAAGGTGAAAATTGCTCTGGTGTTCAAGGGGTAAAACCCCTCAGTGGTGAAGTGGTTAAGGTTGAAATACGCTTGTAGAAAATCAATCTGAAACATTCAGACTTTTTTTTTAGGTCTTGAGGCTGCTTGTCTTTTACTCTGTACAGTCAGTAATATATTTCTGATGGTTCAAAGCAGTCATTCTAGGAGCGCCAGGTTCAGAAAGAGATTTTCATCTATGTTATAAAGAAGCATAATCAATATTTTTGCTGAAGTTACTCCTCTGTTGCAGGGGCATGGGGATCAATAGCAGCTCTGTGACTTTTAATTTGTATTTGATTTAGAACCCTTATGCTGAAATGACCATCAAGGTATTGCACTCTACTTTGTCTCATATGAGCAAAAGCAATCATGGCTGCAGGCTACAGTAACCAATCAGGCTTCAGTATTTAACACATTTACTGGTTGCATTTTGGAAAATGATATATAAAAAATGAAAATACAGTTTGATTGAAAACAGCAGGGGATGCTTGGCAATCATGTATTCAAAGGGAATGTGTATGTGTCATGGGGTACCTAGGGGGTACTTGAGATAATGTTACCAATACTAGGGGGTACTTAGCAAGCACAGGCTTTCATAAGGGCGTTTTAAAGAACAATTCCCCTGCACTATTAAATAATAATTGAAAAAAATAAGTAATAAAATAAAATATGCAATTGCAGAACAATAACTTTTGTGATTGTTATTTTTGTTATTGCCAATTACCTTTAAATTTTAATTTGTATTGAAAGTGGACCTGAACTCTTGCACAGCACAGAATGAAAAGTTAAAGGGATACTTAAGTCAAAAATAAAAAATGATTTTTACTCACTTGGGGCATCCCTCAGCCCCCTGAAGCTGTATGGTGCCCTTGCAGCCTCGCTCCGATCCTCCTGTCCCCGCCGGCGGCTAGTTCCGGGTTTGGCGACAGCCGCTGACAGGCTGGGAACGCGAGTGATTCTCCGCGTTCCCAGCCGCTATATCACCCTCTATGGTGCTATAGCGTATAACATATCGCTGTCGCCGAACCCGGAAGTAGCCGCCGGCGGGGACAGGAGGATCGGAGCGAGGCTGTGAGGGCACCATACAGCTTCAGTGGGCTGAGGGATGCCCCAGGTGAGTAAAAATCATTTTTTATTTTTGACTTAAGTATCCCTTTAATCCACATGTAGTTCTTTAAGAAATTCACTGCTGTGTGTTCTTTATGTGTTTAGGCAGATCAACCTGTCCAATTAGCTCAGCAAATCAGAGCCCCCTTTCTCTCTGTTTATATATAAATACTGAGGCTTAACCCTTTCTGAGCTCCCAGGAATGTGATACCAGGCTAAAACCTCAGGTGTTTTTTTTAGGATTTCCATACATTGTATTAAAGAGTGTCCCCCCCCCCCCCTAAATGTTATCATGCTGTGGCTTATGTTTTAGAGCAGAGAGGGAGTTCTTAGTTTAGTTCACTTTACAATTTCATAAACTGACAAATAATTGAAAGAATACCTGAAGTGATGAAATAGGCAAGTATATATAATGTGCCAAGTCAACTTAGAACTTGCCCCCATGTTTCTCTTCATTGTAAGGGTTAGTTATTCAGGGTTATAAATCACAGTTTCTCTGCAGTCTGGAAAGTTGGACTGCAGTGTAATTCTTTAAAGTGAGATACACAATCCCAACAGCAGAGAACAGATACACAAATTGAATAAGTCACCATTAGTTTTTATATTAACTTAATAAACATTAAAACCAGCAGCCATGCTGTGAAATTGTTAAACCTTAAAAAAAATCTAGATCTTTAATTTTTAAAACCAAATAAGAACATGAGATTCAAAGCAAAGTCTATCTAGGATAGGTCTATAGGATAGATATCAATGCAAGTTCACTTTAAAGTTGTCCCCCTAGTAGCCACAAGTACAGCAGAGCTGTAGGCCATGCATTGGACCTCCCAGAATCCTTAGCAATATCCAGGTACCTGTAAGCAGATTTCTATTAACAGTTAAGGTAATGCAGGGCTCATTAGGATATCACACAAAGCGTATATGTTGGATTGTCTTAAAGCAAAACCAATCCAAAACTGTTAACTTAGTTTAGTTGAACAGAGCACAGAAAGTTTACAGGCTAAAACATATATATGACTTTTATAGCTACCTGTTTGTGTTGGCGAGATTGCTCCCAATCTGATATGGTGGCTTTGGCAATTTGGTCTGAAAAAAATATGGCTAACCAGAAAGTGGAAATCTCCCATTTCTGTCCTATCCATGCAGAATGTCCTATTAATTACTCATTTTTGTGTTTACTGTTTGATAGCACTCACGGTCACTTTTGGGTTGCATGGCCTCCAGCTTATTTTGATGGGCGTATCAGGAAGTTTCTAAACCCAGCAACTTCTACCATTGAGTCATTTTAATAGACTATAAAAAAATGAGTGTATTTTATTGTAAACGTTTACTTATCTTTTAATGAGACTTGGTCAGTGCATGGTAGGAACAAAGCACTAGCATGTTAAAATGCCATCTAACATGTAATTGATTCTAGAGATGGAAGCCAGGGGCTGTTGTAGAAGAATTGTGTTGTGGTGCTAATATGAATGAAGTAGCCGGTGACTTTACTTTGAGATACCTGGCCTTTGAGGAGGATCTTATTCTTTGTTCCAAATATGCTGTTATTAAAATGTTATGATCTTAATTACAGAGATAAGTGAGTAGCATCTACACACTGCTGGCATTCAGTGAAATCTGCAAGTCCGATTTAGGGGTGAAATAGGAAGAGAAACGCAAATTCTAGTGCACCAGTCTGTTTCCAGTAAAATAATTTTATTCATTTAACCCTTTCACTAGCTTCATCCAATAGCAGTGAGAGGGATTTGAATTAACTATGGCATTACATGGATTCAGCTTTGCCATTGTAAAATACTGTGACTGCAGCTTCAATCTGAGGAATAAGTCACAATGCACATGCTCATGTAGCGCGTCTGCCGCCTGTCCCTGCGTATTGTAATGAAGTATTTGCAACAGGAAGCTGCATTAGGCAGACACTGTTGATAGAATTGCCCTCTCTATCACACTTTTATCCAGTTTGTTATACTTGACAGGCAGAGCCTTGCAGTATTAAAATGTTATGATCTTAATTACAGAGATAAGTGAGTAGCATCTACACACTGCTGGCATTCAGTGAAATCTGCAAGTCCGATTTAGGGGTGAAATAGGAAGAGAAACGCAAATTCTAGTGCACCAGTCTGTTTCCAGTAAAATAATTTTATTCATTTAACCCTTTCACTAGCTTCATCCAATAGCAGAAATATACCATTTCTGTCCTATCCATGCAGAATGTCCTATTAATTACTCATTTTTGTGTTTACTGTTTGATAGCACTCACGGTCACTTTTGGGTTGCATGGCCTCCAGCTTATTTTGATGGGCGTATCAGGAAGTTTCTAAACCCAGCAACTTCTACCATTGAGTCATTTTAATAGACTATAAAAAAATGAGTGTATTTTATTGTAAACGTTTACTTATCTTTTAATGAGACTTGGTCAGTGCATGGTAGGAACAAAGCACTAGCATGTTAAAATGCCATCTAACATGTAATTGATTCTAGAGATGGAAGCCAGGGGCTGTTGTAGAAGAATTGTGTTGTGGTGCTAATATGAATGAAGTAGCCGGTGACATTACTTTGAGATACCTGGCCTTTGAGGAGGATCTTATTCTTTGTTCCAAATATGCTGTTATTAAAATGTTATGATCTTAATTACAGAGATAAGTGAGTAGCATCTACACACTGCTGGCATTCAGTGAAATCTGCAAGTCCGATTTAGGGGTGAAATAGGAAGAGAAACGCAAATTCTAGTGCACCAGTCTGTTTCCAGTAAAATAATTTTATTCATTTAACCCTTTCACTAGCTTCATCCAATAGCAGTGAGAGGGATTTGAATTAACTATGGCATTACATGGATTCAGCTTTGCCATTGTAAAATACTGTGACTGCAGCTTCAATCTGAGGAATAAGTCACAATGCACATGCTCATGTAGCGCGTCTGCCGCCTGTCCCTGCGTATTGTAATGAAGTATTTGCAACAGGAAGCTGCATTAGGCAGACACTGTTGATAGAATTGCCCTCTCTATCACACTTTTATCCAGTTTGTTATACTTGACAGGCAGAGCCTTGCAGTATAAATCATTCACAGAAGAATTGTGGTAACTGGAGCAGAGTAAACAGACACATTTCCTTGGGCTAAGAAACACTAACTCAGACAAATTTACCATTTTCCTTTGAACAAGGAGAAGCAAACAAAGAAGAAAAGTTTTTACTCTTTTCCTGATTTTATTGGAAACTTGTGGACGGAAATTGACCTGAGAATTCTAAACTTAATTCTATAAATTCAAATGACTATTCATTAAATGCTGCTAAATAGAACAGTGTAAAGTAATTACGAATTAAATCCTCATTCTCCTTAATGTTCCCCCAACTCTCAGTATATGCCCCCAACTCACTCTCAAACGCCATTACCAGGAGTAGGGATGGGTAAAAATGACGATTTCCAATTCCGCGGAAATTCTAATTATCACTAATGCTTCAAATTTCAATTTTCCATTTCTGATTTTCAAGTAATGTTTTTTGGGGGGTAATTTTTTGCATTATCTGATTGGCCAAATACTTCTGAGTTGACTCTGCATTCTCTGATTGGTCCAATGCTTCCGAGTTCTGTGATTGGGCTAATATGACAGAGTTTTGGTGATGCAGTATTTCTGCAGAAATCCATTTTCTGATATCCATTTTAAGGTTTCCGAGTAGTGTTTTTTTTGGTCATTTTTTGCATTCTCTGGTTGGTCCAATGCTTCTGAGTTCTGTTGGGCTAAAAGTTGTGGTAATGCAGTATTTCTGCAGAAATTCAATTTTTGGGGATCAGTTGAAAAGAGCGCCTGAGCTGCCTGTATGAAAAGGGCGCCTCCATAGACATCAATGTTATTTCTGGAAATATGGGCTACAAGGTGGTGAAAAGGGCGTCCGAGTTTTGAAATAGGCTACAAGCGGGCGCCCCTTTGCAGCCCATATTTTTTCGGCTACAAGGTTTTCAGCTACAGTAGGGCGCCCCTTTGTAGCCCATATTTTTTTTGGCTACAAGGTTTTTGGCTACAGAAGGGCACTCCTTTGTAGCCCATATTTTTTTCGGCTACAAGGTTTTTGGATACAGCAGGGCACCCCTTTGTAGCCCATATTTTTTATTCGGCTACAAGATTTTCGACTACAAGGTGTTTGATTCTGCTACAAAAGATCAGCCTTTTATAGCCAAGATTTTTGATTCGTGGGGGAAGGCCACACATTTTGATTCGGAGGTATTAGGCATCACAAGCAGGGGGGGGGGGGGGCACCACCAGGGCTGTCTTAGGGTTAGGCACCACCTGGGGGGGGGGGGGTCTTAGGGTTAGGCACCACCTGGGGAGTCTTAGGGTTAGGCACCACCTGGGGGGTCTTAGGGTTAGGCACCACCTGGGGAGTCTTAAAGTTAGGCACCACCAGGGGAGTCTTAGAGTTAGGCACCACCTGAGGGATCTTAGGGTTAGGCACTACCAGGGGAGTTTTAGGGTTAGGCACCACCTGGGGTGTCTTAGGGTTAGGAACCACCAGGGGGGGTTAGGGTTAGGGGAGAGTTCTGTGTGGAAGTAGGGAGAAGTTAGATGATTGTAATCACTTTTCTCAGCTATATTTAGAACCCTTTTATAGCCCAAAATGTTTTGCCTATAACAGCATCCTTTTTATAAACTAAAACTATATGGCATATATGGGCTACAACAGGTGCCCTTTGTAGCAGAATTTGACATATATGGGCTACGCCGGACGCCCTTTGTAGCAGAACTTGGAATATATGGGCTACACCAGGCGCCCTTTGTAGCCGAAGTTGTTATATGGGCTACACCAGGCGCCCTTTGTAGCCGAAGTTGGTATATGGGCTACACCAGGCGCCCTTTGTAGCCGAAGTTGTTATATGGGCTACACCAGGCGCCTTTTTTTCCAGGCGCCCTTTTCAAATAGACACTTAATTTTCGAGTTCTGTTTTCCGATTTCCAATTGGAAATGTCGATTTCCAATCGGAAATACATGAATTTCAATTTTGCGAAATCTGAATGACCATCCCTAACCAGGAGGCACGTGGTCTGAAAAAGGAATATAATTGGCTCCTGTCCTCAGCATAATTTCAGTTCCTGGACACTTCCCTAACAACAGGAGTAGGATGGGATGATGTAAAATTTGCATTAGGCTCCATAGCTTTGTAGCTACACCACTGGATAAGAGGGCATTACTGTACTCCCCTATAATAATGACAAGGAAAAAGTGGCTGACACCCCAATAAATGTGAATATTTTCAGTTTTATAGTTTGAGACCACTTCAGGAAAACTTTACGTTGAACTGAAAGCCAAACTTATCACAATTTCCTGTTGCATTTACCTTGCCACACAGCACTGAAATATAATCTATTCATCTCTGTAGCGTAAATCTTGTATTCAAACCAGAGGTGATGGTATTAGTTCAGTTAATGCCACACACAATCCTTGTTGTTTGCAGCATTAATTATAAAAATCCAGGCTTTACTACATGTATATTTGTTTTCAAGCCTCTGGAATTGTGGCTTTAAATTTGTGCCCTGAATGATACACCTCAATCTCTGCTGCACCCGATACAGAGGAAAGAAAAGATGTAATGATTGTAGAAGGAAGAAAAAAGAATCTAAAGCAGTTAAAGAAGAAGCAAATTTGGGTTATATTGCAGACAAATACCAACATGCAAGAAGAAAATATATAATTACCTTGGTTTACTAAGCCCAAAGATTGCAAATTGCAATGTGAATGCATTCTGCCTTGCCAGTGATGCGACTGTGACGTGTAAAGAATAACTTCCTTCCCAGACTCTCTGCAAATCAAAAGCCATATCTGGCTGCTCTGAAATAAGTAGGGATTATTGAGAATTAATTCCATAGCTAAGAAGCAGCATCACTTGCAATGTGTTCCTAATCATTGCAGCAATTTCCTGAAACAGAAACCCCTTATGTAGTGGCTGGCAAACAGATAATGCATTCCCAGGGTGACTTTTTTGAGGGAACATGACGGGCACAATAGCTAGCTGGTGGGGCCTGCACCCAGATATCATTACTAGGTAGCCTAGTCCAGTGTTCCCCAACCCTGTCCTCAAGGCCCACCAACAGTGCATGTTTTGTGGAAATCCACACAGGTAGTTAATCACCTCTGCTGAGACACTACCCCACCTGTGCATGTTTGTGGTTTTCTGCAAAACATGCACTGTTGGTGGGCCTTGAGGACAGGGTTGGGGAACTCTAACCTAGTCCACTTCCCCATCCCCCTTCCAGAAATCAGTTTCAGGTAGCCTTTGTTCACCTCCCGACTCCCCCTCCCGGATATCTGTGTAGACTTTATTCATTTCTACCCTCTTTTTCCACTAAATATCGGTATTAGGTAGTCTTTCTCCACACCCTTAGATATCAGAAATATTTGTTAGCCATTTTGTTAGCCATTTTACTATATCTACCCCAACTTTTACCTGCTATACCTACCCAAACATGTACCTACTATACCTACCCAAACATGTACCTGCTATACCTACCCAAACATGCAACTATTATACCTACCCAAACATGTACCTTCTATACCTACCCAAACATGTACCTACTATACCTACCCAAACATGCAACTATTATACCTACCCAAACATGTACCTGCTATACCTACCCAAACATGCACCTACTATACCTACCCAAACATGTACCTGCTATACCTACCCAAACATGTACCTGCTATACCTACCCAAACATGTACCTGCTATACCTACCCAAACATGCACCTACTATACCTACCCAAACATGTACCTGCTATACCTACCCAAACATGTACCTACTATACCTACCCAAACATGCACCTACTATACCTACCCAAACATGCACCTACTATACCTACCCAAACATGTACCTGCTATACCTACCCAAACATGTACCTGCTATACCTACCCAAACATGTACCTGCTATACCTACCCAAACATGCACCTACTATACCTACCCAAACATGTACCTGCTATACCTACCCAAACATGCACCTACTATACCTACCCAAACATGTACCTGCTATACCTACCCAAACATGTACCTGCTATACCTACCCAAACATGTACCTGCTATACCTACCCAAACATGTACCTGCTATACCTACCCAAACATGTACCTGCTATACCTACCCAAACATGCACCTACTATACCTACCCAAACATGTACCTGCTATACCTACCCAAACATGCACCTACTATACCTACCCAAACATGTACCTGCTATACCTACCCAAACATGTACCTGCTATACCTACCCAAACATGTACCTGCTATACCTACCCAAACATGTACCTGCTATACCTACCCAAACATGCACCTACTATACCTACCCAAACATGTACCTGCTATACCTACCCAAACATGTACCTGCTATACCTACCCAAACATGCACCTACTATACCTACCCAAACATGCACCTACTATACCTACCCAAACATGTACCTGCTATACCTACCCAAACATGTACCTGCTATACCTACCCAAACATGTACCTGCTATACCTACCCAAACATGCACCTACTATACCTACCCAAACATGTACCTGCTATACCTACCCAAACATGCACCTACTATACCTACCCAAACATGTACCTGCTATACCTACCCAAACATGTACCTGCTATACCTACCTAAACATGTACCTGCTATACCTACCCAAACATGCACCTACTATACCTACCCAAACATGCACCTACTATACCTACCCAAACATGTACCTGCTATACCTACCCAAACATGCACCTGCTATACCTACCCAAACATGTACCTGCTATACCTACCCAAACATGTACCTGCTATACCTACCCAAACATGCACCTACTATACAGTACCTACCCAAACATGTACCTGCTATACCTACCCAAACATGCACCTACTATACAGTACCTACCCAAACATGTACCTGCTATATCTACCCAAACATGCACCTACTATACCTACCTAAACATGTACCTGCTATACCTATTCAAACATGTACCTGCTATACCAGGCATGGGCAAACTTGGCCCTCCAGATGTTAAGGAACTACAAGTCCCACAATGCATTGCAGGAGTCTGACGGCCACAGTCATGACTCATAAAGGCAAATGCATTGTGGGACTGTAGTTCCGTAACAGCTGGAGGGCCAAGTTTGCCCATGCTTGTGCTTTACCTTCCCAAAAATGTACCTACTTTTCCTACCCAAACATGCTGCCAATGTAACTCATCGATAATTTGTATTCTACAAATACAATTTGTATTGTACAGCACCACAGAAGATGCTGGGGCTATTTAAATCTAAAATAATAATAATAATGAAGTACTAAACTTTTAAACTTGTTCTGGTCCTATAATGGAATATAATCTGTACTTTTGTCTTCCTGTTCCAAGTATACTGTGCAGGCGTACATGAACTCTGAATTTTAAAGGCTGTTCTCATAAAAGGAGCTTTCCAAGTGTTTGAAAAAAAGAAGCTCATAATAAAATAAGGTCATATAGTCTCTTCGCTCTTGGATTCATATGAGCTGGAAAAAGTGAAAAGCATAACATAGCCGTTTCAGCTGGTTGCTTGTTGGACAGCACCAGTTCATATCACATCAAGAAATGCAAGTGGCTGCACAGAGCACAGCTCCTCTCTGGCAGCTTCACATTCGTATGAGCCCAGGCTGTAGAGAAGGAGGGGGAGCAGTCAGAGGGTCAGAAAAAAGACATAGATATATGGAAATTATACAGTATGGAATCTCTTAATTATGGGTGCAGGATCATGACTGAAAAAAAATCAAATAGAACAGGATTAATTCTAGGAGTTATTAACTTTACTGCTAATGCTATATTAATTGCATACACACACACGCGCATGCACACACACACACACACACACACACACACACACACACACACACACACACACACACACACACACACACACACACACACACACACACACACACACACACACACACACACACACACACACACACACACACACACACACACACACTTATATTTACTGAAAATGGGAGTGCAGCATACTAAAGAAGGGCTTAATGGGACTAAAAGGTGTGGATGCTTACACAGAACAGGGCTGGCATTATGTACAAGCAACATAGACATGGTAGACATTTTAAAGGGGGCTTAGATGCTTTCCTTGGGTTGAATGACATCCATGGCTACAATTACTAGGTAAGGCCTAATGATGTTGATCCAGGGATTTTATCTGATTGCCATCTGGAGTCGGGAAGGAATTTTTCCCTTTTGGGGCCAATTGGACCATGCCTTGTAAGGTTTTTTTCGCCTTCCTCTGGATCAACAGGGATATGTGAGGGAGCAGGCTGGAGTTGTACTTTGTACTGGTTGAACTAGATGGATGTATGTCTTTTTTTTCAACCAAAATAACTATGTAACTATGTAACTATGGTATTGAAGATAAATGTGGCTAGCCCCACCCCCTTCCAATACACAATGCATTGCTTCTGTGACAGCACATGTCCAGATATTGAAAAAAGCACCTGTTAATTTGGCAGCCCCTTTCACTGCAATGCAAATCTCTTCATTAAAGGCACTAACTATATAATATGGGTGCTCAGTTAAATTTCGGCTTTACAGTGATCTGCAGCAGTTCTAGAACAGCCGGTCAGGAGAAATTGAGGCTGCTCATGTACATTTCTGCCATTTAGGTAAATTGCGGTTTTATTGCTGCTGTAATTGGCAACTTTTATAGTCTTTAAATACATTTCTGCTTTATAGCCCATGTAGGCGCTATAATTAGTGGCTGTATAGCTGCAGGGGTAATTAGTGGCTTTATGGAAGTTTTCATTAGTGGCTTTACAGCTGTAGGGGTACATTCCAGCTTTATGGAAGTTTTAATTAGTGGCTTTAAAGCTGTTTGAGTAAATGGCGGCTTTATAGCCAGGAAAGGTTAGAGTTAGGCATATACAGTATATAGGGGTAAGGTTAGTGTTAGGAGTAGGTGGGGGAGGTTAGTAATGTAGGCATATATAGGGAGAAGGTTAGTGTTAGGAGTATCTGGGGGGAGGTTAGTGTTAGGCATACATAGTGGGGAGATCAGTGTTAAGAGTAGGTGGGGGAAGTTAGGTATACTGTATATGGGGGGGTGAGTATATATGTGGGGGTTAGTGCTAGGCATATATAGGGGAACGGTTAGTGCTAGGAGTAGGTGAGGGAGGTTATTGTTAGGCGTATAAAGGAGGAAGGTTAATGTTAGGAATAGGTGGGGGGATATTTGTGCTAGGCATATATAGGGGGAAGGTTAGTGTTAGGAGTACGGCGGGGGGCGGAGGGTTTAATGATGGGCATATATAGGGGGAAGGTTGGTGTAAGGAGTGTGTGTGTGTGTGTGTGTGCGTGGAGGGGGGTTATTGTTAGGCATATATAGGGGGAAGGTTAGTGTTAGGAGTACGGCGGGGGGGAGTGTGTGTGTGTGGAGGGGGATTATTGCTAGGCATATATAGGGGGAAGGTTGGTGTTAGGAGTACGGCGGGGGGGAGGGTTTAATGATGGGCATATATAGGGGGAAGGTTGCCGTAAGGAGTGTGTGTGTGTGTGTGTGTGTGTGTGTGGAGTGGGGTTATTGTTAGGCATATATAGGGGGAAGGTTGCCGTAAGGAGTGTGTGTGTGTATGTGTGTGTGTGTGTGTGGAGGGGGGTTATTGTTAGGCATATATAGGGGGAAGGTTGGTGTTAGGAGTACGGCGGGGAGGGAGGGTTTAATGATGGGCATATATAGGGGGAAGGTTGCCGTAAGGAGTGTGTGTGTGTGTGTGTGGAGTGGGGTTATTGTTAGGCATATATAGAGGGAAGGTTGCCGTAAGGAGTGTGTGTGTGTGTGTGTGTGTGTGTGTGTGTGGATGCGGGTTATTGTTAGGCATATATAGGGGGAAGGTTGGTGTTAGGAGTATGGCGGGGGGGGGGGGGAGGGTTTAATGATGGGCATATATAGGGGGAAGGTTGCCGTAAGGAGTGTGTGTGTGTGTGTGTGTGTGTGTGTGTGTGGAGTGGGGTTATTGTTAGGCATATATAGAGGGAAGGTTGCCGTAAGGAGTGTGTGTGTGTGTGTGTGTGTGTGTGTGTGTGTGTGTGTGTGTGTGTGTGTGTGTGGATGCGGGTTATTGTCAGGCATATATAGGGGGAAGGTTGGTGTTAGGAGTATGGCGGGGGGGGGGGGAGGGTTTAATGATGGGCATATATAGGGGGAAGGTTGCCGTAAGGAGTGTGTGTGTGTGTGTGTGTGTGTGTGGAGTGGGGTTATTGTTAGGCATATATAGGGGGAAGGTTGCCGTAAGGAGTGTGTGTGTGTGTGTGTATGGGTGTGGAGGGGGGATATTGTTAGGCATATATAGGGGGAAGGTTGCCGTAAGGAGTGTGTGTGTGTGTGTGTGTGTGGAGGGGGGTTATTGTTAGGCATATATAGGGGGAAGGTTGGTGCTAGGAGTACGGCGGGGGGGGAGGGTTTAATGATGGGCAGATATAGGGGGAAGGTTGCCGTAAGGAGTGTGTGTGTGTGTGTGTGTGTGTGGAGTGGGGTTATTGTTAGGCATATATAGGGGGAAGGTTGCCGTAAGGAGTGTGTGTGTATGTGTGTGTGTGTGTGTGTGTGTGTGGAGGGGGGTTAATGTTAGGCATATATAGGGGGAAGGTTGGTGTTAGGAGTACGGCGGGGGGGGGGGGGGTTAATGATGGGCATATATAGGGGGAAGGTTGCTGTTAGGAGTGCGTGTGTGTGTGTGTGTGTGTGTGTGTAGGGGGGTTATTGTTAGGCATATATAGGGGGAAGGTTGGTGTTATGGGTAGGTGGGGAGGTTAGTGTTAGGCGTAGATAGGGGAGGGTGTGTGTGAAATTTAGGGTACAGTGACGGATAGAAGTATGTCGGTATATTTACCGATATTCTATGGCATTTCTTGGTGTTCATTTTACCAGCTACAATTTTGAACAATATTTATTTCAGGATAATTTTTCTTCTGTGTTTAGCAACACAAAGGGGTTGTGGCCAAGGGGGTGGCTTTTGCAAGAAAGCATAGTTCAAAATGTCAGATCTTCTGTGCCTGTAGGAATCTGAGATGTAATCTGGCTCTGTCACAAAGGTGAATTTCTATAAATGATGATGCTTTATTAAAGAGGAGCTCCAGTGAAAATAATGTAATAAAAAGTGCTTCATTTTTACAATAATTATGTATAAATGATTTAGTCAGTGTTTTCCCATTGTAAAATCTTTTAAATCCCTGATTTACATTCTGACATTTATTACATGGGGACATTTTTACTGTTGGCAGGTGATGTAACTGCTGCATGCTTTTTTGGCAGTTGGAAACAGCTGTAAACAGCTATTTCCCACAATGTAACAGGGTTCACAAACAGGAAACTGCCAGGAGTACCACGATCCTCAGAATTTCTTGTGGGAGGGGTTTCACCACAATATCAGTCATACAGCGCCCCCTGATGGTCTGTTTGTGAAAAGGAATAGATTTCTCATGTAAAAGGGTGTATCAGCTACTGATTGGGATAAAGTTCAATTCTTGGTCGGAGTTTCTCTTTAAAGAAAACCTGAACTGAAAATTAAAAGTCAAAATAAACATACACAAGTCATACTTACATCCTGTGTAGTCTACTCCTCAATCTATTTTTCCTCTCCTGCGTCCTGTTTGTCCACTGTGATCAATAGAATTCTCTGTCCTCCATTTTGAAAATAGCCATTACACCATAACAGCTTTCTGGTCAGCACACAGTTAAACTGTAACATCGCCCACTTGAGCCATAGGGAAACATGGACACATCAGTTCTCCTCTCAGCTGTAACTGAAAGCAACTGATATATTTCAGTTCTGACAAAATGTTGTCAGAACTGGAAGGGATCACTGTAAGAAGAAAATGGTGAACTTCTGAGAGGAACTGATGGCAAGGTAACTATGAAATGTTCATTTGAAGTTACCTCATGTGTTTATTTTAAATAATTTTACTCAGTACAGGTTCTCTTTAAGGCTGCATTAACAGCTTCAAACAGCAGTTATAAGGATCAGTTGGATACAGTATGTCACAATGCATATACCTGTGCTGCTGTGGGGCAAACGGATGGCAGTTGTGCAGTGCTTGTTCAGGCGAAAGGTTATTGATCGAAGGGAGACTGCTATTCATAATTGGATATATAGCAGTAGGCTTTACATTTTTCTTCCACATACATGATATTTTGTAGAAAACACTTAACGCAGTGAAATAAAACTTTGCAAACAGCAGCTGCACAATGCTATCCAGTACTTTTTAATGCCTGTTGGGCATTTTGCAGATATTCTGCTTCCTCGGAGGGTTACAGCTTGCAGGATATATAATAAATGAGCCTCAACCAGTTTAAAAATAAAATACTCAAGTTGCCACCATCTAAATAAATAAATCCACTTACTAAATGATGGTGTGACTTCATATCTAGTTTATTTTTAGGGTTATCTCATTAAATAACTCGGGGGGGGGGGGGGGAAGTTTGACAGAGCTGCTGGCAAACAGATGCAGATCCTGAGATGGCTGTGACTATGAATGAGTTCAACCACTGGCTTCTCCGGTATATGAACCATATGAGGTTGCCATGGTTTCAAGGAAGCTTCGCTTACATTTTATAGTAGTATTGAAGGAACACCTGCAGGCTGAACTAGAAAAGTAATAACTCTGATATATGTCATATCATATAATCTTGAAATAAATAAAGATAGCTGTATGAGTCAAAGTCCTTCACAGTTTGGATTGAGATGGAAAGGACCAGAGAAATGAGTTAATAAAGTTATATTGTTGTACTTTCTGAGAAACTGGCTAAGTAAAGCTGAAAGGCAGCAAGGAAAATAAAGGCATACAGGTATGTGTGTAAATCCAACAATTTCATCAATTGCACTCACAAGATGGTGGTGAGGAGACAGCACGGCGGAAGACACCATGGTTAGGTTTTTTGGTAACTTCTTACTTTCCAGTGTATTCACAACACGATTCTTTATATTGATGTGGAACTAAACTCAAAATTCCTCTCTGCTCTAAAAGATTAGCCACAGCATGATAGCTTTTTTAGTAAAAAAAAAAATGTCTTCATGAGAATTTATGGAAATTCAGCAAAAAATATTTTAACTTGGTTTCAGGGAGCACTGAAAGGGTTAAGCCTCAGTATTTACAGTATGGAGATAGCTGCCTAGGTAGAGCTCCTGCAGTCTATACACAGCTTCTGATAAGAACCAACTAGACACTTTGATCTGGCTAAACAAACACAGAATGCAGAACAGTGACTTTCTTTAGCAACTATATGTGGAGTAAAGACTTTTCATTGAGTAATGTGCAAGAGTTTGGGTCCCCTATAAAGGAGCAGAGCCTTGAAACTCCTTGAGACCAGACAGGGTACATCCAGTGGAGTAAAAGTGGTTAGAATTACAGGGGGAGTTGCATTAATCATTTCATACTATCTCACCTCAAAAGTTAGGTTGCACTGTGATGTACCTTACATTGCAGTTCAGCCTAATAATAATGTCTACCACGATGCTGGTCATATCACACAGTGCACTGAAACAAGAGCGCATATATTCCTATTCCTGCTCTTAGCGTGGCTCTACTTGCAATGCAAATCTGTCTCAAATGGTCAGGAGCCCACTGCTAAAACAATCACCTGTTTCACATAAGGTCAGAGCAAGTCAATTGCATATATTTTTCTACATAAACAGTAACTGATCTGTGATGTACTAAAAATGCAATAGAGTTTCAACTCAAGTACTTTGACAAAAGCCCCCCACCATCTTCTTGTGGCCACAGTAAAGGAACATGTTTGCATCACATCTTCTGTCAGACTGTGCTCTGTGACTGCTCTCCTTGCTATTTTGTGCAATTGCAGCAATTGGTATAATCACTTGACACAGTCGGTCTACACAAGTACCTACCCTGTTATCAGCTCAATGCTGCAGTTCCATACAGATAACTGCAGCAGAGCACTCTACTGGCAAAGAAGCATACAGATTGCTCTTTCTGTCCAGAAGAGGTATCATTCACTAGAGGCCATATACAGCCATCAAAATGTAATAAAAACACACACTTGGCTCTGTGGGATTCTAGAAAGAAAGAAACACATATTTTTGAAAAATACGCCTCATGTTATATATTGTTTTCTAGCCCTTAATCAAGAAAAATTCATTTTTTTTCAGAATATTTGACTTTTTTCTTCTACTTCTGACAAAGAAATACAAGAAAATATCTCACTTAATATAGATCCTACAAAGAAAGCTTAATCTTTCCTCTGCAACAAAAAGAATATATAGGTTATATAGGTTGATAACAAAATAAAAGTCCAAACCTTCATCAGCCCGAAAAACTGGGCACAGAGAGATTTAAAGGCTTGCATCTGAAATGGTTAATAAACGTGAATGTCCCCTCCTGACAATTCGTGTGTGCCTTTGTCATTTTGAAATTGAACTGCTGATTGTCATAACACATAATCCACTTGCATTGGTGCTGTCACTGGACCAAGTCAGTGTATAGGCTAAGTATGCCGAATCCCACAGACTGGCTGTCTGACTCTTAACCTCCAGCACAACAATGACAACAAGTCTGCCCTGTATGTATTAACTATGTGTCCTGTTAATATTCAGGGTTTGAATGAATGAGGTCAGATGCCTCGTAGCATAATAAAGAAGCAATGTTTTTATGGCAGAAAACTGTACTTGGCTGCTAATTCAATGTGAACATATATTTTAATGCCACCCGTAAAGCTTGCTACTTAGAAGGTCATAACAGTAAAATGTGAATGTTTCTCATATTCTACAGAGTCGGAAATGAAACAGCGCTGGAAGGTTAATCAAGGATAGCTCAGGGTTACCTTGGAATTACCATATTATTTTTGTCCCCAGTAAGTCACAACGATTAAAATGCCAAGGCAAGTCCACTATAACGGGAGGCCTTCGATGGCTTCTAATGGACAGAGCCCATCTGTTCATAAATGGCACAATTTTTTGGATGTTCTCCATTAGGCACAATAATTTGAGAAGGATGTACAGAGATTTTCAGTGTCTTTAGCAGATGCTGCAGTAATGAGTGTGAACAATCCCTTCGCAGAAATCATTTAGTCTCATTTTCCTTCATTTGCTATTATATTGTCTGCTATCTTCCCAGTGCAGGGGAATTAAGCTAATTGGATTATTCTACAAAAAAAGGGATGAAAATTTCTAGATGTAATACAGCAGAATTCACGTTTCTTAATTATTCTTAATTGTGAAAGATCTACTATAGCGTAAATGAGATAACACGATTTATTGATTAATATAAACTATTCGTAATGGAGAAAAGTGATGTAAATGATACTGACTGTGCTAAGTGGAAAGTTTTGGATATTTTTGGAAGAGATTGGAACTTCTTTTAGGTTGTTATTACAATACAATACAATACAATAACATTTCTATAGCGCTTTTTTCCCATAGGACTCAAAGCACTTAGGCTCTCTCAGATTCAGTAGTTGGTAGTTATTAGTGTGGATGTTTGAATTTGACACCATGTGGTTCGGAACCCAAACACACATTCAGCACCATTTTAGCACCGAACAGCAGGGATCATTTGTCTCCTATGCTTCCTCCTTCCAAGCTAAAAGGGGGAAGTATTGGAGTTAAAGGGGAACTTCAGCCTAAACAAACATACTGTCATCAAGTTACATTAGTTATGTTAATTAGAATAGATAGGTAATATAATCTCTTACCCACCCTGTTTTAAAAGAACAGGCAAATGTTTGTGATTCATGGGGGCTGCCATCTTTGTCATGGGGGCAGCCATCTTTTTGGTTGACAGGAGGTGACAAGGAGCAGGAGACACAGTTCCAACTGTCTTGTGTCCTGATAACCCCTCCCAGCTGCATGTGCTAGGCTTCAAATGTCAAATTCAAAATGTAAAAAAAAAAAAAATTGCACCAGAACAGCAGAACAAGTACAACAAAATCAGAAATCCCATCATGCTTTGCACAGCATCAGGGGAAAAAAGCCCGGGCAGTTTTCTTCTGTGCAGCTAAAAATGAGGCTTATATAAGAAAAACAAAGTTCTGATGCTGTGAAACTGTTAAAGAAACACCAAGCCTTTTCAGTGCTGCTGAGTCGATTTTTAGTCCGGAGGTTCACTTTAAAGGACAACTGAAATGAGAGGAATATGGAGGCTGCCATATTTACTTACTTGTAAGTCATGCCAGTTCCCTGGCTATCCTGCTGATCCTCTGCCTCAAATACTTTTAGCCATAGACCCTGAACAAGCAGATCAGGTTTCTCTGACATTTCTATCAAATCTGACAAGATTAGATGCATGTCTGTTTCTGGTGTTATTCAGACACTTCTCCAGTCAAATAGATCAGCAGGGCTGTCAGGCAACTGGTATTTTTTTTTAAAAGGAAATAAATATGGCAGCTTACATATATTCTTGCTTCAGGTTCCCTTTAAATGAAACACACCCTGTCCTCCTGTTTGGTGCTGAAATTTTGTTGACTGTGCGTGTTCGGGTTCTGAGCCATGTGATGCCAAATTCAAACATCGACACTGCTTTTTATTGCTATGCTTGTGCCCCTATTTGTAAAATTTCCATCACTACTTGCAGTTGCGTAACTACAATTCATGGGACCCGCAACAACACTTTGATGGGGGCCTTCCCAATGTTCACATCCCTTCACTTACCTCCCATGGGTGCCCTTCACGGCCTTAGGGCCCATTTAACAGTCATAAAACAAGTTTGACCATCATGATCCTCACACCCATAACAAGTGTAGCCACAAAAATACCTGATCTGAATTATAGTCCCCTGTATTGGCAGAAGAGAAGGGTAGTATTTAAGGCTCCCCGGGCTATGGGCCCCCCTGGGATCGCAGGGGCTGCTCCCTCTAGTGAGGGGAAATCCCTACAAGAATGAAAGAGACAGTAATAAACAAACCTTTTTATAGGGAAAAGTAAAGTTAGAATTTCATGCTAGTTTTTATTGCAGTCAATCATTTCCTGTCAGTGGGACCACCAGTTTTCATATTAAATTCGCCAAATGCCGTGGAGGTCCCAGTGAAAGGAAGTGACGGAAAATATCTGCAAAGGGGACAGAGAGAGCAAATTAAAACAAAAAGTATCACACCCATTTCAGTACTTTTCAAAACTGAAATGAAAAACCATTTCTACCAAGATTTACAGTATACCAAAATAAGTAAGGCCCTGCACTCCATAAGTTATATTTACTACATATTATTACCATTACCAGTGCTGAGAATCCCCCATGTGTGAGTATTGTACCAATTTTGTGAATTCACTAAAAATAACTGTTAAAGGGAATCTGAAGTGAGATGTATATGAGATAATAAATTGTATGTGTAGTACAGCTAAGAAATAGAACATTAGTAGCAAATATATTGTTTCCAGTACAGGAAGTGTTAAGAAACGTCAGTTGTTATCTATGCAAGAGAGCTTATCTGAGCTCTTGACAAATTTAGTCAAAGAGCAGTGCTATTTTCTGAAGCACGTATACATCAAAGCAGGGGCATCGCTAGCTACTTTTATTTGTGGCCCGTGCCCCGAATATGGCCTTGGGGTGCCCCTAATTGCCGCTCTGGGGGTGCCCAATGGACTGCCAGAAATCTATTGCATTCGGCGGCTCAGCGCGGCCGCTGTTTGCATGAGATGGTGGACCCCATGTTGTCGGCGGCACTCGCCGCTGTAATAATGGCCAGTAGAGGATCCGTCCATTTGCCCCCTTCCCAATCAGGAGCAATTGGCAGGGACCAAGGTGGCGTGGAATTGAATTGAAACGGCAGGGGGCTGGAGAGAGCGTAAGTAGCGCCGCCCCTGCATGTGGTGTTGATGCCAAGATGACATTTCCCCATTTGCCTGCCTGCCTGCCCTCCCGCTGACCCCCCACATAGCCCCAGTTCAACATGAAGCTCCAGGGCTCCACTCCCCACACAGCGGCCGCCACAGAGATAAGAGGGATCTCACAAACTCAGGACGGTGACTGCCTAGTCCCGAGCCTAGTGCCGTGAACGACTCCTCCATTGTCTACCTCCTCAGCCTGGCTCCCTGCCGCACGCTGGATTGGTCCCCCAGGACCCCCACACAGACAGACACAGATTGCCACACCACCTAAGCTGCCAGCCCAGCCAGAACCAGCCACATTTGCCTTACATTCCAGCAGTAGCAAGCATTAAGTAACTGCGACTGTGCCTACTGATCTCTGCTACCTACAGTATATACAGGATAAGCTGTTACTCTGTGCCTGTACTGATAGTAAACTAGCTGCAGTGTGTGCTAATCTCTGCTACATCCAGTATGTACAGTATAAGCTGTTACTCTATGCATGTACTGATAGTAATCTAGCTGCATCGTGCGCTGAACTCTGCTACCTCCAGTATGTACAATATAAGTTGTCACTCTGTGCCTGTACTGAGAGTAAACTACCTGCAGCGTGTAATGATCTCTGCTACCTCCAGTTTGTACAGTATAAGCTGTTACTCTGTGCTGGTACTGATAGTAAACTAGATGCAGCGTGTGATGATCTCTGCTACCTCCAGTATGTTCAGTATACGCTGTTGATCTGTGCCTGTACTGATAGTAAACTCACTGAAGTGTGTGCGCCATTCATTTGTACCCCCAGTGTGTCGTTCATTTGTACGCCAAGAATGTACAGTATAAGCTGTTACTTTGTGCTTGTACTTGTAGTAAACTTGCTGTGGTGTGTGTTGATCTGTTTCCTCCAATATGTACAGTATAAGGTGTTGCTCTGTGCCTTTACTTGTATGTACAGTATTAGCTATAAAGCCTGGTACACACATACAATGTTGATTAGCCAATTTTTCTACTTCAAGGTAATATGAGAGCTCAGCTCTATTCATAGTATTCAAAGTCTGTTGGCCCTCATACTACATGGGGGTAGTAAAATTGGTCCGTGTTTGACCATTCAAAGTTCAATGTGTGTTTTGCATCTTTATTCTATGCCTATACTGATAGTAATCTATCTATTTAAAGGCTAGGGGGCTCCATCCAACATTTTGCTGGGCCTGCCCATTGACTTTAGGTTACACAGATGCTAAGTTCATGTACTTTTAGTCCTACCCATGACCACGCTCACTCTCTGTGTGGCCACACCCATTTTTTTGCCACGGGGCGGTTACACCCACCTAGTGCCCATGGGTGCCCTGGATCTTCTAGGGTCCTAGCAGCACACCTGCATCAAAGAAACAGTGAAATAAAACTTCAGATACGATTTTACTGCAGGGAAGTTCAAAGGGTCATTAGCTCTGCTCTATTTCATAGTTTAAAATGCAGTGTGTAGTTTGTAAACTGCAAATATTAGAGAATGATGCAATGTTATAAAGAAAAGTTATATAACTGAAAACTAAAATATGAGACTCTTTTCTTTGCTACTAATGTTCTATTAATTATCTGTACAACACATACAATTCATCAGATCATACGTGTTTTTTTTCCGCTTCAGCGTCACTTTAAATCAGTTGCTTCCATCAAACCAAAACGTCCACCCTTTCATGTTTCTATTTGACTAGTCTCATGAAACAGCCGTCAGGCTCCCACCTTGTGCCCAACACCCACTTTTATTACCTTTACTCACTTGCACCATAGGATCAAAGTTTGATGTGTACCTTTCCTATCTGCATGCAATGAACTATGCATCACATGAATAAGTGGATGCACACTGCAGTGATGGACTGAACTTTTCTTCATTTCATTGACTTTCCTCTCAGCAGAGAGGAAAGTCTGCAAGGTTTCTTTAAAGTATTCCTGAACTTAGGAACTCTTTTTCAAACAAATCTATGACAAGTTCCCTTTACAAAGACAGTTCCACACATACCTTTGCTTTCACATCTGAAGCTATTTACAGCAGGTGTTTGATTGTTTTCACCAGATGCGCAACTACTCTGTGCTCCCCCCTCCCCTCCCCCGCAGGGATCTGTCAGCCTGTACATAATGCAGAGCAGCAGAGCCTACTTCTGGCAGCAGGACAGGTCCTCTTCACTCTTCGGTGCACTCCCAAAAGTAGTCAGGAAAAACATAAAGAAGAAAGTTACACCAGTGATTCCATGATATTCTGGATCTCATGGGATGTAGTGTTAATTATTTTTTCACCAAAAAGGGATAGGTAGCTTTTGCAGGTAAATTAGAAACACTGAATCCATACTTTATACACTAACACTGATATGTCAATCATCACTCCACAAAACACACAGAATTTAAAAAAAAAAAAACTATTTTCCCAACTTAATTAATTTTTCTCGCTTGGCTTCTGAAACATGTTTACTTTTTCTAATAATCTGCAGACTGAACTGACACCAGGGACAATATCTGAGATATGAATCAGCACTTCAAATATAGCATTATTTCCCTTTAGCTACAATTCAAGTGAGGTTAATGCTTTTTACATAATTATATGACATAAATCCTCTCATCTTGCACCATCTGTCTTTGGTTTTTGAAACTGAAGAAAAAGTGCTTAGGGAGTAAGTAAAAGTGCTGTAGCAAGATGGAAGATTTGGTACTAAACTACACTCCGTAGGCAAGCCTTGAAGAAGCTTTCTTTCCTGCTTCACTTTATAAATTCAAGAGATAAAACACATTTTATTAATCTTGTTTTGCAGTGTACTGATACTGGGCTGTGGTTTGTGTTCATATCTGAAAGTATTAAAGGGGCACTACGGCGAAAAACTGTAAAATTTAAAATATGTGCACACATACAAATAAGAAGTATATTTTTTCCAGAGTAAAATGAGCCATGAATTACTTTTCTCCTTTGTTGCTGTCACTTACAGTAGGCAGTAGAAATCTGACAGAAGTGACAGGTTTTGGACTAGTCCATCTCTACATAGGGGATTCTCAGGGATTTATTTATTGTCAAAAGCACTTAGTGAATGGCAGTTGCTCTGTCCAACTGCCAAAAAACTGTGTAGCGAGCAGGGAAGCTGGCCAGTATCATTGTTTAAATCCTTTTTAGGGAATATCTTTATAAAGAATAAAAGCCTTGCTGAGAATCCCCTATGAAGAGATGGACTAGTCCAAAACCTGTCACTTCTGTCAGATTTGTACTTCCTACTGTAAGTGACAGCAACATAGGAGCAAAAAGTAATTTATGGCTCATTTTACTGTGGGAAAAAATATACTTCTTATTTGTTTATGTTTGCACATATTTTTATTTTTTAATTTTTTTCGCCATAGTGCCCCTTTAAGTGTCTAGGTCTGCCTGCTATAATCACATGATCATTGATCAATATCACCAGTATTGTAAAAACAGATAAACAGCATTGTTTACATTCCTTTACATATGCTGTAATCTGAAGATGGCCATTTTAAGAACAGTGACAGCAAATGCCTTTTTTTCCCGAAAGGTGGCCATACCCTTTTCCCATTTTTTCCCATCGATATCTGGACGATTCTCTCACTGCAAATCTTCTACAAATTGATGGCCGCCGAATGGCCACCTCCGCCAAGTTCCCTCTAGCATGTTTACCAAGCTTAAAGTAAACTCGAGACAAACCTAAATAAAACAAAAACAGATACTTACCTAGGTAGAGGGAAGTCCTGTGTCCTCCTCACCCCTACCACCGCCACCTGGAACCTTCTGGAAGTTCCTCTTCATGCATTATGTATAATCTTCTCCACTTTGTGCATGAGCACAGACGTACTGTGTCCATATAAGTACTGCCACACCTGTGCAGTAACACGGAGCCGCTCGTGGAAAAGTGGCTCACAGCTTACTGGGTGGGTGTGGCTATACTTGCGTAGGCACAGTACGGCCATTGTCATGCATGAAGAGCAGCTCAGTCACAATCACATTCCTGAAAGCTCTTGTTGGAAATATTCTCTTCTTAAGTATCTGTTTTTTATTTGGCTGTAGGTACACTTTAAAGTGTACCTGAGATGGGCACACTAAAAGATTTTATACTTACCCGGGGCTTCCTCCAGCCCCATTAGCACCGAAGTGTCCAGAGGAATCCCTGGGTAAGTATAAAATCTTTTAAGCTTTGTTCTTATCTAAAATTAAAATCGCTGGCGGCCTCGTTTTGCGATTCTGAAATGGATTCCCCCCCCTTCCGTCGTTTACCTGCGTGCTACGATTTTGTGTAAAGCCCTTTTCAAAGCGCTTTTACAGAGCGATTTTTTTTTCACTTCCTGATGCAAAGTCAGGAAGTGAACTCTTTAATGTGGAAAAGAATAAATACAATGTATTTATTCTTAAAAGTGTGAACACAATCGCAGCACAAAGCGATTTCGGGAGTATTTTGCGTTTTTCCTATACCTTCCATTGTAGCAAAATCACCCTAAAAATGGTACAGGCAGTGCTTTGCTAAGCAGATCGGAAACAAACCACTCAGATGTAACCACTCTCATAGGGAATCATTGTACAAGCGCTATTAGGGTGATTTTGAATATCGACGACACTTAAAAAAACTGCTAAACTCCCTAGGTGTGAACAAGCCATTAGTGTGCCCATCTCAGGTTTATTTTAAGCTCTTGGTCAACAGAACTTTTTCAGACTCTAGATCTTTTGTAATCAGTCAGAAGAGATAAAGGCAGAGATTTATTCCTCTAACATCCTCATCTGAAAGCTTTGGTAAGAGCAGTAAAAGGTAACTGAGTGCAGCATAGAACTTTTGTGCAACAGTTTTTAGATAATAATTGAAAGATTGTCCATCGAACGACATGACCATCAATACTCATTCACTTGTTTAACAGTATCTTCTATACAATATGGTTGATGTTTTTGTGCCATTTAAAAAAATATGATTCAAGGGAGAATTCCTTTGTAACCATTGTTTTATCACTTTGAACTTTGCGAGATATACTGTGGCGTTTTAGTGTCAGCAATAGTATAGTGCACATGTAGTTATTGTTCATCTAACCTTTAATATTTTCAAGATGTTCTGTAAAATTAACTGGTAGTAAACAAACATAACCCCGGGGGAAAATAAAAAGAGGCAGAAAGTAACATAAAACAGGATACTTTATGAGAGAAAAGTTAATGATAATCTTCTATGATCTATAATTATGCCTCGGTTTTTTTCATACTTTCAAAAAATGAGCAGGCAGACATGTTCTCGTTATGTATTCTCTTTAATTAGGAGGAAACATATGGGCATAGTTTATCACATACAGAGGCATTCATTATATTTGCATTTTGATATATTAATGGCTTTTTAAAGGGCAGCAGGAGTATGCAGAAGTTGAGATGAGTTAAAGCAGCACATCTGTAGTATAGAGTGCACAGACTGCAGGTAAGGCTCCATATTACGCCTCAATTTCTAGACTGTAGTGGCAAATTAAACCTTAATTACTAGACTGTAGCTTCATGTTTGGAAAAAATGGTCTCCCGCTGGCTCCCAATCTAGCTTTGAGTAGTTGAAGTGCATACAGGACCCCCAACCGTTCACTTTTGGGGGTCTGCACCAGGGACATAGCAATAGCCATAGCAGCTATAGCATCTGCTATGGAACCCTGGAGCAGAGGGGGCACAGGTGGTACTTGATACATTCACTATTATCCTTCTTGTGTTCATCCACCCTCTGACTTTGTCTGCATCGGATCGCCCTAATATCTCTAGCTACACTACTGGTCTGCACCATTAAAAAACCACAGCAGGGTCATTTAGAGATGGGGACATGGCAAACATCCCAATCAAAATACAAACTGGGCCAATGTAAAGGTACTTTACCGACAGAAATCAGCTGGTCTAATCCCTGTCACAAAAAGTGGGCGTGGTTACTCCTTGTTTACCTTTGTGAATTGTGTAATTACTGAATGCTTTCGACCAGGTCTAAAAACAGGTCTAAAACATTTGGTAATTATTAGTGAATTCCCTTTTGATGCGACTGATTTGCACCAAACCATCAGTAGACTAAAACCCTCAGTAGACTAGTCTAAACTGCTTAGTGAATTGAGGCCTATGCATTTGCGTGTGAACACTTTCATTCCAGCGCAGGAGATTTGGGCGCAGCTGGCGCCACCATTGGCGTAATAGAAATTACGGCTACAGCGGCGCACAGGGAGTAACTTCAGCACCGTCAGAAGATGTTACTTATAAAATACTATAATTCAGCCTCCAGCAATTGCTGGAAGCCAAATTATTTTATTCCCCACCATTCATGGCGGCCTGGAGGGGGAATAATAGTTAACATCGCCGAGAACTTGTGCAGGAGCAGGATAAGCCATACTGACTGTGTCCTGCGCCCAAGTCTCCTGCGCCGATTCCTCTCTTACGCTTTGCCTGTTGTCTTTACAGCATCCTCATGAAGTGTTTTATTGTAAACACTGTTATTAATCTAACAGATCATGTGGTATTTTTTTGCTTCCAAACTATTAAAGTTCTGTAAACACAGTTTTATTGGGCATGACTGAAAAATGTCAGAGACTCCCTGTACTGTGCCCATGCAGAGGAGGGCACGGGGACAAACAGAGGACACATGGAGACACAAAGGGACATAAAAGGAGGACACAAGGGGGACACAGAAGGGCATAGAGGAGGACACAAGGGAGACACAAAGGGACATAGAGGAGGAGACTAGGGGGACACAAAAGGGTATAGAAGAAGACACAAAGCACAAAGGGGCATAGAGGAGGACACAAGGAGGATAGAGGCGGACACATGGGGGACACAGGAGGACTTAAAGGGGACAGAGGAGGACACAGGGAGACACAAAGCGGTACAAGGGGGGGATGAGGTACAAAGGGGGCATAATCCATAAGATGCCCCTTCACCATGGCTGTACTAGGTTTACTACTCCCCCCCCCCCCCCGTTTTTTGTCCTCTAAACCTAGGTGCGTCTTATGGTCAGGAGCGTCTTATAGTCCGAAAAATAAGGGTACTTGCGATTCATGCCGGGCTTCATGTGACTCCATACTTCCTCCTTCCAAGCCCGAATTTGAACACCAACACTATTATTTAATTATAGTTTATGAGTTAAGAAGATGGTACACCCAAAACACCCTTTATGGATCATTTACAACATACTACTATGTACAAGTATTTGTCCCATATTCTCTCTTTTTACAGCTCTTTCGGTTTTTAGCACAATCCGATAACACGATATGTGAAGCCATCACTAAGAAAGAATTACTGCCTCTTCACAGTTTGTAAATGGTTGCTCCATTTTTAGCTGCAATTACTATAGTAAATGCTCCCTGTAGTTGTTACTCTAATCACTGTCTTTGAATTTTATCCTTACCTTACATGCAGATAATTTCGCTCATCAACATATGCAAGCTTAAAAAGAAAGAACAAATAAGTATTTTTATAGCTTGCCAAAGGATTTCATCAAAGAAACATTCTACAAAGAATAAAACGATGGTCTGTGGGAGGGGTGGACTACAGAAAACATCAAGCACATAGGAAACTTTAATCAAGACTATTTTTATGACAGGATATGTGTACAATACATACATATTTTTTTAAAGCAAGTCAGGATTATTTAGAAAATATTGACAAGGTATATTACATACATTATTGGTCCAGCAATCATGGTTTTACTGTCTCACAGGATTTACATTAAAACCTGACTAACTTTCATTAACAAAAAAAAATAACCCACAAAAACCCTGAAAATGTAACAATAACATAGTTGCCTTTTTATTTTTATTGTAGATACTGCAATTCAGGTGCATCCAGGGGATAAAAAGGGGGGGGGGGGGTGTCGTCCCAAGGATTCACCTACTTATGCCTCACACCGATATATTATCTGATTCTTTTATTCTTCAACTTGTAGGACTTGTTAGAAAGTCAGATGATGTTTTAGATTACATTCATATTAAATATATATAGGTAGAAAAAAACAAAAGTTTTGTAAAAGTAATACCTTACAATTGCTAAGTGATAAGGTTAAATTATGCAAGTTTGCTGGGATCTAGTCCCCTTCTACCTACATAATTTGGTTGGCTAATACGGTACAGAAACCTTTTGCTACTATCATCATATAAAAATATAGAAACGTTTAAAAGGCTTACAAACATTCAAGAGCTACTGTACATGACAGATCTCCATGTCTCAAACAGTTATATACCTGCTAGCTGTAGCAGCTTTGAAACAGATGGGGCAAGGGAAGGACTTGTCACTTTTCTGCATGTGTTGTAAGAACATAAGCTTAGTTTTCTCTGTCAGAGACTCCAGTATTTTGCCTGTCCATTATCAGAAGCTGTTTCTGCCAGGAAATAGCTTTATGGCTTTAATTGAGGAGGATTACGCTGTTGTCCAACTAGGTCCTGGCTGGAGAGAACCTGTCACTTGCTTAACTAAATGGTTAACTCTTTCAAGCAGAAAAAGAAGAAAGGGAACGCAGCTTAGTTATTTGCATGCTTGGCACTCATGTTTATCTTATCATGTCACCTCGGGTACACTTTAAGTTGCAGTTTTTAGGAGATCCCCTTTCATTTGTTTTAGGAAGGGAGTGAAGACGCCAAAAACATCTAACCAACATTCTAACTTTTATCCACGCTTTTCACATATTAAATAGTAAAAAAATTCTGATGGATGAATTTCTAATTTAAAGTCATCTTGTCTTTGGAGCACTGTGCATGCTTCCATATTGACCTCCTAAAAATCGCTAATTTCCTGTAACCATTCACCTTGAGCAAGTAAACAGGTCAGTTGTCCTGATTTACTTGTTGTTCATGGATATTGAGAGAACCAAACAGCCATAATGCCAGAGAATCAGCATTAGGCTCCCTGCACACTGCAAATCCGTTTTGTGATTCCGATTCTGTTTCCGATTCCGATTTGCAATTCCAATTTTCCCTGAATGCAATCAACAGAAATACGGAGGAAAAAATGCAGCATGCAGTAACGATTAATCGGAATCGGAAGGACAGGTGCACTTTGAGGCAATAAATACAAGGGTTCATTTTAAATGACTAATACAAGACATCTAATCTGTGAAAGCCAGGCCTGTATGGAGTCTGCTTTAGGAATAGGATCTGAGTTGTATCCTTTTTACTCTGCCATGAAATAAGTGCCGTGTTTTTAGTTTAAAGAAATTGGCGTGCTGGAATGGAGAACATTGTGCATCATTAGAGGAAGCTGTGTACGTCTATCCCTGCAGATGCATTTCCTCCCAAATCAACCTCTGTTTTTAAAATATGATATTCCTTTCTTGTTAGCTGACTACTTTATAAAATGGCATTACCTATTTTGTCTTCCCAGTAGAGACTTTTATAGTTATGTAGTAATAAAACTTGGGTAAAATAGTTTTGTTTCCTGTTTATCTAATATAAGTACAACTATAAGGATAATGAAATTGGTATTTAGTGCTTGTTAGGCAGCTTGCACTAGAGGCAATGCTGGGTGGCCGTGGGCCCCAGTGGAAATATTGTATTGAGCCTCCACTTTTATCTGGCCCACCCACAAGTACCGCCTCCCAGAGTACCATACCCCGCTCAGAGCATACACTCATGAAGGGCTCCGGGGATAGCCGTTAGTAGAATATTGGTAGAAGTACCGATATTCTACTATTGGGCAATGGGTAATGTGATTGTAGAATGTTGGTAATTTTTACTGATATTTTACTATCACTTAACCAAATCTTATTCTTACTTAGAAACACACAAAGAGTCAAACGCCATGCATTATTTTGAGGTAATGGACTGGTAAATGAGTCAAAGTATAATCCTCGGGGTCTGAACACTCAGTAGAAGTAAAGGAATTTTTAGCCAGATATCCATTTTAATAACCAACAAACTTTTTGAGGCCACGACGGGTCCGCTTTGTCAAGGCATTTAACAGAATGGTAACATGCCTTGACAAAGGGGACCCACCATGGCCTCGAAACATTTGTTGGTTATTGGAATGGACATCTGGCTTGAAATGTGAATAAAAATTCCATTGTTTCTACTGAGTGTGTGAACCCCGTGGATTATACTATTCTCACTTGAACCCTCCCTCTACCAATGCCTAACCCTAACTGACCCACCCGCCACAATATTCTCCGATATTCACGCCGCATTCGCCGCTAAAAATGCTCTCCAGCAATAATATAAAATGTATGGGGCACTGACCAAATTAGCCAGTGGGGGCCATTATAGCTGCAATAAGAATTGTGATCTCTGGGGGCTCATTTTACTGCAGCGCCACCCAGAACCAATATAACCCCTCAGCTCTGCCTCCTTCCCAAGACTGCCACCCTCCTCAGTACTGCCACTCACTACAGCAAATATTTTTCTGCAGATGCCCCTGGCTGGAGTCTAATTCAACAGAAAGGTTCCTACCTAAAAAACATTGCTTGTCAGAAGAAGCAGAAAAGTCCAGCCCAGATTTCCAGTAATTGAGATCTGACCCCTTTCCTGGCGTGAGTCAGACTGCCAAGAGAATTCTTTTGGGAATATTAAAAAACTTCAGCTGATAGCACTTCTAATGGACAAATCATTTTTCAAAATTATAGATTATAAATCTTATTCTTATTCATGGCCAAATCCCATGACAAGCCACTGGGTTCTCCTTTAATGAAGGTGATTGCAAAGGCACTTGATGTGAAGTACTTTGCACGTCGCCTTATTACATGAAATCTCTGTGTAAACAGCTAGCTGCTGCTGAGAAGTCTGTACTGATGTAGACAAAGGGCAGACATTGCAAATTACAGCGGGTAATAATGAGATATTGTTTTGATTTATTGCTCTTCTGCCATTGCCAAAGCAAGCAGAAGCGAGAAAACAATGTATGCCCGTAATAAATGAAGGTCTATTATATATGCAGCAATTGCTTGAGAAGACATTACAAGAGCTTTTGTAATTAGGGCATTTTAACAATAGAATTAAAAGATTGAATCAGGTTCTATTTGCTTCTAATAACTATAGCGAGTGCAGGGTGCTATTAAATCCTGTTTTCTCACCTTGCTTCTCATTGAATTGTTACTTTTTGCAAGCAGTGTATTAGTCCCTCATTGAACACGTTCTCAATTACGGATCTCGCTTTTCAGCTCATTTTGCAAAACAAGTGTACAAAGAAAGCTTCAGATGTTCTTCAGATGCAGGAGAGCATTAAAAACTTAATTTCTCAAGTAATGAGATAAGTGGTTAAGGAAGCAATGCAAGCAGAAGAGGGAGGGAACACCAATCCTTATAGCTAACATAAAGGGACAGTGAAATAACGTTCTGGCAATTTCATGTCACACTTTTAAATGTATCTTGATGTTAAAGGTAAAAAATTTAAAAATTTGACTGCCTCAGGAGAATCATATTTATATAGATCCCATGGTGATACATCTTCAACTATTGAACTTTTTTAATCTTTCTCTTTCCTTTCTCAGCCAAACAGGATTTTTTGGCATAAAGGTAATTAAGGTTCCCAAAAAATTGGGTGCAGGGTAAAGCCGAAAAATGGCTCACCCTTCTCCTAACAAAGTTGTGGCGGTATTAATTACTATTTCCCATCTAGGCCACTGTGGACTCTGGGGTAATATGCAATTCAGCTTCCAGCTATTGCTGGCGGCCAAATCATGCTGTTTTGACAGCGCCCAGATTACTGTTATAGCTACCACTATAGCTGTAATTACTATCACAGCCTATGGCGGTGCCAGCTGCACCCAAATTTCCAGCACCGTCGTTTTTTTTTTTTTACTTCTGGTTGATCAGAGTGAGTTACAATGTGCTAACTGCAGCATGACTGTAGAGGAACTGTCGTTTAGATCTGAGCAGTTGAAATCGGCACAAGACATGTGTGGTTGAAAAGGGCAAGAAGTGCCTACTGTTTGTAGCCGCAGTTCACATAGGGGAGTTAAGTTTAGATACCCACGGGCGGGTGGGGGTTTCAGGTTAGCTGCCTACAACGTGGGGGAAAAGGGGGTTATCGTTATTTGACCGGGGAGGTTAAGATTAGTACCCCACTGGGGGTGGGGTGTTTAAAGTTAGGCACCACCAGGCGAGGGTTCTGTGTGAGAGTAGGGAGGAAGTTAGGCTATAGTCAGATATTGGTAAATAACACCAATATTTTAATATACGAATGTGGTATTATGTATCATATTGGTAAATTTACCGATTATTCTACTACCACTATCCTGCGCCATTTAAAACAGGCGCCTTTATCAAATGTACGCCATTTAGCATTTAGATCCTTTGATTCTTAACTATAACAGCGAGAAAAAAAGAACAAAGCTAATTCGATGTAGTATTAGAACTGTAGATACACATAGTTATCTCATCATGTCAGATTTATCTCATCATGTGCACTCATTACTTCACCTCTTGTTTCTTTAGAATGGAAGCTTGCAAGGACTGGGTTCTTTCACTACTAGTGATTACTGTATGTTTTATTGGAGAACATCTGTATTAGTCACTGTCCCATTTTGTATTAGTCACTGTCCCACTTATACCACATCTGTATGTGTTTCACAATTTGGAAAATGGTGGTACTGTAGACTTGAATAATAATTGTAAGAATCTCACTTATAATAATAAAACTAAAGGTGCCCAGACATGGTACAATTACATCATTCGATCTTCCCATTTATTTGACCAAACAATCGAATGGAGAAGAGATCAAAAATATTTTTTTTGATCAATAAAAAATTATCGATTATTGAATTTTGACAATAAAAATATGATTGGATGTGTTGGAAAAATCAGGTTGATTGCTTTGAAAATCGAATGGCATATGGTAGGTTTGATAAAATTTACAAGTAAATCAAAATATAAAAAAAAGGGAATTGAATCTTTTTTGGCCACCTGTAAGGATCTGCTCAGCTGTCTGCACGGGCAGATAGCTGTTTGTCCATTCTTTAGGTCTGAATGCTGCAGGTCTCTGGAAAAGAGACCTGTCTTCGCTTTGCAAGTTTCAGAGTTGCTCTGCTGAGAAATTTGCATACACTTGTCATGCAGATTGCCTAGCTGCCTCCTTTGAAGGCTTGCAGTACAAATACCATGTTCTCCCAGAATCCCTTGCTGGTCATGAAGGTCTGTTCCTGCTAAACTCTTCTAGAGTATCAGCCTTGCTTGTTTGTTAAAGATTATCTTAGAGTAATTCCTGGGGACTGCACTAGGCATTCCTTCTAGTGCAGTCAGGTTGTATTATCTGTATTGCCTTGTTCTGTCTCGATTGTCTTGTCGCCAGCGGCAGTCGACAGAAGATAGCTCTGTCTGTCTGGGAGTGTAGGCCAGAGCTGCGGTTGCTACTGGCTGCTCCATCTGTCTGGATTGCATTCGCCCTAGTGGTAGTGGCAGTGCCTCCTTCTGTATTCTGCCTTAGGGGTGCTAACCAGAGCAGCGGTTGCTACTGGTAGCCCCATCTGTTTGTCTGTCTGGATCGCATTCGCTCTTGCGGCAGTAGCGGTGGGTCCTTCTGTGCTCTGTCTGGGAGTATAGGCCAGAGCTGCGGTTGCTGCTGGCTGCTCCTTCTGTCTGTCTTGTCTGGTACGAATGCTTGCTGTAGGCTCGGTGAGGTAACCGTTTAGCAAGCGTTCGCGTTCTCTATTTAGTGTTAGTGTTACATTGGTTAGTTAGGGTGGCACGCTTATCACTGGGCGCCTAACGCGCGGTGATCGTGCTTAAATGCGTTCGTTGTTGCGAATGAGTGCGGTGTTCGCGTTTAGTTAGCGTTTGTTATTTTCCTTGTTGTTCTGATTGTTCTTGCTTGCTGTGCCTTTTGCTATTCTCGTGCTCTGTCCTGCTCGGTCTTGTGTCACTGTTGGCAATCGCCAGTCTTGCGATTGCATTCGTACTTTGTTTCTGTTGATGTGTGTTCACCGTCGCTGGGTGGCGACTAGATTGGTGGACACACATTTATTCTGTCTCTGTGCTCTCTCTCTTTTAGGGCTACCCAGCCCTACATTGCTTCAACTCGTGCAATTCCCATCTGGCATCTGTGGCGGTACAGAGGCTGTGTCAGTCTGTACTCCACAGCTCCATCTGCCGGTGGGAATCTCCCTCTACAGGTGCATAGCACCATAGCTGGGTTCTCTTGATTATACGCTTGTGGAGGATTTCCGCAGTGTCAGCGTGCGTTCTGTGCTCTGATCACGAAAATAATTCTCCAATTCCCCAATCGTTACACCACCTTAACAAATATTTTGTAAAAGCTACAAATTATAATTGGTATTCTTATCCAATGTCCAATCCAAGGATACAAAACAGTGTTATCCTTTGAAGTTGAGAGGGATTGTTCTCACTGTGCTACTTTTGTGAAAGCGTATTGTGCAATATAACCTTGCTAGATGCGGCTTAGTTTTCCATTGTACATCCGTTTTCTTCTCCCTGAACCACACCGCTGTGAATGGGGATGTCGATGTTTGGATTCATTCTATACTGAGCATACAGTGCTTTTTGCTTTCTTTTGTAAAACAGACTCTACCTAGGCATACAAATGTCGACTGTATTTCTACATATACCAGATTCTGCTTTCAATCAATGTGAAATAAGCAGTAGTAAATTCATTAGAATAACAATGAAAATGATGGACCATTGGCTGTTCCCCATTCGGAGCATATTGATTAGCTTTTTTCTTTTTACTGCACAGCAACATAGAATAGAACAGAACATTTCAACTTCTGCCAACTATCAATGGAACTTTGAGCCTGTGAGGCTTGTGTAAAATTCAGTAGTCCTGATAAACCTTTGAGAGCTATCAGCCATGTGCCTCCCATTCATCTCCAAGAAGCAGCGGGTAAATAGAGCATAGCCCAGCGGGAGACTTCTTCCAAGTATAATGCTGGCATTGATGGCTGCTTTTTTGCTCAGGAATGCTTAATATCACCAGAGGAGAGCTAGACAAATAAAAACACTCTAATTAGGATTGCTTTCTAAAGCATGACATCTAAATTGTTGAGAAATTAGTAGACAGTGGCTTTTAGAACTGAGAAGGAGTAGCAGTGTAAGTATCTGCTATTGTAGGAAGGGTGTAATATGCTCAGGCATGGCAAATTAAGTCCCTACTGTAACATTGATGTGTCAATTGACATGTGAAGCCTTTTATAATATGGAAGCAGAGATGTTCTATGGGACCTTAAAGTAATGTGACTAAATTCCCATATTTAATTTGTGACTTAATTGAGACAATGCGTGTCAATTTAATTGTAATGATGTTTTGGATTGTTCGAGACTGTTTGATCCTGACTAGCTATATTTAGCTATAACGTTCGTGTTCATTTAAAGCATTCCTGTTATTGTGCTGTGCTGACTGTTTGGCTGTGAGGAGGATCACCTGATCAGATGGTCAACCATTGAAATCAGTGCAGACCTTTGTGTAGTAAATCATGGATGCTTTTAAAGCCTCATCTGTAAGATATTGTATTGCCTTGGGGAAGATGACCACTCCAGAACCTTTACTTTATTTTGCTGTAGCCAATGGTAGGTCGACTTGGCCTTGTGTTTTGGATTATTGTCACGTTGGAACATCCAAGTACATCCCATGCTCAGCTTTCTGGCTGATGCGTGCAAATTTTCCTCCAGTATTCTTTGATAACTTACTGCATTCATATTGCCATCAATTCTAACCACATTTCCTGTGCCTTTATAGTTCACATATCCTGAAAACATCAGCAGTCCACAGCCATGTTTCTCAGTAGGAATGGTGTACCTTTCATTATAGGTCCTGTTGACGCCTCTCACAAATGTAACATTTATAGTTGTGGCCAACATTTTAGTCTCATCACTCCAAATGACTTTGTGCTAGAAGGTTTGAGGCTTGTCTCTGTGCTGTTTGGCAGATTGTAAGCAGGATACCCTGTGGCATTTGCGTAGTAATGGCTATCTTCTGGCAACTCGACCATGCAGCCCATCTTTCTACAAGTGCCTCCATATTGTGCATCTTGAAACTGCCCCACCACATTTTTTCATATAGTCCTGTATTTCACCTGAAGGTTTTTCCTTGGATCCCAAACATTTTTTTCTGACAGTTGTGGTTGAAATTTTAGTTGGTCTACCTGTTCTTGGTTTGGTTTGAACAGAACCCATAATTTTCCACATCTTAATTAGAGTTTAAACATTGCTTATTGGCATTCTCAATTCCTTGGCTATATTTTTTTCCCGGTAATGACATTTTCCCACAGATTCATTGACATTTATTTTGCTTTCCCCACTACTTAGAATCCATAAAACATCAGTGCAGCACTGTATGAAAATGAAAGAGTCTGTCAAGAGTCCAGAAATTCAATGACCTTTATACACACCCACTAATTACAAGCAAATAGATCACAGGTGAAAATGGATACCTTTGATAGCCATCAAAACCTGTTTGTGTCAGGTTGTGTACATGTTATCAGACCAAATCACAAGGGTATGTAAACTTTTGATCAGGGTCATTTGGGTAGTTTGTTTAGTGGTTATGATTTTAAAAGCGTAAACACAGTTGTTTGATTATAAATGACTTGTGTTATCATTTATATTCTATGAAAAATGGTAAAAATCATAAACTCGGCCAGGGTATGTACTGTAACGTATAAGCACAACTGTGTATTCACTTGGAGATGCTGACCCAACCCTTTCCCTATTTGTCTCAACTGTTGCTGACAGTTATTAGCTAATTTGTTACGTTTGAAAACTAAGGGTGGCCACTAATGATCCAATCTTTTTCATCCAATCTTACCAAATCTATGTAGTATAAAGGTAAACTGAGTGAATGTACTGAATGGATCATTTAGGCAGTTGCCTTATATTACATAGAAATGGTAAGATTGGATGAAAAAGATTGGATAGTTAGTGGTCAGCTTAAGGCCCAGGGCCCACTGCAGCGAGTTCTGCTGTCTCGGAAAAAGCCAGCCATTTCTAAAAGGGCTTGTAAGTCTACGGAAGTGATTCTACAGGAGCAATTAGCCAAAATCGCAATCATGGCACCTTCAGCATTTTTGGAGTGATTTTTTTCAAGGAATGTAGAGCCCAATACCATATTCCTTTAAAGGAGAACTGTAGAGAGAGGTGTATGGAGGCTGCCATATTTATATCCATTTAAGCTATACCAGTTACCTAGCTATCCTGCTGATCCTCTGCTTCTAATACTTTCAGCCATAGACCCCGAACAAGCATGCAGCAGATCAGGTGTTTCTGACAATTTTGACAGATATGACAAGATTAGCTACATGTTTGCTTCTTTGCTGCAAGCTTGTTTCTTGTTTCTGGTGTGATTCAGCCACTACTTCAGCCAGGCAACTGGTATTGTTTAACAGGAAATAAATATGGCAGCCTCCATATACCTCTCACTACAGTTCTCCTTTAAAGGGAACCAGAGATGAATCTAACACGGGAAAATGAAAAAGATGTTATACATACCTGGGGCTTCCTCCAGCCTCATACACTCTGATCGATCCCACGCCGCCATCCTCCTCTGCCCGCAGCTACGAGAACCAGGTCCCGTCACTGACGTCATCGGAGCCAGCTACGCAGGAGAAGTGCGCCCTCTACGTATCTCTCCAGCAGCTGCTGCAGAGATACGCAAACAGCGCACTTCCCTTATGCTTAGACTGGCTCCGACTGACGGTACAGCGGGGATCCGGTTCTCGTAGCTGCGGGCAGAGGAGGATGGCGGCGTGGGATCAATCAGAGCGTATGGGGCTGGAGGAAGCCCCAGGTATGTATAACATATTTATTTAATCTATGGTTCCCTTTAAATCGCTCTAAACAGCACCGGATGTGTGCTATTTCTGGTGGGCCCCAGACCTAATGCCTTGACCCATGAACATAGAAAATACATTTCACTGTTAGGACACAGGTTCTATACACCTATACAGACCCTGTTCCCAGGCAAGTTCATGGGGGACAAGAAGGTAAGGCAAGTGTGACTGGGATCTACTCAGAGGCCCTGACAGACAGAGAAAAAAAATGCATGGCTACTGAATCATGCAATCAGTGCTGTATAATAAAGTTGTGTGCGCAAGCTGAACATCAAAACCAAGCGACACAGAGAGCTGTATTTAAAAATGAAAATATAATATTCATTTTCTTTCATATGAAGGAGATCCTGTTAAGTCTAATAATCAGTCTGCAACATCTGCAAGTGTAAATGACTGAATAATAGAGTGCAGCCATTAATATTAATGACCTCTTGGACTTTATTCTGTGTGGTAGAAGATCAGAGTAAATGATTTCAAGCTTTCTTTCATTCAGAGACCAAAATGTGGAGATCAAAGCCAAGCACAACAAAGGTGGACATATTCCCAACCAAATAGGTCACAGCCTCCTTCTCAAGTAAGATGTTAAGGCTTCTGTAGTCAAGCTGTGTGAGGGACTCATAGACAGATTAATACATGTGGGTCCAAGGTAACCACTGACATCTTTCTTTTAGAAAGACACATTCAAAGATGGAGAGATGGCGTCAGATAGATAGATACATACATACGTATAGTACTGTAGATTAGGTTATATATTTTGTGTGTGTATTTTTAAGGTATAGGATTACATGTTCATGTTTTGGCTTCTTGACAGTAATGACTTAGCCTTCCCAATTAATTAATTAATTAACCCATAAGAAGCATGCGGACAGTGAAATCTGAAGACTTAAATAGCAATATTATGAGTCAATAACTCACTAAGTAGTGAATCCATAGACTGAGCATGACAGCCAGAGAACTAGCATCTTCCAATTCAATTAAATTCAATTCAAGCACTTTATTGTCATTGTGCAACACAATGAAATCACTCTGCAGTTACCATTAGACAATAATCCAAATCTATAATCCAAAAAAGGGCAGTTCCCATAACTCCATAATGGTAAATTTAGATTAATGCCAGGTCTGGGTTTTGGGACACTCTTTACTATAATGTTTAAATGAACTATAAGAATGTATGTGAAGATTACATATTCATAATTCATTAATGATGCTGGATGTCGACTTTTATACTTAAAGGATACCCGAACTGAAATTTGACATAATGAGATAGACATGTGTATGTACAGTGCCTAGCACACAAATAACTAGGCTGTGTTCCTTTTTTTCTTTCTCTACCTGGAAGAGTTAAATATCAGGTATGTAAGTGGCTGACTCAGTCCTGACTCAGACAGGAAGTGACTACAGTGTGACCCTCACTGATAAGAAATTCCCCTTTTTATCTCTTTCCTGCTCTCAGAAGCCATTTTCTGCTAGGAAAGTGTTTTATAGTTGGAATTTCTTATCAGTGAGGGTCACACTGTAGTCACTTCCTGTCTGAGTCAGGACTGAGTCAGCCACTTGCATACCTGATATTTAACTCTTTCAGGCTGAGAAAGAAAAAAAGGAACACAGCATAGTTATTTGTGTGCTAGGCACTGTACATACACATGTCTATCTCATCATGTCACAGTTCAGTTGGGGTATCCTTTAAGTTGGCCACAGACTTTATATCTCAGTCATCAGATGATAGATCAGCAAGCACATGGATATTGCAGAGTACTGTTTACAGAAAAAAAAAGCAGTCCAGTGATGTTAAAACAAGATCAAATTGTTGTTGCAGCCCCCAAACTTTGTTCATAGGTGCTGTGATGCAACATTGCTAGGCAGAGATTTTTTTTTTTAATCACTCTGCAGCCCCAGTACACAGCTGGTTGTTCCCAATGCCAGCAATACTTACCCTTAATCCAGTCTTTCCTAAATGCCACACCCAAGCCTAACTTTTTATCCAACCTAACTTTTTACTAGTCACCTAAACCTAACTTTAACTAAAACATTTAAAACATTCCCATAATTTAACCTAATGTACTTACAGATACTCCTAAATCAGTGCTTTATCTAATATTAAATAGTTTCATTCGCAGCCAGGACACTATCTTTATGTAGCTTTCATCTTCACCCTGTGTTTGTATGTTTCATCCAGATATTTCAGATTCCTCAAAAACATTCTTGTAAGTTAATTGCTCTCCTTTAAGAAATTACCATTAGACTATAGTTGGACCATTAGACTGTGGCTATGATCACTACATTTTGATCTCCTCTTAAAGTAAGCTGCTCCCTCTCCACTGGGTTGTGCGGTAAGCATCTGCCTAGACCATTTATATTTAGAAACAACCCTGTTGTTATGTAATGCTGTCATTCTTCTTTGCTGACCTTATCCCCTTATTCTTCTTATAGCAAACACAAGGAAGAAATGTCAGCACTTAAACAAAACCTGTAACGGAAAAAACCTCCCCTGGGGGGTACTCACCTCGGGTGGGGGAAGCCTCCAGATCCTATTGAGGATTCCCCCGTCCTCCTCGGTCCCACGGCAGCGGCGAAAATCCTCCCAGAACGGCGGCGATGTAAATATTTACCTCCCCGGCTCCAGCGCAGGCGCAGTCTCGGCTCTCCGCATGGAGATAGGTGAAAATAGCCGATTTCCGTCAGGCCACTCTACTGCGCAGGCACAAGTCTCCTGCGCAGTAGAGTGGACCCGACGGAGAATGGCTATCGTGCTGGAGCCAGGAGAGGTAAATAAATCGGCTCTTGTCAGGCTTGTCGAGGGTGGTTTCCGGGACTCCTCGGGGGAGCCAGCACTGGACTGCCTGCAGCTACAGGAGTGGGGGAAGCCTCATTGGGACCCTGAGGCTTCCCCCTCCCGAGGTAAGTACCCCCAGGGGAACTTTTTTCATTACAGGTTCTCTTTAAAGTATTCTTGACCCCAGACAAAGCTACCTAAGGTAAACAAAGAATCATGTTCATGCTGGTCTGGATCCACTAACTTCTGTGCGTTGTCTGTTCCACTCGTTCCCCTCAGTCCCTGTAATTACTCCTTGAAGGTTTTGACTTTTGGCTAAAGTCAAATTTTCAGACAGGAAGAGGCAGGCTTGCAGCAATGTTCCATCCTATCACCCCCCCCCCTTTCCCCCTCTTTCCTGCCCCATGCACGCCCCTTAGGGGTCGGGAAGAGGAGGGAATGAAAGGGTGATAGGTGGAAACATTGTAGCAAGCCTGCCTCTTCCTATCTGAAAATTTGACTTTAGCCAAATGTCAAGTTTTGCAAGAAGTGTTTACGGAGAATGGGGAATGTGGAGAGGAACGGAGAATGGGGGAATTTGGAGAGGAACGGACAATGCACAGAGGTCTATGGATCCAGCATGAACATGCCTCTGTGCTTACCATAGGTAATTTTGCCTTGGGTCAGGTATCCTTTAATGCTTGTGTCAACGTATCTTTAATTGCCATCAGAGATGCTACTGTAAAGGAGTTTTGTTTTCAGTACTTTCACTATTTTCTCACCAAAAATACAGATGGATTTATTGCCTTCTAACTATAGTAAACTTGCAGTAGGCATGTGGTAACATGATCATTTGGTCCACTGGGTTACAGCAAAGGAACTGATGTAAATGGTTCCATCCCACTTAGGTAGGTGTAAGTACTAATGTGGGTGGTTCCATTCCACTGGGGTAAGGTTAAGCAGAGCTCCCCAACCCTGTCCTCAAGGCCCACCAACAGTACATGTTTTGCAGGAAACTACAAACATTCACAGGTGATTTAATTAGTGCTGCAGCAGAGCTGATTAACCACCTCTATGGATTTCCACAAAACATGCACGGTTGGTGGGCCTTGAGGACAGGGTTGGGGAACACTGAGGTTAAGTATTAATTTAGTCATCTCCATTCCATTGGGATAGAAAGTAAGAACTAATGAAGAAGGGTGAAGGAACTGAAAGAAATGCATGGCTTCAGGGAGTAGGAACTAATGTGGTTGTCTTCCTTTACTTGGGTTAATAAGTAAAGACTAATGTAGATGGCTCCATTTGGCTGAAGTAGTTGCAAGGATAGGGGTATTGTTAAAGGTCCTGCAACTTCCTGTTGCACCTGCTGGTGGCATCTTATGATTGGATTGCTCTAGACTTCCATTACCCACCAACAGTTGCCTCTCTATATACCTCCAAATCCCTGTTTCATCGGTTTGTGGCATGTTCATGGAATGTGTTGTACTTTCCCACCAGCAGATGGCCCTCTGCCATCATTTAGCAAATTTTGAAAACAGCTAGCACTCCACTTTTCCTAAGGCTCTACCAGAGCTTTAGTTAGCACTGGCCCTCTGCTTCCTGTTTACTGCCTAAACTGCTGGTCCTGTTACCTGCCACTGCTATTCTGTCTATTTGATGCTACATTTTTTTATCGACTTGATTCTGGACTTGATTGTGCTCTGCGTGTTCTTCCTGATTTCTGATACCGTATTCTGTTTCTGGCTAACCCTCAACACTGATCTTTTTCTGCAAACTTGGTTCTGTACACATAAGTATATATTGCATATTTGTATTAGTTACTTAGTTTTGTATTGCTGTTTGCAGTGTGGGGTGGGAGAGGGGGCGCTAGGGGACAGGGATGCAGTTTACATTCTGCTTTCATCATTTGACTGATCATGTTTATTTTTTCAACACACTCTATTGCTTTATATGTTGGTGTTTCATCTTTGGTATGTGCGGCACAAAGTGACCATCAGCTCCACTGCCACTGAGACTCATAACTGATATGAAATAAGCGGTGATGTGGATTCTCTATTACCCACTTGGGTAGGAAGTGAGAAAGCAGCAATGGATTTAGGCCACTCCATCCATTCCAAAATGCCGGTAAATGAATCTAAAATGTTAAAAGCAGGGACCAGCTGCATTTTGTGTACTGAGAGACTCACGCCTGCTTTTTATGTAAAACTCTGTAGATTGGAAAAAGTCATACTTGTAAAGGTAGGTGAAAGCATCAATAGTGCATCCTGTCTTTAGCTTGTTTACAGGAACCGTGACTTGTGTATAAAGAAACACTCCTGTAGTGAGAGGGGTATTTATTTCCTTTTAAAAAAATGAAAATTGGCAATCCTGCTAATACCTTTAGCCGTTTACCATGAACAAGCATGCAGCAGATCAGGTGTTTTCTGACTGAAGTCTGACTGGATTTACCAGATGCTTGTTTCAGGTGTGTGATTTAGACACTACTGCAGCCAGAATAATCAGCAGGACAGCCAAGCAACTGGTATTGTTTAAAAAGAAATAAATATGGTAGCCCCATATCCCTCACACTTCAGGTTCCCTTTAAGAGTTGAAATGACTTTATATTTGAAAGCCCTTCATGTCTTCATGCATGGATTTATATGCACTGAAAGTATAAAACAATTGCGATAAGTTATATGGTACTTCATTTTTTATTTTAAATCAATATTTTTTCATGTTCACCTCACATTTCCCTCCCTTCCTTGTTCCTTGTTCACGGTGTGTAAAAAGGCATCTCAGACGTCCAACTAGGCTGCTGCACACTGCCAACATGCAATTAAGGCCCTGACAGGCGCTCTATAAATTGCTCCTATCAAACCAGCAGAAAATTCCAAGTGTCTTTCAACTTGATTTCTTTAATTAGCGTTTAACCCAGCAAAAAACAGCTCGCTGTCATGGAATGGTGAGTTTTATATTGTGCTGGACATTGATAAATGAAGACCTGCTGTATGTGATGAATCCAGATAAACAGTTACACTTATCTCATTGTGTAGCTATAAACGGAGAATTTGCGCATTCGTTTTTTCCCTCCAACTTTGTTTGTTACTATCCATTACCGTAAAATAATAATAAAAATTATATTATTAAACTTAAACCTAGTTTTAGAAGTGTATATATTTTTTCCACGGCTACTTAATTATCTTTGTTAGTTTGCGGCATCTTAAATCTTGACTAAAATAGTCACACACTATAGAGTGTAGCCATTTTGTGTTGCTGGTTTGAGCTTGTGATCCTCCTGAAACTGATTTCTTTTACATCGGGACACCGTAGTACACATTTTATATGTAGGTCCTGACTATCCAACTGTAATGTCACCTCTGCCCTTCCTGCATTATACCCCACTATTTACAGGACTAAGACACGGTCTCAACATATTAACAGTGCAGTACAACACTCTAAGTGACAGGTTCTCCTATTAGCCTTCTAAATTATGCTGCCTGGCATTAGTACAGGAAGGGGAGGACCTTAATGTAGGAAGTGGAGGCACAGAATAGCACAAAATCTGAAAGCTGTGGCTTATTTATATGGAGGGTAGAAGAAAGTATTTGAAGACTGCTGTAGATACATGTAGGCACCAGAATGTGACCATTTGAGATGGTGAATAATTAATAATTCTGGCGTGTATTCAAATTACATGCAAATTGTATACAGCTTTGAACTGGGAAAATCAAATACACTTCCTGCCAATGCTGACTAATTTCAAACTGCATACCATTTGCCTTAAATTTGCATGCAAGCTGGAAAAATAACATTCCACTAACCATGTATAGTTTTTGATATGTTGGCAGGATTGTTAGACTGGTCATGCTTTGTAATGGTACAGCTTTGTTGTAACTATGAAAAAGCTTTTTTAATGAATACGGTAAACTCTCTGTTATCTGTTGCCAATGCAGATTGGATGATGCTGGATAAGTGCGGAATCTCGTTGCTGGAGAGCTACCTTTAAAAACAGGCCTAGCTAATACTGTACCCCACACTGTATACTTAAAGAAAACCTGAACTGAAAATTAAAAGTCAAAATAAGCATACACAAGTCATACTTACCTCCTGTGTGGTCTACTCCTCAATCTCTTTCTCCTGTCCTGCGTCCTGTTTGTTCACTTTGATCAATGGAATTCTCCGTCCTCCATTTTCAAAATGGCCATTACACCATAACAGCTTTCTGGTCAGCACACAGTTAAACTGTAACATCGCCCATGTGAGCCATAGGGAAACATGGACACATCAGTTCTCCTCTCAGCTGTAACTGACAGCAACTGATATATAACTGACAGCAACTGATATATTTCAGTTCTGACAAAAACTGGAAGGGATTATTGTCAGAAGAAAATGGTGAGCTTCTGAGAGGAACTGATGGCAAGATAACTATGCAATGTTCATTTGAAGTTACTTCATGTGTTTATTTTAAATAATTTTACTCAGTACAGGTTCTCTTTAAAGACATACTAAACTTGATGTAACACAACCTCATTACTATAATGTACTGTAAAAGTAGCTTTGTGCATCCTGCAAGGCTAGGATATTTTTTTCGCTTGATATATATATATATATATATATATATATATATATGTTGAGAGTTTCAAATAAGTGAGATTTTACCCGTGAATTAAAAAGGGGCGCAAGAAAGTTTGAGTGGCCAATTTTGGCTAGTAGAATATCGGTAAAAGTTACGGATATTCAACATTTTTAAGGTGTAAATTACCATAGTAAAATCTTGGTAAATAATACAGATATTTTACTACAACTTAACCGAACACTATTCATACACAAAACTCTCCCTTACTGATACCTAACCTTACTTACCCACCCCCCTTTCACTTAACCCTGAAAACCCCTCACACACCTACCAATAACCAGGGCCGGCGCTACCATTAAGGCAAAGGAGGCAGCTGCCCCAGGGCCCCAGAGCTTGTAGGGGCCCCCAGTGGCTACAAGAGGAAAAAAAATTCAAAATCGGCCTTATAGTTTTTGAGAAAATCGATTTTAAAGTTTTAAAGGAAAAAAAAACATTTAAAAACCTGCCGACTTTAATGGTTAATAGCAAATCCACCTTAAATGCTAGAAACCCTAAATTTGCAGGGTATGTTAAGGAGATCATTAGGAATAAGAGGAAAAAACAATTTTTCAAAATGACCTTATAGTTTTTGAGAAAATCGATTTTAAAGTTTCGAAGGAAAAAAGTATACTTTTAAATGCGGTAAATGTCACTTTTAGTAGCAAACCTAACGGTAGTGTAATTTTACATGCATCAAACGAAAGCGCAATAAATTTCCTGATGGGGTTTCCAGGGGGTCTATACGCAGCCGCAGCGCTTTGGCCAGGGATCGTTATACAGCCGCAATATGGCTGTATGAAGATCCCTGGCATTTTTTTCCTATTTTCCCAATTTTTTTTTTTATGTTTAGAGTGTGGGATTTTTTTTAAAAAAATTGTGGGGTCCCTCCTCCTGAAACTTTTTAACCCCTTGTCCCCCATGCAGGCTGGGATAGCCAGAATGCGGAGCTCCGACTGATTGGGACTTCACACCCTGACTATACCAGCTGCAAAAAAGGTCCCCTAATGCTGATTTTTGTTCCAGGGGAAAATGTTGGGGGGGCCCCCCAGGTTTATTTTGCCCTGGGGCCCCATTGTTGCTTAAACCGGCCCTTCCAATAACCTACCAACCAATAAACTTTTTCTCCAAAGTTTTCTCCCAGGTGATATTTTGAGACCTTATCAATACAATTAATTGTAAGCCACTAGCAAGCAAGAAATTACTCAGAATATTTTTCACTGTACATTTTCACTTCCTTTTTGGAACTTTTTCAATTGCAGAGTGCTTAAAAAATATTTTAAAGAAAAAATAAAAACATTTTCTCGTAGGAGAAAACTTGAATTGAGTTTGGGCCATAGACTTTATTGCACAAACGTGTTTCAGTGACAAGTTCCTCAACTAATGATGTATCTGACAGTTAAATATGGATTGTATTCTTGTTAGCATACAAAATACTGGGTAGGTCTATAAGCATAAAGCATCAATGTTGTCAAATTAGTGTGCCAGGTTGTCAAAAATTGAAGCGTAGGGTTTTGGGTTATTTTTGCATGCCTGTTTTTTTATTTAGTGTGCTCAGTGGTAAATATTGTTTTCATTATAAATATTAGGAATTTATTTTTCATGCACCTGGCAATGTTTTGCAAGTAGAATAAAGCCCTTTAACCAGTACACTATGCAGCCAATGTAAACAATTGTAACATTTTCATCCATGATAGTTGATAGTTTTCTGGTTTAAAAAAACTTAATATAAAAAGGAAAAGACTCACACTATCACTATCCATTTAAATTGCCACATTTCTCTTAAAGCGGTATTGTCACCATAAAAATCTAATTTCAACAGCAACTTATCTGAGTGTATTAAGTGATAAAGATGCTAATCCTGCATTCAAAACTTTTTCTGCTTTTATGGTTTGGAGTTATCACATACCTTAGGAGCACTGGCCCTTTAACCACTTCTCTACCACAGTTTTTGTCCCCTTCAAAAGCTCTTCCTATTCATTTGGCAATAACTTTATTGCTAATTGTCACACTGAAATGATCTATATATTATTTTTTGAAGGACAAACTAGGCTTTCTTTGGGCAGTAGTTTATGCTAAGAATTATATTATTTTATATGCATTTGGCAGGGAAGAAGACGAAAAAAAAGAAAACAAATCACCATTTCTTAGCTTGCAGTCATTGCAGTTAAACAGTGCAAATAAAATGTGCTATTGTAGATAAAACAGAAACATTTTATTTGCGCATTTGTCCCGGTTATTACAATGTTTAAATTGTGTCCCTAGTACAATGTATGGCAATAATATTTTATTTTAGGTTAGGGGTGAAGGAGTTAGAAAAATAATGAAAATGCATATACTTTTTCTATGGTAAGTGTATAATGGTGTATTTGGAAGTAGTTTTACTTTTTGGCCACAAGATGGTGCTATACTAACTCTGTTTTCTAAAAATAGAAAACAGAACCAAGTGTTTACATGTGTTTGCAGGTGTTTATAAACAAGGACGTAGAAAAGCATGGCAGAAGTTGCTAAGTGGTTAATTTCCATTGCCATGTGCTAACAAAACACTTGCATGTTGGGGGTCCTAGTATAGACCTCAGTGGGAGTGTCTGAAGACTCTGGGAGGAGGGTGGGTAATGAATACACAATTAGCAAGAGGAGAAAAAAACAGTGAGGGAGGAAATTATGTCAGGATTGGCTTCATTCAAAGGTAACCAAGATGAAAACTGTCTGGAATAGGAATTTCTGCTTTTCCTTTATAAAATTCACAGGAATCGTAATGTGGACAGTGCAATACATCTGTTATGTAAGTAGAACTAGAATGCATCTATTTATATATGTATTTTTATTTCTAGGTTAGCATTGGTGTCACTTGCTCTTTAAAGGGAACATGAACTGAGTAAAATTATTTAAAATAAGCACATGATATACCTGCAAATGAATATTATTTACAGTTCTTCTCAGAAACTTACCCTTTTCGTCTTACAACAATTCTTTCCAGTTCTGTCAAGAACTTGCTAGAACTAAAATATATTTGCTGTTCAGCAGTTGTTGTCAGTTATATATCAGTTGCTGTGAGTTTTAACTGAAAAGATAACTGATATGCAAGGTAATGTCCATGTTTCCCTCTGGCTCAAGTGGGAGATATGACAGTTTAATAGTATGCTGACCCAGAAGCTGTTACAGGGTAATGGCCATTTTTGAAATGGAGGATAGAGAATTCCACTGATCACAGTGGACAAACAGGACTTAGGAGAGGAGAAAGAGACTAATGAGTAGACTAAGCAGGAGGTAATATGTAGAAGCTTTCCAGAGGCGCCAATAGAATAAAAGTCACTTAAACGAGCTTAAAACCGATGAGGCAGTGGTGGGCCTATCCCATCCATGCAGACAAAGCAAACAAAGGAAGGACTGTGGTATCAACAGTCAAACAACAATTTTATTTATACTCCACGGTAAAAATAGGCAATGCGTTTCACGGGCTCAATCCCGCTTCATCAGGCCAATCAAAAAGGAGCATGCAGCTTAACAGCATCAAAACCACACAGAGGCGCTCAGTGTGGTTTTGATGCTGTTAAGCTGTATGCTCCTTTTTGATTGGCCTGATGAAGCGGGATTGAGCCCGTGAAACGCGTTGCCTATTTTTACCGTGGAGTATAAATAAAATTGTTGTTTGACTGTTGATGCCACAGTCCTTCCTTTGTTTGCTTTGTCTGCATGGATGGGATAGGCCCACCACTGCCCCATCGGTTTTAAGCTCGTTTAAGTGACTTTTATTCTATTGGCGCCTCTGGAAAGCTTCTACATATTGCTAAGTCCACCCTTGGTGGAGGGTTGTACCCATCTTCTTCCCATCTACAGAGAGCGACTTAATCCTGAGTGGGGTCAGGTTAATCTCCCCACCTGCCTTCACAGTGGTTGCCTAATGGTAACCCTGGTTTGTGAGTATTAAATTGTTATATTACTCATTATTAATTATCATCTATACAATATCACACTATTGGGCTCTTGGTGTCCCCCCTCCCTTTAAGCGGGAGGTAAGTATGACATGTGAATGTTTATTTTGAATTTGTTTCTCAGTTCAGGTTTGCTTTAATTTGATATTCGGTTTCAAGAATGAAATAGACATTTTGGAATTTAGGTGGCATATCTGCTACATTTTTTTCTGAATTGCACTTTCCACCGTTCATGGATTATTTCTAACACAGGATTTCAAAGGAATATATGTCATGACTCCGCAGTTTTATTACTGTAATGCAGTAAACGGTGAATAAAAAAAAATGAGGACCGTTAAAATTGAAGGCTGTGGAAGTAACACTAAGAAAGCTGTACTTATTTGATAGGGCATGACTCATTCTCTCTCCCCTCAGGCATAAACCGTATCCCACAGGAAATATTTTTTGCATGTACTGTTTATAATAAACTTTTACACTTCCTATCAAAACCTCTCCCTCTTCCCTTTGATCTGCTGTTCTGAAAGCTTAAGGGAAAGTAAAATGCTCATGAAGATCTCAAAAACGTGAAATATAAGTCTAAACTCTGCAGTTGGTTTGTGTCTGACCTCACAGCACTACTACAAGGGGGTCATCATACTTTATGGCTGAGTTCACTGTTAAGCCTCTCATGCCAATACGCCTTTACAATGAGGCCTCCTTTTGAGGAGGTCTACTTATATTGATAGGTATCTGACGTAGCAAGATATATTACATTCACATTTTATTTACAGTATATAATGTGGACTGGACAACTGGATATGAAACTTCTGACTTTTCGACATATTACAAAGCTAGACAAAGGGTCGAAAAACACTTTTATTAAGCTTGAGTGCAGTCTGTAACCGTAAAGTAAAACTGCCTCTTAATTTTCTTAATAAGGGTTTATAATTGTGTACCTTACCGTACCTGTATATTAGTGGCAAGCGCTAAAAATGACTAACCAATCAGCTTCTCTGTTTGGAGCCCCTCAGGCTTTCCAGAGAAGGATTAGCTGGTCATGTGACTTGCAGGAAGCAAGTTTTTTCTTATAGCTGTCAGGTTTGTGACAGATAAAAATGGTGCGCAGTGCCGATGGTATACAAATGGCGCCACATTGACTTACTCTATATAACGCTACTTAGCATTATAAGTGTTAAAAAATGGCACACGCAGAGCGACTTACACTTATAATGCTAAATAACGTTATAGCGTTATAAGTGTTAAAAAATGCAGAGGGGGCTAATGTAAGGCAGCAGGGGTCAGAGGGGAAGAGTGTTAGGCAGCGGGAGGGTTTACTGTGCGAGGCAGACACAGGCAGATGGTATATACTGTACATTACCAGAGTATACATTACCTAATTACTTAATTAATTTGAATGAGTTCGGCAGCCAGCCAATCACCATGCGGCTTCAGTCCCCGCATGGTGATTGGCTGGCTGCAGGACTCTTTCAAACTAAACAGGAAGTAGAGAGAAGATGGTATTACCGGGACCAGGCAATGTATGAGAGATGCCACTAATGACTTCTTATTACTAAAGTTATTTAACGTTTCAGAACATTTCTGAACCGTTAAATAAATTTAGTAGCAAGATGCCATTATCGGCATCACCCTGCGCCATTTTTCACAGGCGTCATTTTTTATTGTACCCGTCAGGTTTGCTTTAACTGAAGCTGGAAATTCAGTGTTATATTATCTGACACTAACTTCTATAGTACTTATCTAAAGTTTAGAAGAACATGTTTTTATGTGATATCTTTACATAAGTTCTATATTGCAGTGATATGCTTCAAATATTAATAACTATATTGCAAATGATAAAAAACTGAGCTGTAAAATTTAGTGTAATATTAACTTTATAATATACATGTCAGTTCAAATGCAGTACATAAACTTGATGACCCTGGCTTTCCCTTCTCCAAGACGTACATTTGAATTTCCCCAAGCTTATATGCTACGGCCTGCTTAACTGCAACCAATATGAATCCAGCTAAACACCTTTGTTTGGTGGAAAGGTTGGTTATAGCACTATGCATAAGCATTGATCAGGGGTTGCTGTGAATTGCAACACTGAATTATGAATAAAGGCGTACAAATCCAGGACTCAAAAAAACAACAACATGTGTTTCAGAGGATACCTCCGCATCCTCTGAAACACCTGTACCCCGAGGAAAAACAGCATTTAAAAGGCAAGGGATGACATTAAACGCAGGGCTGGTTCTAGACTTTCTTGCTGCCTGAGGCAAACTTGTGAGGATGCGCACCCTCTCCCAATTGGAATGATTGCACAGCACCTGATAATTTACTCTGCTTCTTTTAATGTTCTCACATGATATGCTGCAGCTGAACACAATAGCACACTGGCTGGCTGTGAGTCTGTGACAAAGAAACTGCTCACCCTCAGCCACTCCATTCCTCCTCATTCAGGACAGCAATGCCATCTCCTCCCTTCTGCTGTGCAAGTTAAATCAAACACTGCTACTCTCCCCTCCTCACTTACTGTCAGACTCCTCACACAGCACAACAAGCTGCTTTTCCTCAATGATGTCCTCTTCACCTCACTCTGCTCCCGCGCTTCTCCTCCTAATCTGACTGCATGTTGTTAGTGTAAACACAGTACCAACATGCTGCCCCTGTAATCTCTGCACCTGATGCAAATGTTTCACCTTGCTTCATGAGAGAACCGGCGCTGATTGACCCTACCTGTGCATACTGACCAATATGACCTGTAGTCATCAGATGGTGCGTAGACAGAAGCAGACATTTTTGGACATATGCAGCTACTAGACGATTTGGGTTCCGCTATTCAGAATAATGTTAATATGCGACAACCAGGCACCAAGCCAGAAATTTGACCCCATGGAAAAAATGGCAGCTACAGCAAGAGCTTGTAGCAGCTATTGCAATAAATAGTGGCTGCAGCACATTTGTTACCGGCAAAGTGTCTTAAGCAGGTAGTGTGAACTGAAAAATTAGTGGCTACAGCAAAACAATTGTAGTAGGTATACTAATAAATAGCGACTGCATCACACTAGGGGCCAGTTGTAGCATAAAGTGTATACTCAAAAATGAGTGGTTGAAACGGCTATTGCAATAAATGAATACAGGACACTTGGTATCGGGAAAGCATAGAGACCATAAGTGGAGGTGTGTATACCTCCCAACTTTTTGAAATAAGAAAGTGGAAGACTCTAAGACACACCCCAACACACCTCTAACCACACCCCCACCACACCTCTTGTCATGCATACCACAATGAATTCATAAACAAAAGACATCACTTTATAATATAAATCACATTGGTTCTTTCTATCATCATTTGTTGTATTCCATATTAACATTTGAAAAATAAGAAATACATACATTTACATGACAAGAATAAAGTTTAGAGTCTACACTTTTTCAGTAGAAAATTACACATATTTACATAGATCTGTGTATAAGTACTGAAAAGTGGACAGATTAGGAAGAAAGAGGGGCAGAGGGATTTAGTTCTCATAAAATGACTGTCCCACCAAAAAAAGTGACAGTTGGGAGCTATGGTAGTGTTAGGCATAGCTAGGGCTAAGTAAGGGCCCGTTTCCACTAGGAGCGGTGCTATGCGGCTACATAGCTGCATCGCACCGCAGGTGTCCTGAAACACACGGCACGGCCATGGAAGAGTTTCCACTGCATGCATGTTGTGTGGAGCCGTGCGGAGCGATCCGAGAATCTGCAGCATGCTGCAGATTCTCGCACGGCCGCATCCGCCCGCAGCCGCGTCCCATCTCCTTCAATACACTTCCACATCGGGAGATGCGGAAGTGATGCGGCTGGCAGCGGAAGTGATGCGATGCGGCTAGGTAGCCGCATTCGCATCAATTAGTAGTGGAAACCGGCCCTTAGTGTTACACATGTACACATGTGGATGAGAACTGGGAGAGTAATGTGAGGCCTTGCCTAATTGTGTTAACACAATCATATTGTAAAGAGCTGCCCCATCTCCTCTGAGACGTAGGTGGATAAACAAGGCAGTAGTCATGGCATGGGGCTAAAGTTGCTGAATAAAGGTAAGGAGGCATTTTACAGTCAGAACACGTAATTTGGGCACTGCCATAGGCCATAATGTGAATTACAGCTCACTGTTTAATTTCGGTGAAGGCAATGGAAGCAGGAAATTTGGGCACATGTGGCTACTTGACAATTTGGATACCACTATTTCCACTATTACAAATATTTATTAATTGGTGCCAAAAGCAGAAATGTGGCACCCGATAAATAGCGGGGGCCGGGGCATTTTTGAAATTTTCTGGTTTTGAAATCTATAATTTTTTTGCATTACCATTATTTGTGGCGGGGGTAATGGTGGGAAGCTTAAGGGGTTAGGGTTAGGTGTATCGTGGTGGTTTGGGTTAGGCATTAGCCGGGGGGGGGGGGGGGGGGGTTCTGTGTCAGAGTAGGGTTAGGTTTAGCTGTAGTAAAATATCGGTAACATTTATCAATATTTTGCTATCGTAATTACCACTGTAAATATTAGAATAACGGTAAAACATACCAATATTCTACTATAGGCTATTCACCGGCACCCAAATTTCCTTGCGACTCTTTTTCACATATGCTCCGGCAATAGCTGATGCCCAATTACACATAGAAATGCGGAGGCAAAATCTAGGAATAGGGTTTCAGTAGGAGAATATATAAAAAAATTGGCAAGTAACAGTTTAAACTCTATATGGAGAGCTGGGCACAGGGAATGGGGCCTCACTGGTGGGATGAAGAAAAGGTATTTGGGCTTTATGAATTTTGGCAAATATGCTCTATTAACCATAGGTGAGATTAGTTATTGACTTCTCCAGGAAATCTGCTTGCCTTGATATGTGCTCTCACAGCAGATGAAATATCTAACAATGTTGTATTTACTTCTAGCACTGCAATTGTTAAAGAAAAAGTTGTAGTTCATTGAAAATGGCTGGAGGCTGGAGCTGAGCATTGAACGGGATCTCTAACAAAGCATTTATAATGCAAAGAGATTAGTGTCAAAGGCCTAGGAAACTGTAATCAATCTAGAACCATTATAAAGGACCAAAAGTGTTTTGTACACTTTGTTGTTATAAAAGCAAGACAAGCGCATCCCAAGACACAGCGTTCTGTACCTACGCCCATTTATCAGTAAGACCTTCCTTACTCTATTTATTAAAGTAATCAATATTTGTCTTTCTGAGTTTCATATATATATATATATATATATATATATATATATATATATATATGTGTGTGTGTGTATGTGTGTATGTATGGGCAGTAAGTTCTCACAGCGCTTTGGAAACAGCAGAGTATATCTATTTTAATACTTGTGTTTACATTAAACTCTAATATGCCAGGACTGCTAGGCAACTGGTAATTTTTAAAAGGAAATAAATATGGCAGCCTCCATATCCACAAAAATAAGATAAAAAGACCCCACACTGCGGTGGTTGCCATGGACAACATTAATATCCAAACAGAAAAGAAAAAGCACCCATAAAGACAATGATATCAGATACAGACCTCAGATAATCCAAATAAAAAAGTTTGTTAAGGGAACGTGTCCCAAAAAGACCCCCCCCCCCAAAAAAAAAACCAAAAGCGATAAAATAAACGGGGAGGCAGGCATCCCAATATATCCACAAATGTGTTGACACCCATATAATCGTGTAATTGTATCAATAATCTGCATATAGCTAATCCGGCACATAATGGGAAGCAATCCACATCACAACAATCGAATGGTAATCTAAATCTAGAAAAATACACACCCCTGGTAATACTTAAACATATGCTCGCATAGCAGTAGTCCTACAGAGGGCTTCATTCACTAAGACAAATAGCATGCCTTATCAAAAGTTAACACGCCTTATTAGAGTAGCATAGCAAGCGCTGCGAACCCACAGGTGCTCAGGGTTCAGGACGAGTGGAGTTTGCCAATTATCAGGCATAAGTTTGTAGCGCTCGCTATGCTGCGTGCTAACTTTGATAAGGCATGCTGTTTGTCTTAGTGAATCACACCCATAGTATGAAAACCAGTTTTGTAACTCAATAAACCAACTAAGAGTAAGGTGGAAGTTCTTACCCAATGGCATGGTGGAGAGAGATCGCCGCAGCCCTCGTCACTTGTGCATTCCAGACCACCTGTGTCACTTTTATCAGATAAAGGAAATGTACATTGGTAAGGTGTTTGGGGATGCTTCTCTTTTTGTAACATGCACTGTGGTTTCAAGATCTGTAAGTTTCCAGTGAAATTGTAGAATGCCATGTGGTTCCCTCCATGTTCCCATGGGAAAATATTAGGCTTTGTCAAAAAGATGTGTACAGTATTTAGCCACCCGAGTGGGAAAAGTCAGAAATGATTTTACTGGTTCTAGAGAATGGCAAACAATGTGTTCTCCCCCGTTATCTCTCCTTACATTTTTTTCGCACCTTATTTATATTAAACAGTTTCACCACCTAGCAAGCAAAACATGGTAACGATTATTTTAAAAAAAAATTAATAGGCTTAAATGAATTCAGGACAAATTGTTTTGAGTCATTTTGTGCATGCTATGCATTGAAAGTAATGAGTAGCAACACATAAAACAAGTTTAGTGCACCAGGGCCAATGTTCCTTAGAACATAGAAAGTATTCATATGGAGATCATGTCTGCTTTAAAAAGAATCTGTACTGTGAAAATCTTACATAAATAAACGTACCAGCCTGTCTGTTGTCCTCTTCTAGCCCCCGACTGTGACATTTTCGCCACTCCCCGCTGCTTTCTTGGTGATAAAATCACTGTGTTATTCATGTTTTTGTAAACAATGAAGATGGCCGCCAAACAGGAAATGCATAATCAGAGCTGGTGCCCGTTTGTAGTGGCGCCTTTCAAGCCTGACTTGACTGGTGAAATGTTTCTCCCACGTGTTGCCTTAGCTGCTTGTCTGGGCTTTGAAGTGATCTTTCCGCACTCACAGCTGTTCACAAGGTCACAGCTCTGTCTGTGAGCCACGCAGACATGCTGGCTGTGAGCAGAGACCTTGCCTGTGACTCATACACACAGCACACAGAAGAGAAGAGGGTGGCGTGGAGGAGGCGTGCATAACTTGTCCCTATCACAGCAGAGGCAGCACATTCCTCCCTGGGTCGACAAAGTTTGACAAAGAAAAGAAGATTAGATATATTACAGAGACAGTGCAACTAGAAAAGGCTGCAGGAATCCAGACCACATTAGAACAGGTATAGGAACTTATAGGATAGAAGAAATAAGGCTGACAATTTTATTACAGAGTCTATTTAAGGTGATATGATTTTTCACATCATTATATTTTTTCTTTTTTTTTTCTTCTTTCTGATTAGCTCAGAGTCTAGCCACAGCTTATGAAGGCCCAACACGCTCTTGGTGTTGGGCATAAAGTCTCATCATGTTTGCCAATCAGAATAAGATATTACGTTCCTGAGAACATGGAAAGTATTCATATGGAGTTCATGTCTGCTTTAAGGCGATATCATTTTTCACATCATTATATTTTTCCTTTAAGATAAATCAATGTATTTTGAGTCATATTCTCTTTACACACTCCATGGCTTTTCTGCAATAAACATAAAGCCAGTCTTTTGCTTTCTTTTGGAACCCCCAGCAACCTCAATAAATCCTGCTCTGGCAGACAATATAAGCTTTGTTGTGTAAGATAATGTGTTCTATCCTCATTTAATAATGAGCCCACTTTTATGGATATGGATAGTAGCGCAGTCCATGTAGCATTTTATTTGAGCCTGTTTCTTCGCAGATTAATGCAATTTACTGAAAGTAAATCCGCTATACAGCCAGGATGAATGAGCGTACAGAATCACAAAGGGAACCAGTTTATAAAATAGCCAAACCTATTTGCTGGAAAATTGTATATATATATCGGGATGTAATTTGATTTATTCTGCTGTATACAAATGGCTGGTGTTCCAGCGCCGCTGCCACTGGAGTGATTACTCAGGACTGTATTTCTGCCATACTTACATCTGTGCATTAAATACCCGTGTATGTGGAGCAATTTATTGCAGTGATAAATAATCCACTTATTTTTATTGCTCTGTTTCTGAAGCAGGAAATATTAAAAAATGAATATCGGGGCAGTTGCTGGAAACCCGCACTAATAATGACACAGAAAACATTATTTTGATGAATGCGTCACAACAAAGGTTATGTTGTGCAGAAGTGAGAGATGAAATATCATTCTGTTTATTGAATTTTTGGTTTGTGATGGTACTTAAGCAGAGACTGGCTGAAAGGGGAAAAAAAAGTTGAAAATAATGAATGGCATATATTAAAGGAAACCTGTGCAGAGAGAAATGTGGATACTGAGTGACATTTTTAACCTCCTTCTAAAATGCCTGGTGCCTAAAGATCTTCCTAAAGTCCACCTCTGATGTCATTGTTTCTGAAGACGTGGAAGAAGCATGCAGTCACCATAATCATAAATCAACGGGATCCTCACCATCTTCATAAAATATTATATTATTGAAAGCATCTTAAAATCGTAGCATAATAGCAAGTGCCAGATCTTACATGACGCACAGCATTTTGGTGTTTCGGCACACAGTCCTTTGTCAAATAGCCACAAAACACATTGCACCTGTGCAATGTGTTTTGTGGCTATTTGAAGTGCAATGTGTTTTGCGGCTATTTTATAAAGATGTTGTGGATCCCGTTGGATCATCCTTTTTTCTACTATCCTACAAGTTCCTAAACCTATTCTAATGTGCTCTGGCTTACTGCAGCACTTTCTACTATCACCGTCTCTGTAATAAATCAACTTATCTCGGATTTGTCGCCCTGTGTCTAGAAGGCTGCCAACTCTTCAGTGTTGTTGATCTGTTATGCACGCCCCCCTCCACGCCCCTCTATGCACACTCCCGTGTGTGTTATTTAGATTAGGAAGCCTCTCTGCTCTCTCAGTGAGAGAAGAGAGCTTTACAAGCTGGATAAATGGTCCTCTGTTAGGCTGTGAAAGATGCTGGGCTGTCATATGCTGAGGAATTACAGACACAGAAGAGCTGTCTGCAGGAAGAAACAATCAGCCTGTCAGTCTTTAGTGGATGATAGCTGCAGGGGGACAGAAGGTAAACACACAAATGATCTCTTGAGATTCAAAAGGAACGCTGTATACAGCCTGCTTGTGTATGGATGTATTTTCTATGTGTGGACATACTGTACATCAACCTACTTCCGGTTTTGGTGGCCATTTTGTTTGTTCATAAACAAACTTTTTAAAACTTTGTTTTTGACTACTTTTAATGCGGCGGGGAGCAGCGAAATTGTGACAGAGGGGAATAGAAGATGTCTCCTAACGCACTGGTATGTTAACTTTTGTGCGATTTTAACAATACAGATTCTCTTTAAAGCTCTCTGCAATTGAAAATGTACCATGAAGTAGGTGAAAAAGCTATTTTTTTTTTGCTTTCTGGTAGCTTAAAAGGAATTTATTGATAAGATGTGAAAATATCACCTAGGAGAAAACTTTGGTTGAAAAAGTGAATTGAACTACGTCTAGAACAGGCATGGGCAAACTTGGCCCTCCAGCTGTTAAGGAACTACAAATACCACAATGCATTTGCCTTTATGAGTCATGACTGTGGCTGTCAGACTCCTGCAATGTATTGTGGGACTTGTAGTTCATCAACAGCTGGAGGGCCAAGTTTGCCCATGCCTGGTCTAGAAGGTCTGATTTTCTATTAGATTGCCAAGTATCTTCAGGGAACATTTTATAAATATTCCAGCAAATCTGCAGTCTGATCTGCTGTTAAAGTGATATTCCACTCTTGTCTTGTTCAGAAAAAAAAAAACAAATCAAAACAGATCAATACGTCAGAAGATTTTTTTTCAAATAATACTTAATTTGGTTGTATCTGCGAAGTATAATTTTATTTCCTATGTGCAATATTTTGTTACTACCAAGTAGCACACATATGCAAGGCGCACACACATGTTAAGATTGCATGCCACATGTATAATGAAAAATAAAGGACCACTCTCAATTCAGGATTTTCCCCAAAAAATGTTTTTAGGCGGTGATCCAAATAATACTAGAGCCTGAGAGATCAGCAAGACTGCCAGGCAACTGGTATTTTTTAAAAGTAAATAAATATGGCAGCCTCCGTATCCCTCTCCCTTCAGGTGTACTTTAAGAACACAGAGCTGGAATAAGGAATACATGTATGCTGCCACTACATAAGGGAAATAAATGAAGGTGCCAAAATGTAATAACTTGAGCCTGCCAGAGCCTCCCAGTTATTTTATTTATTTGTCAGACCTAGTAGTTAGTTTATTTATTCAATGCAATCAAAACTAAGCAGAGCAGAGCCGAGCATCTGCTGATCAGAGAGGAGATCATTCTGAATTCTCTTTCAAATGAAAGCAAAATTAGGAGATTTTGACAAGGAGAGAGGGAAATTGCTGTAGACAGTTCCATTGTGGCTTGATGAAGGAACATAATACATTTTTGGCTGAGAAATTAGAGTGATATTGAGATGCATATTGAGTTTAGATGACAAATGTGTCATATATTGCAGAGCTCAGAATATGAATGTACCTCTATACTAATGCTAGGTACACTCTATAGATTTTTCTTGGCTGAAACAGTCATTTATGGCCATCCCTGCCGAAAATCTAAACCCTGCACGGGTGTCCCTTGATGTCATTGGCCTCTTCTCTAGCAGTCTGATGAGACAGATTGCTTTTGGCTGATGCCTATTATTCCTACAGGGACACTCTTAAAATGGATAGATTTTTTAGCAATATCGGACAGGGGCTTCTCTGCAATCAGAATATGAAGAAGCTGCTGATGATCAGGAATATTGGCAGTTGGGTTTTAGCAATGCTGGAGCAACTTTCTGATTTTTACAATATCGGAGTGAGTGGATAGCACTATGAAACCTTTCACCTTATTACTGGCCACCCCACCTAGGATGGGCAATTACAGGTGAAACTTGAAAAACTAGAATATCATGCAAAAGTTCTTTTATTTCAGTAATTCAACTTAAAAGGTGAAACTAGTATTTGAAATAGACTCACTACATGCAAAATTATGTATTTCAAGGCTTTATTTATTATAATTTTGATGATTATGGCTTAAACCATTAGAATATTGTGAAAATGTTCAATATTCTAGGCTCAAAGTATCAGACTCTAATCAGCTAATTAATTGAAGACACCTACAAAGGGTTCCTGTTTTATATATTAGTATCACTTTTTAAGTTGAATTACTGAAATAAATGGACTTTTGCACAATATTATAATTTTTCGAGTTTCACCAGTACCAGCCCAGTACCAGCAGTGGGTATGTTGCTTTGTGTGTGTGGGGGGGAGAAGGGGGGGGGGGCAACTTTGATGCCAACCTTGTGTACACTTACCCTTCCCCCAGCTGTTGACGGATTAGAAATCACAAGCACATGCTTACTGTGTCTTTTTCTGCTTGTTTCCACCCACTGTAGTGGGCGTGGCTAGTACAGCTAGGGAGGTGTAGCTAGTATGGCTCAGCTGGGAACTCAAACACTTTTTTTGTTTTGTTTTTTTCCAAAGTGAACTGAAGAACAAATACATTTTAAAAAAAATCTACATTGCATTAACACAGCTTTTATTCGTAAAATCCTGATTACTGCATAAGAGGGAATTGAAAAGCTGTTTTTAATCATTCAGTAATACCAAATTAAATCATTTAGGTGCAATTTTGCTCATAGGTTTTAATTTATGTGCATAAATTGACACAAAATTAACACAAAGCTTAATTTTACTGAATCCTGAGATAAAATGAAGTCAGCAAAAACGTTCAAGTCTCTAAGGAACTACACTGAGTGTTGGCTTTTCAGTAGGGAGGCTTTTCGGCTCTGTTAGTCCCTTACACGTTCCTAGTAGTTTTGGGAGCCAGAGCTGCTTGGTTACTCTGTTGTTACGGAAGTTCAATCAACCTGATGGTCTCATGATAGTTGTGATTGGATCTCCCTTTGATCATGTGGCTAGATCTTTTATCTAGATTCCTGCTATTGATAGGCAGAAGGTCCTAGATTCCTGGTTCATTATGAGTTAGGCTTAGCTATAAATACATTACATATTTAATTTAATGTCATAGTAATCAGGATGCTCAGATATGACTGATGCGAGCATCTGACAGTATTTGTTAGAGATGCTGTAAAATGGTAGCGGAGTAACTCATGGGGGCAGGCTAGACAGGCATACAGTATATATGGTCGTTCTGAGCCATTATCAGGTTGGCTCTGTCTTGGGCTAGATGCTATATATTATGTCACTTTGATTGTTTGCACAGTGTATGCACATTCTACAATGTTAGCCCTGCACTTTATATGTTTTCCCTGATGAAACCCTTTTATGTATGGGTTAAACATGTTGGATATTTATGTTATTTGAATGGGTGTTGTTGAACTCTTCCTCAGGTCTGGGAGGGTCATTGTGCCAGGTACTATTGATACTGTGAACCATGCTGCTCATTTGAACAGATGGTTCAGTATGATTTCAGTAAACGCACTCTTTGAGCTAGCTTAAAGAGACTCTGAAGCGAGAATAAATCTCGCTTCAGAGCTCATAGTTAGCAGGGGCATGTGTGCCCCTGCTAAACCGCCGCTATCGCGCCGCCAAACGGGGGTCCCTTCACCCCCAAACCCACCCCCGCAAACCTTGGTCGTAGAGTTGGTCGTTCCTGGAGGCAGGGCTAACGGCTGCAGCCCTGCCTCTAGTCGCGTCTATCACACGCGCATCGCCGCCTCTCCCCCGCCCCTCTCAGTGAAGGAAGACTGAGAGGGGTGGGGGAGATGCGGAGATACACGCTGACAGACGCGCGTGGGGCAGGGCTGCGGCGGTTAGCCCTGCCCCAACCAGGAAGAGGGGATGCGCTGCACGGAGGGGGATTTGGGGGTGAAGGGACCCCCATTTAGCGGCGCGATATCGGCGGTTTAGCAGGGGCACACATGCCCCTGCTATCTATGAGGTCCGAAGCGAGATTTATTCTCGCTTCAGACTCTCTTTAACTACGTAACAGCTGCCTCAGTGCTGCCTTAGCACACCGACCTACTTTGTGGTGAGTGGTCAAATTTATCCTCAAGCCAAATACGTTTTTTTGTTTTGTTTTAATACTCTAATTCCCTATAAACTAATCAAGCCTCGCCCACAGCTCCTTTTGTGCCTTGGCACTGTAGCAAGGGCTTATGGGAGCTCAGTCTGGGCAGGAGGAGGAGGTTACTAGCCATTGATTTCAGAGGCAGAAGGGAGGAGAGAGGAGGAGAGGGGACTGAATTTACACACAGGCAAGCTGATAGCATCTCCAGCCCTCAGCCTGTGACAATGTGACAAACGGAACATGGCTGCCCTCGTATCACAGGAATAAATAATCATAAACTTTTGAAGCTGTTTGAAGCTAGATATGCTGTGTAAACTATCTAAATTTTATATAAGATATATAGACAAGTTACTTGTTATAGTTAGTTTTTCATCTTGGATCCGCTTTAAAGGCAGCAGTGGATTCTTTAAACAGTTCATCCTCACTGACCCAGCACTAGTCATAATTAATTGGGTAAAGTTTGCTGGTGGCTCTGTATGAGTCAGTGTAATATACATGACATAGTGGCAGCAGCTGGACTTCAAGGAGTGCTCTGGCTTCTGACAGCTGCCCTGTCCATCATCTGGCACAAATCACTATTCCTTCAAGGCAGAGAGCTGAAGATGAAAGCAAAAATAGAAAAGTAACAGGGAAAGAAAGTTTTCTGATACTTCAGTTACTGTATGGCTTCAGGCAGTTTGAGGTCACTCTGAGCACATCCGCATGTTTTGTTAATCATATATTTTGTCATTTTATTGGTCTGGTGGTTACAAAAGGCCTTGTGAAGTCTAATGCAGTGAAAGTCTTCTGCCTGCACACAACTTTAAGTGAGAATGTGATGATATAGTATACAGGAACATAGATATATTCCTGGCATATAACAACACATTCTGCAACCCTGGCCTGTAATATAGCACCCATTGACTGCTGAAAAGCCAGTAGGGGTGCTGGGGATATGCAAGGGCAGGCCAAACTCAACTTTTCCTGGAAATATAAAAATGTGAGTATTACTATAGCAGCCTTTTACACTGATTAGCCAAAATAACAATTTAACTTGACCAATAATGTGCAGGTCCCTCTTGTCCCAACAAAATATCTCTGAACCATCCATGCATGCATTCAGCAACCTCTGACAGTGTACTGTGGTACCTGGCAGAAGTATGTTAGCAGCAGATCCCTTAAGCCCTGTAAGTGGCAAGGCAGGGCCTAGATGATTGACATCAAGGTAAAAAGCACTTGGCACCACCCTTCAAACAAGGAATGATGATGGGTGATAGTCTATAAGTTGGTATGGTGTATCTTCTGAGATGGAGAAGACCAAAGCATATGGAGTGAGTAGCAACAGAATCTTGGCACTACTGTGTGATGAAGCGGTTCACAATTTTACTGACAATGGTGGAATCATGGAAAACAACAATCTGTAATCAACATAGCAGCATTGAGAGTTGGTGTATGGAGCCTGCGGAGGGCAAGCCTGAAGCCACTGTTAGGCACTTCTGTATGGCACAAAACGGCTGTCAGACTTGCTCTCTGCAGCCTCCATCCACTGTCTATGAATGCTGGTACTTTATGTCGATTACAGATTCTCATTCTCCACCTTTATGATTGGGACTTGCTTTTTCAATCACATCTTCAGGGCTTTGACCAGATAGAGAGTGAGGGAGTGATATGCACCCAACAGCTTTGTGGTACATTGACCAGTACAAAGCTAACCCATGGAAGGAGTGCAATCAACATTGGATCAGTCTCTTCTGTGTTCTGTTCTAATATCGAGTGATGCAAAGTACTAAGTAGGTAAACAATCGATATCTAGATGTGTATTGTTTACATGATCTACCAGTGTATGATGGCTCATGGTACCCACATAACAGATACTGTTTCATACCGAACATCTGGGAAAGCAAACAGTTAAATGTGACTGAATCTCCCCTGAAAAAGTCATCCATCTTCTCCTATCAGGAAGAGTAAGAGGCTAAGTCATCCAGATCACCCAGGACCATCAGTCAGCAATCTGACTGGCCACTGATAACTTACTGTACTGTATCCCTTGATTTGCCTTCAGCTGGTTACAGATTTCATCAACATCCATCAAGTGGACAGGCCATTTATGGAATATTGTTCTATTGATTTAGAAAATGTACGAGCAATTCAGATTTGCTGCTATTTCCTGGTTCTCCCATTCTTTTCAGCTGACTGCGTTGTTCGGCATTTTTCTCTGACTGGGAGCCAATCTTTATGCTAAAGGACCACTATAGTGACATTTTTTACATTCTGCTACCTCTGTGGTCAGTCATGTAAGAGCAGCAGAATAAAATCCTTAATATACATTGTACGAAAACATAAAATTGCTCAGAGATGCCACTTTACAAAATGTGATATATTTCCTGTGTCTGCTGGCCTGCTGATGGGAACAGGGATTCGTCTCACTTGATCTCTTCTATTCAACAAAACTTTTAGCGGTTGTGAAATCTCCTGCATGCAGCTGCTAATTTGCCAGACATTGCAGTTCCAAGTCTTCAGTGAGGTGGAAGAGACCAAGTAAATAAGGGAATCCCTCTTCATGTAAGCAGCCCCACCCCCAAAGTAACTTTATTAGACACAGAGCTTTATTAACTAAAGCTAATGAGTCCATCAGCCAACGGTTTCAATTTAATCTGTGCTGTCATTGAAACACTGTGCAGTACATTGACGTTGGCTCTGTGAAATGTCTGCTGTCTGACTCCATTGGCTAATTAAGCCACGTCTTTCACATCATTCTTTAGTTTGAGTACTTACATTACTGTTTGAATGACATGAACAATATTGGCCAAGTATATTACAAAGAAAAATGTGATAAGTGAACAAATTAAGATCAAAAACTTGAAAAACTTGAAAATGAATCAGGTAAATATTTGTCCTATTGTGAGGCTTGGTGGTGTATTCTCCACAGTCAGCATGCAACGCATGAGCTGACGTGGAGGAGGTACACACACTAGCACAAGGAAACAGGCTATCCCTAGTATAGTGGAGGGGAGGACTGACTCTAAAAGGAGATTGTGGCGCACAGAGCCGGTGCAGATCCGACAGCCACAAACAATACTTTTGCGATAACGTCTCAGCGCAAGGTAGCGCTGAGCGCATAAACCAGAACTGAGGAGATCAGGACAGGTAGACAGAATGAACGCTTGCTAGCTAGCCGCTATTTAGTGACAGCAAGCGTCCACAACAAGACAGACTGGAATGAGGCAGCCAATGCGTTTGCAGCGATGGCGTGCCTCACAAAGACAGGACAGGATAGTCAGGAAATAGCAGGATCAAGATAGATGAACGTAACACAGACAAAAATACAATAAGTATGTTTTCCTAGCGTATTAGAATTACAGCTATCAATGAAACTATTTGTAACGTCTGACTAACATATGTATATATCGGCAATGAACCGATATATGACATAAGCAGGAACACTGACTTAGACTGGAGCAATACAGGGAACAGGACTCAGAAGGATTCGCTATCTCTTTGCAGAGATGAACGCAATCCACAAATGGTAACAGAACAGGATTCAGAAGGATTCGTTATCTCTTTGCAGAGATGAACGCAATCCACAAACGGTAACAGAACAGGATTCAGAAGGATTCGTTATCTCTTCGCAGAGATGAACGCAATCCACAAACAGAACCAGGAGCAGGGTAACTACCTCAGCACGGGTGATCACGGTACGCGCAACCTACCAAAACGTGCTGGAAAGCTGACTAACTGCACACAGGATATAAACAGTTCGTGTACGTATACATCAGCGACACTGATGTATCAACGTAACACGAATACAAGGAAAATAATAAACGTGCTGGTATGCATATATATTGGCAATGAACCAATATATGATGCAAAGACCAGCAAAGTATCTTTAGAACAAGAAACACGATCGGGGGCTGAAGCGACAGCAAGACAGGCTTAAACTGAAGCTATGAAAACCCGAGGAGTCCTGCAGGAAGCAGATCTTTATACTGAGGTCATCCAATGGGAGCAGACATGCAGATTCCCACACAGGTGAATGATAATCAGTCACAAGCTGACAGCAGGGAAAGGCAGACAAAGCTATGCAGCTTGCATGGAAAGAGATCAGAACTGCCTGAGCTGCATCACTACTACTTCCAGCAATAGCTGCTGCAGCAGCGATCATGACACCTATTCATTTTGTGTCATTGTTGTCACTTCCTTGTCAGCAGGTGAAGTTCTACACTGTCCAGTAGCTTTGTGCAACCTTGTGGAACATAACATGGTTCTAGACTTGCAGCTATTGCTTGATTTTCATAACAGAAAACTCAACATGCTTCATAAGTGAGAACTATGAATGCGCACCACATTAAATGTTTATTTGTGAAATAAAGTTTCCATGTAAATTATTAACCGATTTTAAACCAAAGGCAGTCCCTTTAAAGACCAGATGCTTTTTTTTCCCACTTCCTGATCACTGTGATTGGCTCACAGTAATCAGGAGGTCAGGAATCAATGAAAACAGCCCCAGACAGATGTTTTTAGACAGTGTACATCTGAGCCAGCCGGGGCACACTATTGTGTACTGTGCCCAGGAGCCGCCGGTGGTATAACTACACCACATCAGGCATAGGCAGTCTATGGTGTCGTTTTAACTATCAGCGGTCCCGAAGCAGTTAAAACTGTCACAAAAATTTGTTTTTTCAGCTTTTAAAAATATAAATAAACTGACCAATCTGAATTCCCCTGTATTTTTATAATTTTGTGCAAGGGACAGATCACACGGGCGCAATGCTGGTGTTAAACGAGGGCCACAGCGCTCCTTGCTCAAATGAATGCATAGCGCATGTACCCTCATTTACTGTTGCTCGTGCAAATGCTGCGCTTGATCGCATCATTCCTTATCATCTCATTTCAACCTGGATGCTATATGTAGCGTCCAGGGGTGTCTAAGTGTCACTCTATTGCAGTCCCCTGTCGGGGTCAAGAATGACGAATGATGGGAAGCAGCGGCGAAGGTTGCCGAATGCATTTCTACTTGCTAGCATAAAAGCATTTCAGCAAGACGTCGCGAGACGCCCATCTGAACTGATTCTTGCAGTATTAGTGTGATAATGCTGAGTCAAGTTTCCATCTGTTTAATGAAGACAGATAATTCTTAGAACTCACTCAGAAATTCTATTTGAGAAAAGTGCACATGAACAATGTATAATCTGAAATCAGTGAAATTAGTTTGGCAAAATGATCACTAATGAATATGCAAAATGCTGACCTTTTCTACAAAATCAAGACTGACACCTCCCTTTCCACATCTTTGATCTTCTTAACATTCCTTCAGTGTGATGAATATCTTCCTTGACTAATCGGGACTCTCTATAGCTCCCATAACATCACATGCAGGCTATCTGAGATCATTAGCCTGTAGCTCTGCAATGGCTGGTTATATTGAGTCTTGACACATAGCTTTTATTGAAAATAACCTGCTATATAGTGATTATATATTTTTTTGTTTGCATCATGTTCTCAATTAATCAATCTTAACATTACTTTAAAGCTGTCTTGTAGTGGATTACTGCACACCTAAATGGCTGCCTACTCTGCAGCTTTACCACCTCAACAGCATATTGTGGTGTCACTAACAGGGCTCTCTTGAGCCCCAGTGGGTCTTCTAGGTTCAGCTGGACTTCCTGTTTTCAAAGTACACCTAAATAAAAAGCAAAATTGAGTGAGGAATAAGTATACGGGATGCATTAACATTATGGACCCTCCCTTTTCTATGACTGTCCATGTATCGCATTTAGCACACGTATGATGGTACACCAGCCCCAGAACGCAATGCATTCAATTGACAACGGCGATACCAGCATTACGCAATGTCGGCCGCTGTGTATTCCCATGACAACGGGCACCTCCTACAGGAAGTGACGTCATCCTTGATGACTGACAGCGAGGAAACTCTCATTCCCTGGCTGTTCTAAGGATCATGCTGGATACAGTTTACTTGGCTAGTAAGCACTAATCAAAGGAACTACTTGTGTTCATTAGAGACACAGGATTAAGCATTTGCAAATGGAGGGGGAGTGACTGGGACACACCAGGTAGGCAGAGATAAATCACTCACTCCGTTATATAAACCCAGTACTCACTGGGCGCCTCAGCTCTGACTGTTATGATGGGGGATACTATGTGATTGTGGTGGGGGGAATATGTGATTGTATAGCATGTGTAAATATGTACAGCACCTTCTGAGGAAGCCGTTTTGGTGAAACATGTTAAGGTTTATGTACAGCACTTTCTATATATTTTAACACTCCTCTCTATGTGATACAATTTCCCATCCAATGGTGGAGAAAACCGTGAATGTATACTGCATGTGAGGCTGTACTTGCAAAGTGCATAGTTTGGACAGCCTCCATCTATTCACAACATCCATCATTTTGTTATAGTTACTTTATAGCACTCTCTAACTGTGGGATAGCTGCACCCCACTCAGGTACTTACCCGAGAGTGGAGGGGGATAAGCTAAGAACCCCACACTGACTGAGTGCATTAAAGTATTTGCTGGTCTGACTATTGATTTATCCCTGATACAGGGCTTTTAATCTATTGACTACATATTTAATAAAGACAGAAAGTTACAAGTTTTTATATGTGCCAATAGGGCTGTCCAGCAGGACTCAAGTGTTTTATGTTTATTTTCCCTGGCAACAACTTTCAGATAGTGAACAGTTAAAAAGTACACCTACAAATCTTTTAGCCAAAGGTCACACCTACCTTAACCAAACCCCTCACGTATTGGTCACCGTCCTCACACCTCCTGACTGTATGTCATAGGCTAGCTGCTGCATCAGTGTGAGGTCAAGCCATTGGTAAAATAGAGGAATGACAAGTTAGAGTTGTATTGGCATTTGCTGTCAAGGCTAAACAAGGACTAAACAATAAACTATACTTACCTGGGGCTTCCTCCAGCCCCCTCCAGGCTGATCGCTCCCATGCAGTCCTCCTCCGACTCCCCGTTTGCCTACAATAGTCCCAGGAAAGTCCTACAGTCTGGGGCCAACTGCATTCACGTCACATGGAGCATTCTGCACCTGTGCAGTACTTCTATGCAGGCACAGAATGCTCCCAGTGACGGGAGCGAGTTGGGGGAGCACGCCTGGCCGGAATGCGCATGCGCTGACTGGCCCCAACTGGAGGATTTTCCAGGGCTAGTTAGGAGCGAACGAGGAGGCGACTGAGGGTGACGAGGGACCAATTAAGCTGGAGAGGGCTAGAGGAAGCACCAGGTATATATATTTTATTAATGTGGCCCCATCGTAGGTTCCCTTTAATATCCCCAGCCATCTACTACAGTGTTGCTTTAAGTTTTGTAGCATTAATATACACAGCTATCAAATAAAATGCCCTTTACTTTGGTAATTAGTAGCTGCCATATCTTGAATCTGCTGCAGTAACTGAAAGCATATTGTATAGGAAAGGCAGTGACACATATCTCTCACTTCACCCACAAGAAAAGATGAAAATAAAAACTATGTTTAATGAGCAGATTATTTTCATCCGTTTCAATGATCATGTAATGGGTTCACCCGCCCACCTACATCCATTGCGTTGTTAATCAGGGTGCTCAGTATAATTAAATGTGTGATATCAGATGTACACTTCCATTATGGATCAGACACGTCTTGCAGCTCATATATATATTGGTCACGCAGTTCCTAGCTGTCACCTTGGGAAACTGTGGATCGTCACTATGTACGATGCCCAAAATAAATGAAAACCATCTTGCCTCCTAACTGAACAGAAGGGAAGATTTACAAAATTCCAAACTGGCCACTGGCTCCTTTTCCTCAGATGGCGGGCTAACCTTTCATTACACTCAATCTTGTATTTGTGATAGCCAAGGTCATAGCCTAAGCCTTATTTATACTCAGGCTCATACACAAAGCTATATTTATGGACAAGATCACATACAAAGCTTTATTTATGGGATTGGGATGTCTGAGATTTACAAATTGAAAGGCTTGCTTTTCTCTGAGAGTAAACTGAGATTTATTTTTTGGGGGGGCTGGGGGGAAGGGCTTCAGTTAAATCATTCTCACACTGTTGCATAGGGTTGCATAGCGATTACATTGTACGGTCAGTTTCAGTTAAAGCAGACCTGATCTCAGAACTTCCTCTCTGCTCTGAAAGACATCATACTAACCTTTAAAAAAAAACATTTCTTTGTTAAAGCTGATACAAATCCTACAATAAATCTGTAGTGTGTCTACTTCCGGCTAGAGAGGGCCCGAACGGTTCGCCGGCAAGCTTCGGTGGTTCGCGTTCGCGGAGAACCGTGAACTTTTCCGGAAGTTCGATTCACCCCCATAGTGCATCATTAGGGTCAACTTTGACCCTCTACATCACAGTCAGCAGGCACATTGTAGCCTATCAGGCTACACTCCCTCCTGGATCCCCACCCCCCTTATAAAAGGCAGGCAGCGTCAGGCATTAGACTCACTCGTGTGCCTGCAGTAATTAGAGAAGGGAGAGCTGCTGTGCAGAGACCTATAGGGAAAGCTCAGTTAGGCTCTTGTAGGCTTCTTAGCTTGCTCCTTGCTGATTGTTGTTGCTAAAAAAAGCACCCCTCAACAGCTCTTTTGAGAGCTAATCTTGTTCTTGTGATCTTTTTTTTTTGTGTGTGTGTATGTGTGTCCCACAGACACTTGTGTTGCATAGACAGCCTTGGTAATTCCTACTGTGTGTGCCACTGCCAGGTACCAGCACATTCAGTGACTACCTGTGTCTGTGAAAGGTGCACATTGTAATACCCATCACTGCATATACCTACCTGTTGTTCACTTCAGTGCACCCACCTACCTACGTGAGTGCATGCAGTGTCACTGTGCCTGTCCGGTACGTGTCTGTGTGTGACAGGTGCACATTATAATACCCATCACTGCATATACCTACCTGTTGTTCATAGTGCACCCACCTACCTACGTGAGCGCACGCAGTGTCACTGTGCCTGTCCAGTACCTGTCTGTGTGTGACAGGTGCACATTATAATACTCATCACTGCACACTACGTGCGCTCACGTAGGTAGGAGGGTGCACTGAAGTGAACAACAGGTAAGGTACCTGTTGTTCACTTCAGTGCACCCACCTACCTATGTGAGCGCACGCAGTGTGATATTCAATACCACCTATCACTGTACCTGTTCACGGTATGTGTGTGTGACAGGTGCACATTTGTAATACCTATCACTGCATATACCTACCTGTTGTGTTCAATAAACCCACCTACCTACGTGAGCGCACGCAGTGTGATATTTAATACCACCAGTCACTGTACCTGTTCACGGTATGTGTGTGTGACTGGTGCACATTTGTAATACCCATCTCTGCATATACCTACCTGTTGTGTTCAGTGCACCCACCTACCTACGTGAGTGCACGCAGTGTGATATACCACTCCGTGTATACCTGTTAACTGCACCTGTGTGACTGCACATTGTATTAGTTAAGTCAGTGCACACCTTTCACTTTATCCCCCCCAATATGGACAAAACAAAAGACATAAGCAGGCCACCTGGCAGGTCTGTTCAAGGTCGCGCTGTTGTGATTTCGTGCGGCCCTCGACCAAAGTACAGTGTTCAGAAGAAGGAACGTACCATCAACCCACAATATTGTCAGGACGTTGTTGACTATTTAACACAGAACACCTCATCTTTCTCAGCTTCTGCACGGAAGCGTGATATATCTTCCTCCTCCTGCTCTGATTCTGGCACCCCACTTAACACTCAGTCGGCCGCTACCACCAAAGTGCCATCACCCCAGGGCTCAGTGGTGTGGAAGTTTTTTTGTGTGTCTGCCTCAGATGAGAACAATGCCATGCCATCTGTACTCTCCACCACTGAAAATTGAGCCGTGGAAAGACCAAGACCCTTACGAAGGCACATGATTACAAAGCAGAAACTGCAATAGGATGACCACCTGAGGAAAAGCAGTGCAGAAAAGCAAAGCCACACACCGCAGTGGAAGATACCAGGCCGCAATTTTTTCTCAAAAAAGACGATACCTAAACTGTACCGTAATGTTGAAAGGCAAGTGGTGACATCTCTGGCACACAGCGTTGGGTCAAGGGTCCATCTGACCACGGATGCCTGGCCTGCAAAGCATGGTCAGGCCTGCCCAAAGACTAAGTCAGTCCCCACACACAGCATCTCTGCTTGCATGCCGTGTGACTGCCTGCCCCAAGACTAAGTCGCTCCCCACACAGCATCTCTGCCTGCAGGCCGGTTGACTGCCTTCTCCGCCACCACCAACAGGGTCCAAGACTCCAGGTGGATTCCTGAATTTTTAAGGGCGCTGCTAGCGAACTTTTGCCGAAGTTCGTGAACCGAAAATTGGAGGTTCGGGCCATCTTTAATTCCGGCTTTCACGGCAGCAGGCATAATTATGGGTGTAACAATTAACCCTTGCAAGGCTTTAGGGGCCCTTCTCCTCCCTCTTCCCAACTGCAGGAACAGCCAGTTAGCAAAAAACCTTCCCTTTCGCTCACAAAAACTGTCCCCACCACCTCCTTCTGCCATGCAGAGTAGCGAGTAGCGAGGGCGTGTGTAATTCTTTCCTGCTTCAAGACATTGCTTCAAAGCAGAACACTTTTTGCTGCTATTTGCTGGTACCCGTTAACGTGACTCACATGGAGTTCAGGGACCAAGGGGACCCCATGCTATCATTTTTGCAGGGGGGCCCTATTAAGTCTAGTTATGCCCCTGGATATATTGTTAACATCCTGTGTTTACTAATTAGCTCTCTGCCAAATTACAGCTTGTGATTAGTCACAGATGAGCGGGAATTAGAGAGGCTAAACTATCTAAATACATAATATGTAATTTCTCTTTGCTTTCCTTCTGTCCTGTGCAAGAGTTCAGGTTCACTTTAAGTATACAGTCTAATAGCTAATTAATTTATTGTATCAATTTATCTGGCAGATTGGCTGCCCACAACAAACATTATATTGCTGGTCTGTGTTCATTTTTTAGGAACAATTCATGGTACTGATCACCGCTGCTTAGCTATTCAATGACTTTCCTACACCTTTGCACATTTTGAAACAGTATCACTTTAGAATTTCTGTAAATCAGTTAAAATGAAAGCAACCTGCTATTTTCTTTACAATAAAGTGCAGAATTTGTTACACAAATAAAAGCATTCAATAAATCTGAAAGCTGAATTTCAGAAACATTGGAACTGGGCTTTTAGGAACCCTCATCATGTGCATGAAATAGAGACTTGAGGAAAAATGGGCGACGGGTGAAGCTGATATAAGTATAAATGATAAATACCCCTGTGAATTGGGTGCCAAATGAAAACGAAAAATATTTACAGTGGTAATGACAATAGTAAAACATTGGTAAATCTTACCAATATTTTACTACAACTAAACCTAATCCTACTCTCACACAGAACCCTTTCTCACACAGAAAGACTTCGGAGTCTTACATTAAAAGCCCCCTTCCTGATGTCTAACCTTAAAACCCCCCTTCCTGACGCCTAACACTAAAACCACCTTCTTGACGCCTAACCCTAAAACCCCATTCGTATAATTTTGAAAACTATAATTTTCAAAAATGAAAAATTAATAATTACAAAAGTCAACACATTTCAAAAACTATAACCTTCTAATTTTCAAAACAAAAAAATTCAGTTAGATGTGCCCAGCACCTGTTATTTATTAGGATTCAAATTTCCTAATAGCCAACTGGAACCCTGTTCATATTCATGGCCACGCTACTCTCCATGTACACATGTGGACGCACTGCGCAGGCACCAGAGGGTTCACGCCTGCTCAGTAGTATGGTGCTGCTTATTCACAGAGAAAAAAGCCATGGAGGGGAGTGCAGCCGCAAGCAATCTTTAATTTACCTTATATACTTGCGTATAAGCCTAATTTTTCAGCACAAAAAAATGTGCTGAAAAGTAACCACCTTGGCTTATATATGAGTCAGTGGAGTAGAATGGATGGTGGAGCAGGTTTTGTTACTGGCAGAGGATCGTGCACTAGTGATCCTGCTCTTGCCAGCTGGCTCTCTGCTGTGTCCGTACCCCCATCCCTTGCAACATGGTGTGTAGAGTGCTCTGCTCAAGACTACCTGTGTCCTCTGGCTTGTGAAGTGGAGCATGCAAGCAACCTGTCAGCTGTGCTATGATCACAGATTCTTCCTGTGGCAATTGCTGTGTCTCATATCTATGACTTCATCTAGTGGCATCTTGTGACACAGCTGTATTATCCTTAGGGCACATCTGGCTATGGGGGGGGTGACTTGTACTGGGGGTACATCTGGCTACTGTGGAGAGGGTTTTTACTGGGGAGGGAGCTTATACATGAGTCAATCACTTTTTCCTGGTTTCTGAGGGAAAAGTGGGTTCCTCGGTTTATACGCGGTTCGGCTTATATGCGAGTATAAACAGTAAATGTCAAGGATTATTTTGAGTGTCCCAGTGCAGAGCAGGAGGGATGTAGAGAGAGTGGGAAAGCCTCTGTATGCCCCCCCCCCCTGCCACTAAGGTAAGTATCTAGCTTTTTTTAAGCAATACAAGTTCAGCTGGCACACCAATTCTAAGTTCCAAGCAGTTTTATTGTATGCACAATATAAGGTAGGTACAGGCTCCCTCTATGAAAAACTTTTGAGTGATGGACTGAAGAGTATAGAGAGTTACAGTGGGGTGCGAAAGTTTGGGCAACCGTGTTAATCGTCATGATTTACCTGTATAAATCGTTGGTTGCTACGATAAAAAATGTCAGTTAAATATATCATATAGGAGACACACACAGTGATATTTGAGAAGTGAAAGGAAGTTTATTGGGTTTACAGACAGTGCGCAATAATTGTTTTAACAAAATTAGGCAGGTGCATAAATTTGGGCAATCAATATTTAGTAGATCCTTCTTTTGCAGAAATTACAGCCTCTAAATGCTTCCTGTAGGTTCCAATGAGAGTCTGTATTCTGGTTGAAGGTATTTTGGACCATTCCTCTTTACAAAACATCTCTAGTTCATTCAGGTTTGATGGCTTCCAAGCATGGATAGCTCTCTTTAACTCACACCACAGATTTTATATTATATTCAGGTCTGGGGACTGAGATGGCCATTCCAGAACGTTGTACTTGTTCATCTGCATGAATGCCTTAGTGGATTTTAAACAGTGTTTAGGGTCGTTGTCTTCTTGAAAGATCAAGCCTCGGCGCAGCTTCAGCTTTGTCACTGATTCCTGGACATTGGTCTTCAGTATCTGCTGACTGGAATCCATGCATCCCTCAACTTTGACAAGATTCCCAGTTCCTGCACTGGCCACACAGCCCCACAGCATGATGGAACCACCACCATTATTTACTGTAGGTAGCAGGTGCTTTTCTTGGAATGCTGTGTTATTTTTCCTCCCTGCATAATGCCCCTTCTTATGCCCAAATAACTAAATTTTAGCTTCATCAGTCCACAGCACCTTATTCCAAAATGAAGCTGGCTTGTGCAAATGTGCTTTAGCATACCACAAGCGGCTCTGTTTGTGCTGTGCGCTTCCTCTGTATCACTCTCGCATACAGCCTCCCCATGTGTAAAGGGCACTGAATGGTTGAACGATTCACAGTGACTCCATTTACAGCAAAATTATGTTGTAGGTCTTTGGTGCTGGTCTGTGAGTTGACTCTGACTGTTCTCACCATTCGTCACTTCTGTCTATCCGAGATTTTTCTTGGTCTGCTACTTCTAGTCTTAACTTGAACTGAGCCTGTGGTCTTCCATTTCCTCAATATGTTCCTAACTGTGGAAAAAGACAGCTGAAATATCTGAGACAGCTTTCTGTATCCTTCTCCTAAATCATGATGGTGAACTATCTTTGTTTTCAGGTAATTTGAGACTTGTTTTGAGACCCCCATGTTGCTACTCTTCGGGGAAAATTAAAAGAGGAGGTAAACTTACAATTGACCCCCTTAAATACTCTTTCTCATAATTGGATTCACCTTTGTATGTAGGTCAGGTGTCACCAAGCCAATTTGAGTTCCAATAATTAGTTCTAAAGGTTTTGGAATCAATAAAATGACAACAGTGCCCAAATTTATGCCTAATTTTATTTAAACAATTATTGCGCACTTTGTGTAAATCCAATAAATTTCATTTCACTTCTCAAATATCACTGTGTGTGTCTCCTATATGATATATTTAACTGACATGTTTTTATCGTAGCAACCAATCACGACAATTAACAAGGTTGCCCAAACTTTTGCACCCCACTGTAACACATTCTCCTAGCTTGCCAAGCAGTCAGATAAACTGAAACTGTAGATATGTTCAGAGGATGGACAGCAATATGTATTGTAGACTATATTGACCTTCCTTGACACACTGATCATCGCTTACTAGTCTTTTAAAAAAAAACTTACAATTACATGTTCAGTTTTATCAAGATTTCCACTTTAACCTTAATGTAAATTTCGGTTAATTAGAATATAATGTAAAATTATACCATAACTGTTACAGATAATTTTTTGTATTAAATTGTAGTTGCGCAGTTCACTTGACACAGTCTCTTCCATTCATGTTTCCTAAAGTATGAATATGTTATCCGATGTGGCAAAGCTACCATTTCACAGTTTCCTGAAAATGCTTTACTTCCATTCTTTTTGAACTCATGAAGATGGCTGCTATTTTGCCTAGAAAAAGGCCAAACTAAAGCAAGTCCCCTTCCAGAAATGAATGGTGGACATTTACAGATAGCAAACGGAAAAATGACAAAAGTTTACGACAAGATATTTAATAAAGAATGAAGCATGTTACGCAGCATCAGATTGGCCATTAAACAGTTCTCCGGGGAAAAAAAACAGACATCCCCTCCCCCTGCATAGCTAATTCCGGTCAGTTACCATAATTGCTTTTGAAAGTAACCATTTTGGGACAGGCCGCCTAACCCCCCTTAAGGACCAGGGCAATTTGCATGGAGTGGGAGCATTTGGGGGGGGGGGGGGTCAGGCGGCCTGATTCCGTCTGTGGCTTGCTAGGCATGGTGTCCCCCATGGAGGCAGGTGTCCCCCCCTGTAGCTGGCAGCTTTCACTCACCTTCCAGGCTCCAGCGATGAGCCACAGTAGCCTCCAAATGACGCGCAGGTCGGGTCGCGGCTTGACGACGTCATCAAGCCGGGACCCGGCGCTGACGTCAGGCGGAGCAGAGATGCCGGCCAGAGCAGAGGGGGGCGCCGATCGTCACTGGAACGGCAGGGAGGTGAGTGGATCCTCTTCTTTTCCCCCTGCCGCCGCCGCTGTCAAAGTGATCAAAAGGGTAAAGTTGTACTAAAGAGAAGCTCTGCCCTAGACACATGACCAATATTTTCCTCAGAAAATTGTTATTGACTGTAAAGGTACACTCACTATAACTGTCACAGGTAGGGATCGGTACTCATTTCCTAGAGCATCAGTTCTGGGTACAAGCTCTTAGAGGCACGTCTTACAGCTACATCCAAGTGGTGTGTACTGTTGCTATGTTGCTGTTGCTATGGGAAGTGGAGGAGTGACAATGGCATGGTACAAGACGGAACAGCTTACGATTGATGGGGTAAGGAAGGGTACAAAGTGGTTGGCTATTGATGTGCTCTGAAGATCTGGCATGCTGGATCTTAAACTGACCTCATGGGACACCTGTACTTTTCTGGTTGATCTCAATGGATGGATGTCTTTTTTTCAACCCAAATAACTATGTAACTATACTAGATTATTGGCCGAGGCAGCCCTGAACAGCTGTCTTGGCAGAGTTCAGTCTGGCTTGTGTAGAAGGTTTTAGGCACTGCACTCAATGCAATCTTTGCTCAGAGTAAATCGAGTGAATAATTTTATACCTCTTCAGTCTTGAGCCTTTGCTCACTTAGTGCCACCTCACTTTTGAATGAAGTATGTCAAATTGTCAATTGAGCAAACAGAAAAACAAATGTAGAGGTTTAAGTTTTTCATTCTGTTTTACTGATTGCATTGTGAATTGCGGCCCCCCAAATACTTCCCACTGAACGTAACCCTTTGATTAGGTTAGGTACATCACTTTAACCTTGTTACAGTAGTGCTGTAAGCGGCTTTATAAATAGGTTGTAACATTTGAGGTGACAACGTAAGAATACACACTATAAGTGCCTTAGGGTATCCACCCACTACAGAATATATGGAGATTCTAGTTAGAGTCAAGTGTTATTGCTGATCACAATGAAGCCAGATTAGTTATTCTACAACTGGAGTGGCTTGGAGGATCCTCAGACTGCAAGATTTCACAATGTAATAAAGGACTGTAGTCCCTCATAGCCTGCTCATGATGGAGACAGCCATTGTGGGTGGGAAAGTAATTTAACATGTACATCATTAAAGTCTCCCAATCCCCATCAACCGATATGAAGTCCCAAAATGTTAATCTCCAGTTTGTGTGACAAGTCCTCTTTAAGAGATACTTGAGTTCCTGTTTCATCTCTTTGACCTGATTTCTTCTACATTTTGCGTTTGTTTTCTACAAAGTTGCTTCTTCTGTTTCTCATCAATTCCCTTGCTCTCCATATAGAAAACTGATTACATTCCTTCCACAATAGTGTGTTAGTTCATGTTTTACATATCATTTCATTATCATACTTTTCCATTTCAATAAGGCTGAGCAGGAATAGTCTGTAAAGCCTGGGATCATTTCTGAAAATAACAAGATCTATTTCAGGAAGCTTTCACTTGCTAATGCGCTTGCAACTTGTTTGTGTCAAACTTTCATTGCTCACCTTGATTAGAGGAAAATGAAAGTGTGGTGACTTTTTATTAAAATCAAGAGTACAGCCACTGATGACAATAGACACTCTTTTTAGAATAGAATACGTTTGGATTAATAAGTGTATGACTATTTTACTTTGTGTTCGGATTAAATTAGAATTCTTATTTTTGGAGTAATAGTGTTGGGGGACTCTTTTTTATAGTATATATATATATATATATATTTGATGTGTTGTCTTTTTGTGTTCTTTGTGTTTTTTTGTGTTTTTTGTGTATGTGTTTTTGGATAGATCTTTTTCTAGGATTTTGAGACTTAATAAAATATGGTAATTTGTATGCACCCAGGAGCCAATTCTCTTTTTTGTAGTATATAATCTTATTTTTGGAGCATTTTAGAATGTTGACAGCATAAGGTTGCTGTTGAGTTGCAAATTTGCATTTGATGCATGTGGTTCAGCTGCCACTAGGACTTATTTGCATGACATTTGTATGTTATGGTTGTTGGGGTGCTCTTTAGTCTGTCTTTGCACTACAGCTTTAAAATAGGTTAACTGGTATGCATGTTGGATTATTCTGGCTCTGTTCTAATTACAAGATGACATATCATTGCATTCCAGCAGATCTGGAGGTGCGTTTAGCTTCTAAGGACAACAATGGTTAATTTGCATATATTCAGCAGTGATGCACTGGGAGACATCTCGGAGCTAACTCTAACCTGAATTATCGCAAATTCATTCTGTTTTAAGAAAGCAAACTTTTAAAGTCAATCTGTATCTACTTGTGTATGAAATAAGATTCAGTCCTGGGTCAAAAATTTCTCCTGCTCCTTCCTCCTTCACTAAGTTGTAGTCATATGTCTGTAGTCATATGATACCTGTAAAAGGACTATGCACTAGATGCACTATGCAGATGCACTAGAGCAGGGGTGCCCACATGTTTTTTGGTTTGCGAGCTACTCTAAAAACTGCAGAGCCCTTTTTCTACTTGTGATTGTAATAACCAATGTGATGATAATGTAATTATGCTACACTTTCCCGTGTGTGGGAGCTCAGTGTTCTTTCACTGTATCTGTCTTTGCCTGTTATCTTCAAAATAAAAATTGATTTGTTAAAAAACAACAACTGCAGAGCCCAGGGGATCTACTGCCCCCCCCCCCCCCCCCACACACACACACACAGAGTGTCTCGACTCGCCCCCTCCCCCAATATCCCAGCATAGTTAGCAGTCACAGAATTCTTCTGCCCCCATAGAAATAACTGCAGAATCCCCACGTCTATTTGAAAAGGGCACCTGGTGTAGCCCATATATGCCAAATTCGGCTACAAAAAAGGCGCCTGGTGTAGCCCATATACCAACTTCGGCTACAAAGGGCGCCTGGTGTAGCCCATATACGTCAAATTTGGCTACAAAGGGCGTCTGGTGTAGCCCATATATGTCAAATTCGGCTACAAAGGGTGCCTGGTGTAGCCCATATATGCCAAATTTGGCTACAAAGGGCACCTGGTGTAGCCCATATCCCAAATTCAGCTGCAAAGGGCGCCTGGTGTAGCCCATATATGCCAAATCCATCTACAAAAGGCCTTTGGTGTAGCCAAAGCTATTTTTGGTTTATAAAAAGGATGCTGTTATAGGCAAAATTTGTTGAGCTATAAAAGGGCTCTAGATATAGCTGAGAAAAGTGATTACTATGACCTAACTTCTCCCTACTCTCACACAGAACCCTCCCCTGATGGTGCCTAACCCTAACCCCTCCCTGGTGGTGCCTAACCCTAAGACAGCCCCAGGTAATTACTATGACCTAACTTCTCCCTACTCTCACACAGAATCCTTTAACCCTAACCCCCCCCTGGTGGTGCCTAACTAAGACCCCCCAGGTGGTGCCTAACCCTAAGACTCACCTGGTGGTGCCTAACCCTAAGACCCCCCCCCCCAGGTGATGCTTAACCCTAAGATGTCAGTGGCTGCCAGTGGTTCCCAGGATCTTCAGTGAGGGACACATATGACTTCTAGGGGCTGGAAGAAGCTACAGGTAAGTAAAGGTATATTTATTTTGTTCATTTCGGAAATATTTTAACAGTACCTTCAGTACAGTATAAAAGATAGAGCCTGTCATGTCCGCACTGCTCGTCTGGCTTACTCCACATGCTTGCACAGGTGCAGTATGGCCATGTGTGTGCTTGAAGAGGAATGTAAGCCCTTGTCAGTAATCTTTGAAGGGTCCGTGCTCTGTACCAAGGGACCAGAGGGAAACCCAGACAAAAAGAAATGCCCAGCTGCTTGTACTGCTTAATATTCATGCACCAGGGAGTCAACCAGTCCTCACCTGGATCCACCACTGGATCCATGCGTAATATGTTGGCGCTTTATAAATACAATAAATAATAATAATAATAATGCAAAGAGCAAGAATGACTGGGTTTTCAGCAATTATAGCTATTCTTTATTTAAAGTGCCATAACAAATTTAAAATAAAACTGTAACAAAATCACAGTAGACGCCAATGATTTTGTGAGCTCTTGTGGCTGATGGTTGCTTTACTCTTTAACCACCATCCGAGCGAGCTTTTTTTCCAGTCCATTAGGGCCTTTATTACCTCCAACAAGAAGATGATTCAGTTACCTCTGTGTTTAGATTCCTTTGTATGCGCAGTACAGGTCTGCAATCTTCTTGTCAAGTGACAGCGACGTCAAACAATTGGATGTGGCTGCTGCAGCCTTGGGCTTTTGTACCAGAATCCACTGGGAGAGCACTTTCCAGGAATGTCAGCTCTGTCTGCAGATGCACAGACAAAAGCTTTGCACAAGGGCAAGTGTTAAGCTCAATGAAAGATGCTCTCCGTGAATGAGATTTGCAGATCATAGTCAAAAGGATAAAGTCGTTTTCTAGGGGCAATAGGGCACCTTCACTATAAATACTAATTAAGGGATCATTTGAACTCCCCACGTAGAGCGATATGTAACTTCCAGTGATGCAAAATACAGAGACCTGACTTCTAACCTCTTAACATCCATAGCTTGAGTGACCATTGTTATATATCACGCTTGTTTATCTTTCCATAGCATGTAATGAGGTTCCCTTGGATCATTGCACATTTCCACACTATTAAACTAAAACTGACAACAACAAAGAAGAAGAAATTCTGGAATTTGGCTATAATCCTCTTTTTGGTCAATGAAGGTTTTGTATTTGTTTACTGCTATGGCTGACCGGTACATTGTTGACAAACCATTCCACTATTTTCTGCAGCCTGTTCTTAGAGAAGGCCAAGAATGGTCCTAAGAGCATTGTAGCTGTCATTTGTTTCATACAGATGTCACATTTGAAATAATATTTGTATGTGGAGTTCAGCTTTAAGATTGTGGCTCCCCTAGAGAACTGAAATGATTTCTCATCTGTTCCTGTCCATAGATTGCTAACATATTTCCATATTATTTATCAGATTAATTTCACAATTACTTTTACGAAATGAGCATCTGATCTTAGCATCTGTGTTAAATCATGGTAAACAAAACAAACGATATTGCATAGACACAGGAGACACATGGACCGCTATTATAAAGGCTTCATGAGCACAGAATGGAATTATATAATGGCTTTATTATGTCATTCTAACTGTCTCCCCAAATGTCACATCTTATCAGCACAAGTCTAACATATGGAGTCATTTCTGTTGTCGTTAGCAAACACTGATCTCTTCCTCATTGGATGTACTTAGTAAAACTAAGGATTATTTTATTGCATAAAATTGCATCACATTTAAAGGGAACCTTAACTAAAAAAAAATGAGTTTCACTTACCTGGGGCATCAACCAGCCCCCTGCAGCCATCCTGTACCCTCGTAGTCACTCACGGCTCCTCCGGTCCCCCTCCGCCAGCTAGTTTCGCTTTTGCCAATTCAGAGTCGGTGAGCTGCCACGCATACCTTTGCACACATTCCCGCTGGTGCAGGAAGCTATTGTGGACATTAACTCATACATTTTTTGGATGTTACAGGTGCAGCTCGTAAAAATTTACAAAATGTATGTGTTAATGTCCGTGATAGCTGCACCAACGGGAATGCGTGTTCGTGTTCATGCATAATTATGTACAGTTTTATGCAAATATAACCAACTTGAAAATGGACCGATCAAGTCCCTCCCAGGTTTAAATCGATTGGTCCATTTTCAGCTGCATATATTTGCATAAACATTTACATAATTCTGCATGAACTCAGAAATATTTGCATCTCATTGATCATCCCTAATTAAGACATGCAAATTACAGGGCCATAACAACAAGGTATTATAATTTGGACACCGCCACGCTCCTCTTGGTGAAAAGATTGCAGTATCTTAGTTTCCAACTCAGTTTAGCAAGGGGAGCTGTCACACCCACTACAGAATTTTTTTCATTACAGTTATCTATATATCTAACTGGCAGTTGGTATCCACGCCGTGGATACAGCTGTGTGCGCAGCAGCTGAGTCCGTGCCTTGCAAAGCACAAGCCGCCACCCACTCCCCGCAGTGAAGAAGAGTGCATGCACACAGTGGTTATACACATACACAGGGCCGTTTCTTGGGCCGTCCAGGCAGGGCAACCTCCCTGGGCACAGACCAGCAAGTAGAAGAAGGGGGACGCAAGCAGAAGGACATAACCGCTGGGGACACATGGTGCAGCCAAATGGAAGAAGAAGGAAGATTACCAGCGCGATCACCTTCCTTGACTCCTCCTGGGCTGCCTGCGTCCGACGTCAACTCATCATCACGTCAACACCGCATGATAACACCTGATGTTCTGTAGCGGTACTGCAGGCTGTCAATGCACAGCGCCCATGGAGGAGTTGACTCTCTTTGCCTGTGTGTTTTCCTGGTCCCTGTTTCCTCCTGGATGAGCGGCTGGTCATTAGTATTTGTTACATCTGAAACAAATCCTAAAATAAATCTGCACAGTTTCTAGTTCCTGATTCATGGAAGCAGACATATTGCTAACATCCTGTACTTTCAAATGAGCTTCTCTGCCGTGGCAGTCATGTGATACAGGGGAGAGGTCAAATTACAATCACAATCAACTTGTGATTAGACACAAATGAGGGGGAATTAAACAGGCTAAACTCTCAAAATACATACAGGGTGCATTTTTCTGTGTTTTCCTTCTGTCCTGTGCAAGAGTTCAGGTCCACTTTAAGGCCAGGCACACACCATTTAGTTTTTGTTAGCAAGCGACCACATTGCCTAGCAAAAATTAGTCAGTGTTAACTTTTGAGCGACTTTAGTCAGTAAACATGTATTTGGATTGAAAAGATACTGTTTGCAGTTTATAATAGTGTTGATAAATTCATTATACCAGACATGAACATGCCAGAGGCTCTTCATTCTGAGCGCTGTCCTTGTAGGAGGTTGGCTTCACCTTTGACCTGATGGAAGGAGTTCACTTTCCTTGGGCTCTGCTTGCTCTCCAGAGTCTAGCTGGTCATATATCTGGGACACGGCACAGATGACATAGTCTTGCAGGAAGCTTGAAGCATATTGGTAACAAGTTGCATTTTTCATAATGTTCCCGGATGAGTCTGTTTTATTTATTATTTCCTTTCTCTTCAAAATAAGCTCACAGAAAAGAAACAGATCGTTCTTTTAGAGTCTCTGAAACTTTAAGAGAAACCACAGTTGCTCACTTAAAGTTGAATTATCGTAAATACCTGGTTTTAACAAGGCAAAATTTTACTCAGCATTGCTTTTCAGTAGGAGGGTTTTTCGGTCTCTTTTAGCCCATGTAAAGACAAGTGGTTCTAGGTCACCACGAGCTATCTGGGTATTCTGTAGTACTGGTCCAAGCCCTATCCCATAGAGCCCTATCAATCTATGCCATGCACTGATAAGGATCAACAGTCAGAAACAGGCTTTCTGCCCCATGTAGCTCTGTAAAATGTATAAGCTACAGTATCACTATACACCAGCGGTTCTAGATGTGTGCCTGGCTTTAGGGGCATAAAGAGATAATTTAAACCACGTTTGCTCACTTAAAGCTGAATTATCGCAATTATCTTCTGTTTCAAGAAGGCAAAATTATATATGGAACGTTTAGTTTCTCTGTAACTTTGATGCTCCAAATTCCAAATTCTCCAGATCATCTAATCCAACATGGCCATGACAAGGACGTCTGTATCCTTATTCCTGGAGTGGGGCCACAAAGGTCCTTGGGAATAAGGTAATATGGCTGTGAGATTTTATTGTTAGAGTTCCCTAGAGGTATAAGAAGTAAGCTGGTGACTCAGCCCAACAGTCTCCACCTGGAACTCAAATATGAACTTTGGTCGGGCTGATCGGTTACATTCCAGTAGCTATTCAGGTAGTTCATACATTTCAACATGGCATATTCTGTCTTGCATTTGTTCACAATATGGTTTATTGGGGACTTCAAGTGGCATCAAAACAATCATTGATTCTTTTAAATTATTCATAATATGGTGAACAAACAACAAGGTGGACTTGTGGTCTGGAGGCCTATTATAGTAAATATTTGTAAATATTTGCATGTAAGAAGAATTGTACGTTTGTCATTAGATAGGTCTCTAGTGCTTCCTTGTTAGGCATACCTCCTCCCACTTCCAGAAATGCATTACTTTTGAAGTGACCTGCACAAAATACACTAACCTTAGGTATCCATTTCAAATTATTAGCAGTCAGAAGTGTTCTCCACTGTCTGCTGCTAATCCGAAACAGGTATAAAATATTCACAGAATAATGGAATGGGCTGTATCGTTTCTCATCAAAAGCAAATTGCATGTGATCGCATAACCGCCGCTTGCCGTCAGCTGTCATTCAGACCTGGCATAATGTCAAACATGCTTTTTAATAAATCAAAACTTTCATTCAACCACTTTTTGGGTTTTTCTTCTTCCAAAATTTCTGCGCAAGTTTTAATATACCTGTCGCTGTACTTTTTGTAATATTTTTGTAATGTAAAGAATAATATTGTTGTATATGTTAAAGGGGCTATGTTGCATGTTTTAACTTTTTTTGTATTTACACAGAACTGTGTCTATGTTAGCGCTAGTCAATCTCTGATGTCATGTATCTAGATAAAGTAATGAATATTCCTAACAGAGAAGGAGATTGAGAAGGTAGTCAGATACATTAAAGGACACCTGAAGTGAGTGAGTAAGGCCTCCTTCACATCTGCTGCGCTGAGAAACGCGTGAAAGCGTGTGGTAAAAAACGCATGCGCTTGTGCGTGCTTTAGTGTGCGTTTCTGTGCGTTGCGCTGCACTTCTTTAAAGTACGTTTTTCTTATTGTAGCAGTGGCAGTTGTCAATAAAGCTTTGTTTTTATACGTAAATGTATTTTTTTCCAATTAGGGGTAAAAAATGCATGCACTTCTATGAGCTTGTACGCACTTCTATGCGCTAAAAAAGCGGACCTATTCACTTGCATTGATGTGCACTTTTCAGCTCAACGCACAGAAATGCATGCAACCCTACGTTTTTGTAACACTGCTCAGCGTAGCGCATAGATGTGAACCAGCTACATTTAATTACATGGGAAAATAAATTCCTTGCTGAACATACAGGGCAGTGCGCTGTGAAAAGCGCACAGAAACGTCCCTGATGTGAACAAGGCCTTATGGAAGCTGCTATATTTCCATACCTGCAACGTTACAAACACAAGGATTTATACTTACCTGGGTCTTCCTCCAGCCCTGTAGTCCGGGGGCTCCCTTGGTGTGCGTCTTGCTCTGTCCATTGTCCCAGAGTCAGAGCCGGTAAAGTTCCAGACTGAGCACCTACTTGATTGCGCTTCTATGGCTGTGAGCCTTCTGTGCCTCTGTAGTTATAAGCCTTAACTAACTGCGCAGGTGCAGAATGCTCCTGGCAACAGGAGCACAACCAAGGAGGCGTACAGCCAGGGCCCGCATGCGCAGTAGTGCCCAACTACAGAGGCTGACTGGGAGAATGGATGGAAACGGATGCACACTGGGGAAGGCCATGGACTACAGGGGGCTGGAGGAAGCCCCATGTATGTATATATCCATATATATATATATATATATATATATATATATATATACACCACCCTGCTACATTATAAAAATAATGTGTTATCAGCAGTTACACTACAATTCAAAACTTGTCTGGTCCTGAAGTGGTGACAGAACTTGCAGAAAAATAACACAATGGATTATAAGGACATGATAATATAGCCTTTGGAAAAGCAACTTTGAAAGGTATACTTGAAAATGTATTAAGCGCATCAAAAATTGCATTCTGAAAATAACTCTAACAGGGATTTTTTTTTCTACGGCTAAAAGATCTTTTGTGTAATCTGCATTTTTCTTTCTGAATCTACAGCTATACTACCCTTTCTCACTGCTGTTCATTAACCATCATGTCATAATGAACAATTTGTGTTTTGCATGTTTTAGTAATATTAGGATGAGAATGACAGAGGCTTCTGTGGAAGTGATAACGATGCAGCAGCTTGTAAGAGGTTGACTTTACCATCTTCTGTGAATCATATTGGATGACTGACAAAGTCTTCTGAACACGGAAATGAAATATTTAACAGCATTGAGAAGTTTCCAGCTGCATTACCTAATAACAGGCTGACAGTGTTTTCAGTGCTGGACTGGGAAAACATAAGCTAAAAAATATATAAAAAATAAATAATAGTAAGCAGACTAAAGAAAATACCTAACTGCTGTAATGCACTGCCAGCTGTGACTAATATGTACCCGTTGGTGCATCTTGCTGGGTCATGGGACATGGATTCTATATGATAATCCCAAAATGCTGAGATTTGGGACCAATCCTTTCCTCCCACCATTCATGTGGCCACTTTTGTTCCTAGTGGTTGGTAACAAATACACCACATATTACACATAGGTAATTGTCCAGCTGCACAGAAACAGGGAGTAGTTTGAACAGACCCTACAGGGATGGCATGGAGCAGGTAATTAGTCACATGATCTAAGGTGCCAGCAGTGTATTTCTACAGTTTTCTTTTCTTTTATTATACAGTGACTGTTAAAGGAAACCTAAATTGAGGGCAATTTACTTACCTGGGGCTTCTTTCAGCCTCCCGCAGTCTGTACTTCCAGTCTGTCCGGTCCTCTGATCCTCTTCATTGTGCTGCTGTCACTCCTGGCATTGCACACTTCCTCAAATACGCTTCAGTAGCCGGCAGTGTTCTGCGCATGCGCAGCTGGTAAAACTTGCAACTGCGCATGCGGCCACGGGAGTGTGATCTAGGATGTGCAGTAGCCCGTGACTGGGCTCAGTCATTGACTTTAGTAGGGGGACAGAGGCACAACGGAAGTGGCCAGGAGAACATCGACAGACCTGATAGACTGCGGGAGGCTAGAAGAAGCCTCGGGTAAGTAAAGAAAACTTTTCACTCCCACTAAAATCACTTTAACCCTCCTGGCGGTCTATTAGAAACCACCAGGGGGCAGCGCAGCACTATTTTAAATTTGTTTCTTTTTAATCATGTAGCGAGCCCAGGGCTCGCTACATGATAGCCGCTGTACAGCGGCATCCCCCCCCCGCCCGCTTCGATCGCCTCCGGCGATCTTTGATCAGGAAATCCCGTTCAAAGAACGGGATTTCCTGAAGGGCTTCCCCAGTCGCCATGGCGACGGGGCGGGATGACGTCACCGATGTCATGGACGTCGTGACGTCTAAGGGAGTCCCGATCCACCCCTCAGCGCTGCCTGGCACTGATTGGCCAGGCAGCGCACGGGGTCTGGGGGAGGGGGGGGGCGGTGCGGCAAAAAGCGGCGATCGAGCGCAGTGCTAGCTGCGTGTTGCAAAAAAAAAAAGTGAGCAAATCGGCCCAGCAGGGCCTGAGAAATCCTCCTGCGCTGCATAGCCCGAGCTCAGCTCGGGCTTACCGCCAGGAAGGTTAAAGCCACCATTGTGATCTCCTCATGTGCCTGTTTATTTAAAAATACATTTAAAGCAGGACTAAAGTCAAATAAAGAAAATCAAGGCAAGTAAATAAAGCAGCTTAGCTTATAGTTGGGTCCCTGTTATTACAATATTCAAAGTCTTAACTTTTAAAATGACACTGTTATAAAGATTTTAGCTTTCTTAGACTTTTCTTTTCTAGAGACGATTCTTCATCATCTCAGACAAGAATCTCGCACCAGTAGAGCTGTCCTACAGCATGCTGTTAGTTAAGTCTTACATAGTTCTTCCCACCATTGGGCACCGCTCACCCAGCCCCTTCTATGTCCATGGAACAGAACAGGTTGCATGGCTGCAGTCGTGCATCATATCTGTACAGTGTTTATTTTGAAACCCTTCAGCCGGAATGGTCATCAATGATTGCGGCTGGCAGTTACTGACTGTGTGTACAAGGCTGAAGTCCCTAGAAGTGAGGAGCATTTTTATTCCAGTCTGTTCGTTTAACCACAGGCACATTGGACAACAATAGTTATTATCTGATTAGCCACCTTAAGTAGCTACATCTCAGGACTTCAAGGAGAGGTCATTGTGTCCTTGGCTGTCACAGCTACTGTATGGGGCTTATTTCAGACACTACTAGAGACACAGGCCTGGTGTTACTAAGAGAAATGTTCAATGTGTGAAACTAGCACAGGCAATGGAATATGTTCTTTTTTATAGCATCAGAGCCTATATAGTCAAAACAGCTCCATTTTAAAAGGCAAGGTTTGGAATATGGTTGCTTTTTGCCAATTTTCTTTCATTTTTCACTTTAGTTCTACATTAACTATTTATTTTCTTAAAAACTACATTTCTAATCGATGTATTTTTTATACTGTGTGATAGAGAAGGTTATCTAAGGGAAAATACAGTTGTTTCAAAGCAGTTGTTTATATTAGTACTACTGCTACTACCGATGGTATGCATCTTACTAGTGAGTGGATATACACGTTGGGCAGGAAACACCATACACTATTTATATGGTCTTGTAATGCACCATAAGCTGTAATGCATAGTTACTTCCAGCATGAGTGTCCATTGGGTGATCATCTAGCTGTTTGAATGGTTTTGTTGGCTTTGGTTTACATCCTTATTTTGCTGCTCAGTGTGGATGGCGTCTCCGGAAGGCCGAGGAAAATCCAGCTATGCAAAGGAAAGGACGCATTTTTAGAAGACGGCTATACCAGGACACAACGTTTTATCTCAGAGAGCAAAGATTCTGCTGATGTGACTTTTCCAAGGCGGTGCATAGGAGGCATGCCCTCAAATCCTGTTAACAAATAACAGGATTTGCGTGCTTACTTCCCACATACCGTTTGGAAACTTTACCTCGCTCCCTGCTGGGATTACATCCAACTGTCTACATGCAAGACCAAGAATGGGAACATCTTTTCTGTTGGCTTTTCAACACCGCGATGGCTAATAAATACCGAAATCACTTCACATGTTAATTTTAAGTGTTTGCAATAACGATAGTAGATCCATACTAGAATATGGTTTAAAGGAGAACTAAGCAGAACTTGTTTCAAATATAATATTTCCTTATTTTCTTGTATGTTTTTCTGTGGTACTACAGAGGTGTTCCTCATATGGACTGAGGCTATATTCCTGTGGTCTAAGAAGTGTAACAAGAGAGATAGCAGAGAAAAATGCCATAGAATTAGTCAATGTTAAGCTATACTTAAACATATTTTCACATAGACCGTGCTAAATAAAATATTTTACAGGTAACACAACAGACAAAACACACGTCAATAGCTAGGATTTATTATTTTTTCTACTCCTTGTTTACATAAACTCTGATGGACTGATGTCTTCTTCATCACTTCTGTGTGACAGTTAACTTTATCAGATGTCATGCTGCGTACCTCTGACTAAAGCAGGGCGTTTTGAATCAGGATTATACCATTTATTGGCTAACTTACATAAAAAAAGAGTAAGCTTTTGGTCAATAAGCAATATTTAGACTAATCCTGTAGGCACAGGAATAGTGCATAGTGTTGTCATCACCTGGAGGATGGCAGTGGAACGCCATGATGTAAATATTGTCATGTTTATTTTAAGTTATCCTTAAAGGGAACCTTAAGTGATGTGACATGATGATATAGACATGTGTATGTACAGGGGCAAAGGATACAATTACCTATGCTTTTAATTTCTTCTTTCTCTGCATGAAAGAGTTAACATTTAGCCATGCAACTAACAGATTTTCTTTAGCCGGGACCCAGTCAGACTCCAGTATCCCTCGCTCATAAGGAATTACAGTCATAAAACCCTTTCCTGACAGAGGGCTAGGCTTCTGAGAGCAGAAGATGAATACAAAAAGATCAATAGTTCATATACTTTAGCTTTCTGAGACAATAGACAGACTGTGTCATTGAGCAGAGACAAAACAATTAGTCTACTTTTTAAGTTTTTAAAGGATACCACAACTGACATGCAGGCACTGTACATACCCATGTCTATCTCATTATGCCACATGTCAGTTGTGGTATCCTTTAAATATAAAATAAAACTGTGAGTTACCTTAGTCTTTTTTATGAGTAGGAGGATAGATTAATTTGCTTCTTACTGTACTTAAAGGACACCTGAACTGAGTGCTCTATAGAGGCTGCTATATTAATTTCCTTTAAAACAATACCAGTTGCCTGGCATTCCTGCTGATCTCATTGGCTGCAGTAGTAGTGCAGTAGTAGACACGTGTACCTGAAAAAACATGCAGCTAATATTGTCAGTTTTTGGTCAGAGACATCTGATCTGCATGCTTCAGTGTCTAAGGTTAAAAGTATTAAAGGCAGAGGGTCAGCAGGACAGCCAGGAAACTAGTATTGTTTGTTTGGAAATAAATATGGCAGCCTCCATATTACATTCACTTTAGGTGTTTTTTATGGTTCACCTTAAGTTAAGTTTTGTTTAAAATTATTAGACCTGATTTATCTGTGAGAGCAGATAAGGGGTTGAGAGTTTGAAGGCACTAATGTGGGACAAGAATTGTCATTCAGCCGAGAATACTTCAACAATGACTGAGGCAAAAATCAAGTTTATCACCCTTTTCAGAATCAGAATCATTTTGTTCCACCAAGCATGACTGGGTCAAGCCCGGAATTGGGTTTGGCACAATGGAGCGGTACATAGACAGAAAGGCAGGAAAAACATCAGAAAGACAGTAATACCTCATACTCCAACTCACTGTACATGTACACGATGCTCATTAGGAATCACACTGCGTGGCTGCAACAAATAGTGCATGCTACCTGCCAGGTAGTGCTCAGTGTTGAATAAGAAAACGTCCGTGCACATGCATGGCTCCCTGTTCATTTCAATAGACTCAGTCGTAGCTCCAAACATGCAGAAAGGCGTAGAAGTCCATGGTTTGTGCACATAATTCTGGTTACCACAGCCAGGACATGTGCACACAGATTAGTAAGCTAGACCTATTGCTTTTCCTATTGTATTGTCAATTGCAATACATAATTGTCTGCTTTTGTTCTCCTTTAAGCAATACATACAGGCTATGCGTGATGTGGATTGGAGTTTAGCTATGAATGATGTGTGTAATGAGAATTCACATGGCTGCCACTGTATCATCTCTCATCACTTTATGTATCACATTATGTGTCTGTGTGCATGACAGGCATGGTAAATGGTGAGTCATGTTTCCCACTTGTGTGCCACTGATTCAAAAGGTTGATTTTTTCCGAGATGTATGATCCCCGAGGAAGCGACCTGCACAATTCTTCTTTTTATACCAGAATGCAATGCAACTTATGTGTCTTAAAGGGCAAACAACCAAATTATACTTTCTTTTATGTTAACCACTTGCCGACCGCACGCTTATACCGTGTGTCGGCAAAGTGGCAGCTGCAGGACCAGCGACGCAGTACTGCGTCGCCAGCTGCAGGCTGATTAATCAGGAAGCAGCCGCTCGCACGAGCGGCTGCTTCCTGTCAATTCACGGCGGGGGGCTCCGTGAATAGCCTGCGGGCCGCCGATCGCGGCTCGCAGGCTAAATGTAAACACAAGCGGAAATAATCCGCTTTGCTTACATTGTACGGCACTGCTGCGCAGCAGCGCCGTAAGGCAGATCGGCGATCCCCGGCCAATCAGCGGCCGGGGATCGCCGCCATGTGACAGGGGACGTCCAGTCACTGGCTGCACAGGACGGATAGCGTCCTGTGCAGCCCGGATCACTGGGTATGACAGGTAGGAGAGGGAGGGGGGGAATTTCGCCGCGGAGGGGGGCTTTGAGGTGCCCCCCCCCCCGCAACATGCCTGCAGGCAGGAGCGATCAGACCCCCCCTGCACATCATCCCCATAGGGGGGAAAAAGGGGGCAATCTGATCGCTCTGCATGCCAGCTGATCTGTGCTGGGGGCTGCAGAGCCCACCCAGCACAGATCCCAACAAACAGCGCTGGTCCTTAAGGGGGGGGTAAAGGGTGGGTCCTCAAGTGGTTAAGGAGCTTTAAATAACATTCACATTCAATCAACTTATCTGGACTGCATATTCAGTATTACAATTCACATCACAAAGCGGTGGGTTCTTGTCTAGTTATCCCATTGAGGAAAATGTTCTATAGTTCAATGTAGCAGTTGGTAAAGAGATGAGGTAACAACCAGCAGAATGCTAATTGTTGGGAGATTCCTGGGGAAGTATGGAAATCAAGGAACTTTATTGATGAACCAGAAGGTAAACCAGAAATAAAAGATTTAAAGCCAGTGACCAGTAGTGCCAGGCTTACAGAGAACCTAAACTAAACATTAAAAAAAAAAGTTTAAATTACCTGGGGCTTCTACTAGCTCCCTGCAGCTGCCGTGTGCCTGCGCCATACTGGAACGATCCTCTGGTCCCCCACAGTGGCTAAGTTTTGATTTTGGCAACAGAGCCAGTAACGGGACACTGCCCCTGCAAGGCCCTTGCAGGGCACGTCCTTAACCACTCTTCCAGTGTCAGGAGCATCCAGCACATGCACAGTACAAGAAAATCTCGTAATGCGCATGTGCAGGACACACTCGGAGCATGATCGAGGGCGCTCGTGGCCAGTGCCACGCAGGAGCAGTTGCCATCAACTGGCCCAGTCACAGAAAATGATACTCAGCCACTGCAGGGGACCAGAGGATCGTTCCAGGATGGCGCGAACACAGGGGGCTGGTAGAAGCCCCATGTAAGTTAAACTCTTGTTTTATGTTTAGTTTTGGTTCCCGTTAAGCCAGATCAAGCTAGTCTAAGATGAGCAAGTGAGCAAGGGACACATTTAGTGCTGTGTCAGAATACCATACCAGTGCAGAGGGGACTTTAAAGCCTGCTTAATAATTTCAATAATGACTAGCCTGACTAATTTTACCAACTCCATGTAGTATGAGGGTCAACAGATATTGAATACTATGAGCAGTTTGTGAAGGTAAACCCTCATACTACATGGAGGAGGCCAATCACAATTGAAAGTGTGTACCAGGCTTAAGAGTAAAGCTGTGTACATACGCTAGATGAACTTCAGCTGAGGGGTCCGATAATGACGGTTTCTGGTCAAGAATCTAGCATATGTACAGCGGCCCTGTGCGCAGTACGTATCTCTAGCCTAGGGCTGGACATAAGCCACAGGCATTAACAAAGTATAAAGGAGAGATTAGTTGAATTGGGTGTACAGCCTGTTGGCTATACCAGGTGCTGCCATAGGTAAATTTGCGGCTATGGTGCTTCAGGTGCTTTACCTTGATGCCGGCGGTGATCAGCTGTTGAAAAGCTACACTTTAGCTAACTATCATCTATAACTGTAGTACACAACGCTGGGGCTCAGCTTTTATGAAGGGGCGCTCCCAATACAGTCACTAGGCGTCACTGGATTCTCTGGTCTCTGCCTTTTTTCGGTCTGAAGCATGTCTTGTAAACAAGACTTGCATTGTGCTGAGACCAAAGAGGATAGTGACAACTAATGGCTGAACCGGGAGTGCCAGGTGGAATAGACCTGTCGTTAGTAGAGCTAAGCCCTAAGAGCTAAGCACCATGCTGATTTTTGGGTCTTACACATCCGGGGAGCAAAGGAGGGGAGCCCTAGTAGAGGATGAGGATGGAAGAAGTCCAGATCCCTTCCAACAGGCAACCCCGTACTTATGCTTCTGCACATAGCTAAACAGCTCTTTTCAGGTAGTCCCTTGATGTTTCAATCAAGATTGTATCATTGATGGGCACTTTTAGAAAATCAATCCAACATATTTAACTGTTCCCAAGTGATAGTTTTGAGTAAAAGGCAGTCATTTGCAGGCTAAACCAATACCGAGAACAGGGTTAATGAGAACTACAAATATTATCTTCTCTTGACAAAAGAATTTCACAGCAAAACATTTACAAAATCTCATCTATGCAGTTATAAGAACTTATATAGGCGTATTTCTGAACGTTTTTGTGCGGCTCTATAATGAAAAATAACGGTTTTGGTTTACTGTCTGTTCATGTCATAAAGCAGCAAATGTATTTAAGGCTCATTGTTCACAAAGATAAAATGATGTTTTCAGTGGGGTGGATCTGGGTCATGGTGAGAGTCCTAGTCAGAGACTGAATGGTTCTCACTTGAATGTTCTCCAGATACTTCTAAACAATGGTGTGCTCTGTACAGTGTGACAATTGTGAACCTCTACATCTGCAAATAAAAAAAGTATATCTTCATGCTCACAAAGCCAGTGTGTGTATATAATTTATAGGTAAAAGTGTCAAGGCTGCAAGAGGCCATTATAATTACTGTATATACTTTGGTTCTCCACAAAAAGCCAATTCTTGATTCTCTATAATGCAAGTCACTCATACTGTACCTTTTTCAGGAACCTGAGTTTTTTTTATTGAACGCATATTGTGTGGAACATGTAATTTGCGATGCACAAACATTTGTGCACTGCACATAAGCCATTTTTCATATTATTGTTTTTATATTACCTGCCTTACTACGCTTACAAAACGGTCTTCGTGTCTAAATATAAGATGCTGCTTGGATAAACGAATAGCAGTATGTGAGCTGTCCTAACCCCTTATACTATCCCAGAATGCACATGACCCTGCCCACCTACTTTCTATGCTTCTTACAGTTTAACCCTTTGTGGCCAGCACTGCAACATTACAGTTTCCTCATCACTTTCTTTCTGCCCAAATTATTATAAAGCTGTTATCCTTTTAATATGAAGGAGCCAGATACTGTTCTGCTTGCTCACTGGTTAGCTAGGTCACATGCTATTTCCAGAGTTATATGACCCAGCCCAGCAAATGTCCAGTGGTCAGAGGAAGTACATTTCTGTACATAACAACAGTGTACTTTTATTGCAACATGTAGATACTTCTTTTTGTGGTCCAGGAGGATGTGATGCAAAGTGTGACAGCTGCAAAGTGGTGCTCTACAATGCTTTACAAAGGGCCTTGTTCAGTTCACTTTTTCTCCCAAGTTTTCTCCTAAGTTATATTTTTACACCTTATCAATAAAATTCCTTTCATGCCAGCAACAAGCAAGAAAATACTCAGAATAATTTTTGAGTACTTTTTCACCCAATTTTTGGTCCTTTTTCATTGTAGAGTGCTGCAAAATTACAGTTTCAGAGAAAACTTAGGAGAAAAAGTGAATTGCATACGGCCCAGGGTCTGTAGTAAATGTAACAATAGTTCCAAGATACTGAGACATTAGGAGGTTTAATTCACAAAACTTACTTATTTTTCAACTTAGGTGTAAGGAGAGCTAACGCATGAGATAAGCAAATGAGAGATAATTCATGAGGTAAACAGATGAGACAATTCATGAGTTAAGTCATATAAGGAAAGATAAATTATGAGTTAAGTTAAATAAGGAGAGAAAGTAAACCATGAGTTAAGTTCGATAAGAAATGATAAATCATGAGTTAAGTAATTTAACAAGAAAAAATTGTAAGTTAATAAGTAAGGTGAGATACTTCACCAGAAAAGCCTTATGAATCAGTCTTGATTTTCTGTTCCGTGCAGAAAATTGATTGTGTAGGGGGATGGGAATTCGGGGTGTTTTACACACCAAAGGAAACCAAAGAGCATTGAAGCTATAGTTGCAAAGATATGGAATTCCAAATTACAGTATTATCAATTTAAGAAAATCATTTCTGGTTGCAAATTGAGGTGGAGTTTAACTGATCTTACATCGTGCCGGTGTTTGTTGCTATTTTGCTATTGTCTCACTAGGTTATGTTTGTGCTCCTTATTTATTCCTATTCAGTGAAACAATCATGTGCTCACAGTTTATATTGTAAAGGGGGTGAAATGGTATTTCTGATGACTTTCCATTGTCATTACTTCCTAACTTCACTTTTGTTTTTGTTTGCTTTCCGTCTGGATAAAATACCTAATACATCTCCGGCGTCATGCATTATATAACTATGTAGCGGCATTACAGCTCTTGTTAGGATAATAGAGTTGACAGATGTAGCTGTGCTATTTGGGGATGTAGTGTGCAGTGCGCGATGCGTAAGGAAGGCTTTGTTTCACTGTGATCTCATGTCCCACTGGTAATAGCCAGCAACGTTAGCAGATGTCTCTTGAATGAGACTTGTCCCACTGGTGCTCCAGGAACCATTACCTGTATTCTCTGTGCTTAGCTGATTGTAAAGTAAGTGGAACTGTGTTCTCCTGCAAGAGACAATACCGGTGATCAGTAAGGAAGTGGTTAATATGAGGATTATCCTGGGTTCTCTAGAGCGCTTACAGCACACAGAGAGCCTGACACTGTACCTCTCACTTACCGTCTGTCACGGCAGGCTCTCACCTGTCACCCAGCACCTGGAATCCTCTGTTCAAGCAGCCGATGTGGCTTGGCTGCAACATAGACAGCAGTTTTTTTGGTTTGTTTTTTTGCTCTACTGCACTAACGAAGCCTGAAACGCTCAGAGGTCGGACTGATCTCCACTGTTTGCCAGGGATGTGTCCTTTAATTGCTTATTACAGAATATGGAAGACTTGGTTTCCATCAGAGGCCTCAGCCCCGAGAAAGGTAAGGGACACTTGATGCCCAACAGGAGTCAACGTCAGAGTTTTTTCACAGCCAGCGTTTGAAAGCAGAGTTCTGCTAAGTCCTGCTTGATCACAGTGCAGGATGAGATGCGCTCTGAAAGCTTTCAGGTACACCAGGATAAATTGGCTACAGAACATGCGCTACAGTCAGGGATAACCATAGGTAGAGCACAAATGAGGTGATGGAAAAAAGAAAACCTTTCTATTTTCAGACAGGAAGCGAACAATGTGCAAATGGATGAAGCAAAGTTGGAGCCAATTCATACTTAGAAGTGTATAACATAACTGCGGCAGCAGAGATGTCACATTCAATGCAGCTTTATACTTCTTACCATGGGTTTTTTTTCCAAAAAGAGACTGTCATCTTTTAGCTTGTTAAGCTATATGTGGGAAAGAAATCTATTTCAATGCTTGTTACGGTTTTAAATATACATGTATATAAACACACATAGTATATACGTGTGGGAAGCTGTTCATGTTCATTATATACATAGGCCGTGTTTCTTGATATACAATAGTTAGCTCTAGTTACTATCTCAGTGGCTTAGAAAGAGGGGTCGCTGAGGTTGCAATCACCCCAGGGCCCTACTTCGGGTCCTGAATCCATCACTGTATTGGCACTTCCACTATTTGTGCTTTATATAGCTGTAGTCATTAATAAAGTGTTTCCAGTCCTGTGATCAGGTACCTCTCAGCAGGCTGCCCCTGGGAAGCAGGTTCTGGTGGAGGGTGAAGGCAATATTCAGTATAAGATCCTACAAAAGTTTGGTCACAGGTCATTTCCACTGGGACCAATGCTAGGCATCATTCACATGCCCTGACATGTTGAACTGACCTTGTTTGAGATAATGGAGAAATAATGAGGTAAAAAACACCTTGGGTAAAGGCACTCCAAGATTTTGGCTATACAAACTTTGGCACTTGGCCTGAGGAAGTGGGCTTACACCCCCGAAACATGTTGCCGGTGATAGTACCTACTTTATCCTGTTTTACTAAGTGCCATTTGAAAGATTAGCCACCATCCCCTTTTTTATTGTGTTTTAATGTACTTTTATCATCTTGCGTGCCTCGTCACCCCTGTTGTTTGAGATGATAGTTACCTGGTTCTATTCACCTTAAAGATAACCAATGTTTTTAAAACCATCCCCTTCCCATCTCTACAGTAATGTTATACTGTTTGCAGACTCTTTTCATCAACAGGTCACTTGTGAGAAAGACTGGCAGTAGTCTGGTTATGCATTACATGTCTCACTGCCATTTTAAATATATATATATCTTTAGAATACAGCAGAAAACTCTCTAACTACTTATTCTTGGAGGATGGGAAAATGATTGTTTGGATACATTAGAAAACTCATTGAGGATACTGTTCTTCCCCACTGAGATAAGTAGCATTGTATCTTCTCCACACTCCTTCCCTTCCCTCTACATAGCTATAACTGCAAACATCCATCTCCCATTCCTGCAATGTCCCAGCTTTCTTGGGCCCTGCTGTATGTTTCCTTTGCCTCCATTACAGCAGCCTCCCATCATAATTCTCTGCTCATTATTATGTACACCATCATTGTTCTTCTCTCATTATGGCATGCACCATTATGGTGGCCTCCCCCGTTATAATACTTCTCTAATTATAGTGCTCCACTCATTAAAATGTTTGCCTCTTTACAGTGTCCAATCCCCATTATAGCACTCACCATTACAGTGCTCCATCCTCTTCACAGTGCTTTTCCCATAATAGTAAAGATCTCATGACGCCCCCTCTACACCTGAGCAGAGTGACATGTGGAATCATGCTGGGAACATACTGTATAATTGATTATAAAACACCAATATTATCAGCAAAAATGTACAGTTAGATTGTAAGCCTTTGGCAGGGTCCCTCCCCCATTAGTGTGTCCTTCCGCAACCCCAGCTACGACATCCTTCCCATGGACTAACTCGGACTTGAATTGCTGGGTCTTTGTAAAATCACATGATCATGCATCTTATACCCTGTTTGCATGGATAACCTTGCGCTATGCTGTATAACCGTTTGCTACCCCTCTGTCTGTCACCCCTTGTCTACATTGTATGTATCCCTATATATTGTCCAGTGCTGCATAATATGTTGGCGCTTTATAAATACAAAAATAATAATAATAATATTGTACAATTATACTACATGGGAAAACAAGGAACGCACAGGTGACACACACACTGAAAATATATGTACATTACAAAGCAATACTAGTAAAGCACATGAAAGATCAAGCTTACAACCTCAGGGGTAAAGGGGTTGGTGAAAGGTAAAGGAGATTAGTAAGCTGTGTATAGGTGTAAGCGAGTTACCTGTGTGCTGCTGCGGTGGTCATATGTCTCAAGACACAACAGTCACTTGACCATCAGGCCACTGTAGAGCAGAAGAAGATAGCACTTCAAGAAGGAGTCTCTGAGTGGAGCCAGGTAAATGCTACACTACACCCCCAGCACACTCTGCATTCCAATCCCTGCATAGGGTGAATGTGAGGATGTGGCAAAGCACACCAAAGGTTGGCAATGTGGGCTGAAATCTGGAATGTTCACAGTCAGATATGTCTACTGTATGTGGAGCTCATAGCTTAGAAACAGGAAGGTGAAGTGATACAAAATAGGGACATGGAAAATTAACACGTCCTGCAACTGTATACGCATTTAATTACATTTGTGCATGCCTTTTTAAATACTTTGATAAAGATTCTGGAGTTAGAGTTTAAATGTAGAGGTTTTGTGGGCCTAGCAATGGTTTTGCTATGGGGTCATATCACAGGTAGTTACTCTACCGGCAATCCCACTTAGCTCATGAGCTGTAACTTCTTTGGCTATGGAGGTATTTCTACCATTGTAATTAAAATACTGTATACCAAGCACGTTTTATGGAGGCTAAGTGGTAATCCCTCTAGCCTTGCAGTGCAGGAAGCCTGTGTTTGTATTCCAGCAAGGACGGTGCCTGTTGGCAGGTTGTGTAGGTGTCCTCTGAAGGATCCATATTTTCTTTCCATGAAAAACATGTCGATGATAGGAAAAAAAAATACATGAAAACACAAATAAAAAGTTCTTTACTCCCAGAGTAAAATGTGCTAGAATTTGTTTTCTCCTATGTTGTTGTCAGTTACAAGTAGGTAGTAGAATTTTGACAGGTTTTGGGCTAGCCCATCTCCCCTTGGGGGATTCCCAGGTTTTTTTTTAAATTTTATTTCTAAACGCACTTAGTGAATGGCATTTACTCAGTTCAACTACCAGAATAGTGTGCAACAGGTAGGGGGTGGCCTCTCATCTTTGTATAGGTTTTTTTCCAGGGAGTGCTTTTGTAAAGAATACATGGAATACTGAATCCCCAAGGAAGAGATGGACTAGTCCAAAACCTGTCAGTTCCGTCAGATTTTTACTAACTACTGTAAGTGACAGCAATATAGGAGAAAAGTAATTTATAGCTTATTTTACTCTGGAGGAAACACTTTTTATTTGTATGTGTTTACATGTATTTTAAAGTTTACATGCTTTGTGATAGTGGTCCTTTAAGATTATAGCCGTCTCAGGGACAGGTGCAGATGTTAATGTTCAAAGTGGTCTGTAAACCCCTGTGTTATATGTTACTTATAAATACAATGCAAGAACTTATACTTTAAATAGTATCTAAGTTGAAGGAGGAACTAGGCCACATGCAATTTAATGAGAGCAGATTGTTTCCATTTTAATCTATTTCCAGGTTACCTTGAAACAAATATTCATCAATCTTCTTGAAGGAGAAATTAGCAATTGAGTTGCATTTGGGCATCAGGCATGGTACTAATGTAATTCATATTTTATCTGAACTGTGTGTTTGCTCTGCTTATAAATAGCAGCATCTTGACAGCAGTGAAAACACAGGTCCTCTGGGTCTCCATGATACAGCTACAAGTAACCAGCACTGAGTCCTTACCTCACATCGTGCAGAAGATGCGTCTCACCTGTGAATTCAGATGTTCCATCATCCTGAAGCTCCGCACTTAACATGTACTAGTATATCCCCTCACTAAAGTATTCAGTAGAAGCAAGAGAAATTTCAAAGGCGTACTATAGATTTTAATGGGTAAATTCACTTTTTCCAATTTAATCTGCCCTTCTTTAAGGGGTGCTAGGGTAGGTATAACTGAAGACAGACACGTTATATTTGTACTTACCCTTTAAAGCCCCTCTAAAAACTTAAACAAAATAAAGAAAGACAGCAGGGGTAGGACTGACTATTTTATCACTGCTCTACATATCTAGCCTCAATCTGTTGCTATTTCCATGGTGTAGGGCAGTGTTCCCCAACCCTGTCCTCAAGGCCCACCAAAGGTGTATATTTTGTGGAAATCCACACAGGTAGTTAATAAGCTCTGCTAAGACACTAATTACCTCACCTGTGCATGTTTGTGGTTTTCTGCAAAACATGTACTGTTGGTGGGCCTTGAGGACAGGGTTGGGGAACTCTGGTATCTGCAACCTTCCTTCCTTCCTGCTCTGTTTCTGGATGAGCCTAGCTCGCATCCAATGACAAGTGGTGCATGTGGAAGCAGGAAATTGGTGCCATTGGTTTCTGGCAGGCAGGTCCGGATTTGTGGGAAGACCCCCAAAGCCCAGGACTAGGGCGCCAAAATTACTTAAAGACTGTGGGGCGGGTGACAGGTTAACTGCACCTGTCACCCTTCATAAATATGGTGCGCCCGTAGGCCACTCGCTCTGCCTCATCAAGTCCGCAGCCGCCCACCCCGTTTTGCTCTGTGACTGACTCTGTCATGTGAGTAGCAGGTCAGGTGGGGGCGGCTGCGATTACCGGCTACGAGAAGTATGTGTGGCATGAAGTAAAGCTGGAGCAGTGCGAGCAAGAGAGCCTGCAGGCTGACTTTCACTTGGGTCTCAATCAGTCCAGCTTCTAGTGGTGTCTGGTGTGGTGGGCAACAGGCGGATCTCTTAGCCCCGCACCTGCTGTCACGCGACGTGACTTCACCATGTCACAACAGCTCCAGGATCACAGGAGTTTGTAGCGGATGGGAGTTTCGTGGTGCCGCTGGGGCTGATGGTTACATGAGAGCCCCAGTGTGCAGGATCAGAGGACATCAAGAACCGCTTGCCTCTATTGAAAAAAAGTTTATCTGCTGCCAGCGCTGTGCACAGCCCTCCAGCTTCCAGTTGTTTGCTTCTTCAGCCAGCTGTAAGTGAACAGAACGTCTTCTGCATGTTAAAATAACAATATTTATCCTAGTGATGTTTACTGTGTCTTCTCCCCTTCCCCCACCCTGGGGAAATCTTACTATTCCCCATACTCTGATTTGCTGTAGTCCCCTCTGTTGGCGCACTGTGGCCCTCTAATGCTCTACCCACTCCATGCCCTGTGATATCACCCTCCTACTCAGCTGTACACACAGCAGCCACAGCTTAGATCGGCCAAACTGCGCATGCTCACTACATTCCAGGATGCAGCTGCTGTGCATACCCATTAAGCTGCAAGAACCCTGTGAATCGCATGTGCGAGTGCTGGGAGGGTAGTGGCTTTTTGGCCTTAAACAGGGGGGGAAAGTTCTATTTTATTTATCTGGGGTTTCTTCCAACCCTTTCTAACCTTACATGTCCTTCTGGTCCATTTCTTTGTCCCGCTGTCCCCTTCCAAAAGCTCGCCCACTAGACCAGTCATGGGCTACTGCGCATGTGACCCAGGCTGTGCACCTATTCAGTCGTGCTCCCATGTACTTTTCGCCGCCCAAGGCCCACTATCATGCACTGAATGATCCATTCAGTGCATGATAGTGGGCCTTGGGCGGCGAAAAGTACAAATCCGGCCCTGGTGGCAGGGGGAACAGGCTGCTAAGGCTAGGTGTCGGTGTGGGGTATTATTAGACACAAAGAATAGGGCTAGGTTTAGATGTGGTTAAGTATCGGTAACATTACCAATATTTTACTATCAGAATTAGCACTAATAGTAGAATATTGATACATTTACCTATATAGTACTAGCGGCTATTTTCAGTGCCCAGTGCATGCGTGCAAGTGTGCCACCTAATATTTACCTATAAAGAGCTAGGAGGACTGGCAAAGATAAGGTTACTAATAAGGTCATGGTAATTCTGCTGCTTCTGTACAGAAAGTATTTGCTGCTAAAGAGCCTTGTGATTGTTTCTGCATTAAGTCACCTTCATTTTATTTTTTTGAGTAGATTAAACTTTTATGTTGTTTAAAAGTTTCCTCTAAGGAAAGTGATATTGTAATATCAAGCCCAGCAAAGTGGCTTCTACAGTAATTGTCTGATGAATGTGCTCTGCAGTGTGCAGTAAAAGCTTACACCATGCTTCTTAACACTATAAACCCTTCCCTTCTCTCCCAAAGGCCAGATTTGCAGCTTATGAGCTAAACAATAAACATCTTACACCAATAGACATTTAAAATGCACCATTATTTATTATTAACCTCGGAGAAAGAGCCACAGGACCGTCGCTGGCATGTTAATTATCTTCCGTGTCAAGCTCATGTCTCAGCAGACGGCAGAATTGTTTCATTTGGCTGCATAGATCACAGGGATGATATATAGTGGACTATGAATCAAAATGATTCTATCACTGCTAGGTTGTATTGGAAAACAACTCAATCACCAGACATCTGCGCTTTCTTAAATAAATTTGCTGGTTGAAATTCACGCATGGAACACACTATTTCTACTTTTACTACATTTATCCTGCCTTCAGCACTGCCTTGTTTAATAAAACATGTACAAGGTGAAAAAAAGCACTTTGCTACGTGCCAACAGTCTGATGGAAACGGTAGTGATTTTACTGGGTTAACCCTTTGAGTAGTAACAAAAGCAGAGTCGGAGTTGCTCACCATGTCCGAGGTGCTGGACCATAGTTGTAGCAATTCAAACAATCAAGAAGGTCTGCACGCTCAATTTTGCAGATTAAAGCTTGGCTTATTCACATATCGTGACAACAGTCCATTCATGTAACCAACGACCGTTTCGGGGCCAAGGCGGGTGGTAACCATCATTACTATTCTGTTTTGATACCTTGTCAAAGGGGACCAGCCATGGTCCCCAAACGGTCGGTTATAGGAATTGACTGTTATCCCGATATGTGAATAAACCAAGCTTTGTTCTTCAAAACTGAGTGCGCAGACCTTCTGTGAGTAGTAAGATACACTTAAAATGTACATGTCACCTTTCAGCAAGCACCATAGATTGTTTCTCACAGCACTGTACTGTATGTGCAAATTCATATTATTCAGTACTGCTGTTATTTTATATGGCATTTCAGAGTAGAGTAAACAATTCATGTCACTAAGTGTCCCTCGCAGGTGCTCATCATAGTCACAATTAAAAATGGTTAATAAGATGATAATTTTTCTGGTTTGCACAAAAATGTTATGGAACTTCTAAGTATTTTGGAAATTGGCTGATCAAATACACTTCCTGTTAATTGAGATTGTACCAGTTCTGAGCTGCATAAAATATACATTTTGCATTTGTAGGTAAGCTGGAATTATTAGCATGTCATTGGTCATCTCTAGTCACAATAATAGTCTAAGGTCCGAGTAAATCAGATACTGTTCCAGATTAGATTTGAACCTGGGATCCTACTGCAGTGCTGGAAGGTGATGTTGTCAGCTACACAAATTCTGCATATCTAGCCAATGCATTAGCATTGGTTCAGGGCCCACTCCCTAATTTGTGCATAAAACTGCTACTTAATTTCATTGTAGTGCAAAGTGTAGGCAAGAATATTAAAGGGGAACTGAAGAGAAAGGTATATGGAGGCTGCCATGTTTATTTCCTTTTAAGCAATACCAGTTGCCTGGCAGCCCTGCTAATCCTCTGCCTCTAATACGATTAGCCATAGCCCCTGAACAAGCATGCAGCAGATCAGGGGCTTGATTCACAAAGCGGTGCTAACCTACTTAGCACGTCTAAAGTCTTTAGACGCGCTAACCAGGGTGCTAAGTAGGTTAGCACCGGATTTCTCATTCAGATCGTGCGCTAACTTTGCGCGCGTAAAGTTTTACGCACGCAAAGTTTTACGCGCGCTAAGTCCCATAGGCTTTAATGGGCACTTCGCGCGGTGCGCCCTGTGCTCTGTGCAATACGCGCGTAAAGTTTTACGCGCATAAAGTTTTGCGCGCGTAAAGTTTTATGCGCGAAAAGCTTGTTTAGACGTGCTAAGGGGGTTTTCACAGGCGTGCTAACAGTTAGCACCGCTTTGTGAATCAAGCCCCAGGTGTTTCAGACTTTAAAGTCAGATCTGACAAGACTAGCTGCATGCTTGTTTCTGGAGTTATTCAGATACTACTGCAGAGAAATAGACCAGCAGGGCTGCCAGGCAACTGGTATTGATTAAAATGAAATAAATATGGCAGCCTCTGTATACCTCTTACTTCAGTTCCCCTTTAAGTCAGGGTGAGGGGACTGTTAGAAGACTAGGGACCACATTAGGGACCACCTCAGCCTGCTACTGTTCCAGGACACCATAAAAGCAACAATTGCCGACCATCATAAGTTTTATGTCCCTAAAGTTCCTTGGCAGGCATTTCCACAACTAAGGCACCGGATCATCAATCAATAATATTAGTAGAGCATAAACAGACTATTCAGCATTTACATTAGTGCACCTAATAACATTATTAGAGCATAGCAGCACTTTTAAATTATTTTTGTAGTATAAATGACTTCTCCCCATATTGCTTGTCACAGTCACGTTCAGGGATGTAACTGGGAGGGAGAAGCGGCTGCCGCTTCAGGGGGGCTAGAAGTGTGGGAGGACTGCCAACTACTAACCTTCCCTTTCTCAGATACTCCAGATCAGGTGTTTTTGTGCCTACCCTTGCTATGGGAGTTAGGATCTCGATGGCCACACTTGTTTTATGAGCCTTGGAAGATGGGCCCCTAGGCTGCAAGGGTCACCAAAAAGAAGAAAAATAAGGGTTGTGAACATTGAGGTGACCCATCTAAGTATTTCTGGGGGCCCCCATGATTTGTAGTTATGCCCCTGGTAATGTCTTAGGAAATAGACCCGAATTTTCACTTGACCTCTGCCATAAGGTTACACACACATTTTTCTAATAGTGGCTAGACATGCAATGCACAGCCTGACTGCCAAGCATACCCCCACAGAAGGTCCACAAGGTAGACAGACATATTTAGCACACCCACGCGTGCAGGTCTGTCATCTGTAGGGAGGAAGGAGGTGAGGAGGAAAGCGACAAGCCATGGTACTCTGCCCTGGGGAAAACCACAAGAAGCATTACATGCAGTATACAAAACAGCCCAAACAAACATTCAGTCACCAATTACCCAAGACAGCTAAAGTCAGATAAAGGATGGAGATAATAATAATAACAACAAGAACAACAACAACAATAATAATAATAACAATATTAAAGGAACACTATGAAACCAAGTGTTCTAAAATGACAATGTACAAATAATGTCTAAGTAGCTGTGTAAACATTTTCCTACTTTTCATGTTAAATATCTGAGGCAAAAGCTGTAATTAATTGTGTGTAGATTTTATCTATGTTTGGAATGTCTCATTTGCAGAGGTGAATCTCTGCAGTCTGATATGCTAAGAACAGTGTAATATTGAAGCAGAGTTATATGAAAAACCTGTCAGGTATCATGTTTCACACACACAATTACAAATGTTTATCTTGCACATAAGATACATTTCCTCTGCTCTCTGCAGAGAGCTCAGTCAGAGACAGGCAGAGCGCGCGCGCGCGCGCGCACACACACACACACACACACACACACACACACACACACACACACACACACACACACACACACACACACACACACACACACACACACACACACACACACACACACACACACACACACACACACACACACGGAATTCCCCCTCCCCTCATGGCTCAGTCTGCCATCAGAATTGCTGTCAGAAAAGTGTGAAAGGAATTAGATAACAGTAAACAAAAGTAAACAAAGAGATAAGAATTCAAATGTATACATACTTTACAGTACTTAGCAGCACTCCCCAAACATTTACTATCTCAATTTAAAAAAACATGTTAATCGATAGTGTTTGACAAAAGAAGGACTTTTTATCTACACTGTTAAAAGAACAGGGTTCCCTTCTATAAAGTGTTGCTAATTTGGTATTTCACAGAATACCTCTGGCCATGTTACCTCTCTACCCAATGATTCACTTAACTTTTTTCCAAGTGAAAATCAGAGTATGTTATTCAAAGAAAAAACTAACAAATTGTTCCTCCTTGTGTTGTGGTGAAAAGCAGCTAATATACAGTTCAGCATCGGATACCTTCAATACTCACTGTGTCTCTGCCCTCCCCCTTTTGTTATCAGTTGACAGTACAGCTTACAGAGTACAATATTAGGAGGCTTCCGTTACATCATGAAATATTAAAACCAAAGAAGAAGTAATTCAAAAGGCAAGAAGAACTTTGATGGGTAATAAGTGAAATACAGCATGTATACTGGAGTCATAACCCTGGTCAAACATTTTTAGTAACACATTTTGAATGTATACATAAACCGAAAGGAGAACTTTGGCTGAAATTTGTATTTACTTTTGAAAAATGCCAGTTGTATGTCTGCCAATCTGTTCTCTGAGCCACAGTACTGCCTGAGTCACAAACCTGTAAGGGCCCGTTCTGACTGCACACGTTTCCAGCCGCGTTTTGGAAACGCGTGCAGGAGGCCGACACGCACGACATCAGACAGTGCATAGAGTGCACTGTCTGATGTTCACACTGCATGCGTTTCGGATCTGAGCGGTCCGGGAATGCATGCTGCACGCAGATTTTGTCAAAACGCGTGGCTGTCCCATTCACTTTTCAGTGATGGGATCAGCCACGCAACGCACACAAACGCGGATGGCGTGCATTCGTACGCATTGCGGTCCGCACACGTTCCGCACGCATGGCCATCCGCATTTGTGATCTGAACGGGCCCTAAGGGCCCATTTCCAGGATCAATTTATAAGCAGTGAAAAGACTGTCAAACTCACAACTTCATGCTGCTGGCTGGCAACGGTCGCTGCTGCTTGGTAATTGCTCACTGTTGCTTGGTAACTGCTCACTGGGCAGCACGCAGTTAAGCCACCTGTGGAAAAGGGCCCTTACACAACAAATGTGCTGCCAGTGTAGTCAAAAGGCCTGATCTCCACACTTGTTCTAGGTTGCTGTTTTAGAAAATATTAAAGGATGAAAATCTGTTAAGTGAGTTCCAACTTGCCAGTAAATGCACCTACACTTCCAACATTCCTCAGTTTAACGTTAAGCTGAATACTATCCCTGAAGCTGGGGAATACTGGAAATAAGTAGGTCAGAATAAAGTGACCGCTTAATCAGGACAGTTTGTTAGTATAGGCAAAATAAACAGTTGTCAAGGGCACCATCTGCTTCAGAGAATGATGCTACACATACTGTCCTCTGTGGAATTCTCACACACACCTTCTGGCTGGCAGCCACACCAAGTTAGGAATAAGATGTATTTGTGCTTTACATATATGGCAAGAAAAAGGTCCTAGCAGGGTATGCGATAACACCAAAGCAGCACTTTCATAACACTGAATTTAACAGCCTTTTCCAGCATAAAAGTGGTGGTGCTCATTAGCATTACAATGGCATTGCAAGTGCTTTTAATGTCCTCATTAAGCTTGCAGTTGTTTCAGATGTAAATATTTGATGACAGTTTCTCAATACCGCATAATCCCTAGGACAATATTCAACAAAGTAGAGTTTCATGAACTTTCATTCATTATTATCATTAAGAATGTATAAATCACCAACATTTTGTGTGGAATTGCTCAATAAATAAAAATCAACAGAGAAATAATTCCAAAATATGAACGCGGCGTTCCTGAGGGGGTGGTAGAGGATGTCTTGTATATTGTGGCAATATGCATACAGCTACTAAACAAAAAGAGAGAAAAAAGAAATATATGTAAAGGCAATTATTTTGTGTCACCCCAGGAAACATAATGGATAGGACTAGGCTTCCCGTGTGGATTGTACACGATTCACTATTCAGCTGTTGAATTGAATAATGCAGGCCAAGCAAGCAATGAATGGGAATTGGTGTTTCAATTCCCCAGACATGCTAGTAGGATTCCTGGTGACCTTTTCTTCTAATTTATACGGATGTTTTATAAGGTCACACAAGCTGTGCTGTAATAACACATTTGGTTTTAACTTTGGAGTTACTTTTATGTTTACGCAGATACTCATTACATTTTGAGACTATAGCTTTACTTATGATATGTAGACAGGGCCGGCCTTAGGTTTCACGGCGCCCTGAGCGAAACCTGAATTTGGCGCCCCCCCCCCCCCCCCGTCATCCTACACACACAGTTGTCCTAAATATGGGTAGCCAAGCATAGATGCCCCCAGTATAGGTAAGTTAGGTGTAGGTACCCCCCCCCCATAGATAGCCAAGTGTAGGTGCCTCCAGTATAGGTAGCCAGGTGTAGGTGCCCTCAGTATATGTAGCCAGGGAAAGGCCCCTCAGTATAGGAAGTCAGGTGTAGGTCCCCTCTGTATAGGTAACCAGGCAAACGTGCCCTTAGTATAGGTAGCCAGCTATAGGTGCCCCCAGTATATGAAGTCAGGTGTAGGTCCCCTCTGTATAAGTAACCAGGCATAAGTGCCCTCAGTATAGGTAGCCAGGTTAAAGTGCCCTAAGTATAGGTAGCCAGCTATAGGTGCTCCCAGTATATGAAGTCAGGTGTAGGTCCCCTCTGTGCAAGTAACCAGGCATAAGTGCCCTCAGTATAGGTAGCCAGGTTAAAGTGCCCTAAGTATAGGTAGCCAGCTATAGGTGCCCCCAGTATATGAAGTCAGGTGTAGGTCCCATCTGTATAGGTAACTAGGCATAGGTGTCCCCAGTATAGGTAGCCAGGTTAGAGTGCCCTCAGTATAGGTAGCCAGCTATAGGTGCCCCCAGTATATGAAGTCAGGTGTAGGTCCCCTCTGTATAGGTAACCAGGCATAGGTGTCCCCAGTACAGGAAGTCAGGTGTAGGTGATCTCTGTATAGGTAAACAGCTATAGGTGCCCCCAGTATAGGAAGTCAGTGTGTAGGTGCCCTTTGTATAAGTAACCAAGCATAGTATAGTTGCCCCAGTAGATGTAGCTAGTATAGTTGCCCCCAGAATAGGTAGTAGTTTCGCCAGCTTATGTAGCTAGTATAGTTATTATTATTATTTAGTATTTGTATTGTATTAGTTGCCCCCAGTTTCTGCTCAGTTAGTTTCTGCGCTCCCCCTCCAGATAGTGTCTGTGGATAGCAGGCGGAGAATTACTCACCTGTCATCCACGTTGCAGACTTCCAGCGGCGACGTCACTCTTCTTTCCCTGCTTCTCCCCGCCTCCTCTCTATCTGTAATTGGAGCGGGACTACAAGAAAATGGCCGCCGATGTCCACATTTGTGGACATCGGCGGCCATTTTGTTGTAGTCCCACTCTAATTACAGACAGACGGCAGGGAGAGACAGAGGCAGAGCGGGCGGCAGAGCGGCGACACTATACTGTGCGCCCTTGTAAGCTGGCGCCCTGAGCGACCGCTCCGGTCGCTCAGGTCAAAGGCCGGCCATGTATGTAGACATAGGTGAGTGTAATGCTTAGAGCTCCGTTCAATCTTACATGTCTCTATCTATAAGGGAGCTTGAACTGCTCTCATGCACTTGTTACTGCAGCTGCATTTGGGGTAGTGTGACTGGCAGGTCAGTGCCGCATGTTTACAGCTTACAGTAAGCAGCGCTGCAGCCATTTATGTTATACAAAAAGGAACACAAACCCGAAGCGAACAGACTACAAAAAAAAGATACCTACAGGGGCGTAACTAGACTTAATAGGGCCCCCCTGCAAAAATGATAGCATGAGGCCCCCTTTGTCCCTTAACCCCACAAGATCGGGAGCCAGAGAATGGCACCATAAAAGCAGCCTCTGGAAGCAGGCAAAAAAATTACACACACTCCTGCACACGGTTTGGTGAGTGAATGGGGAGGTTACTTTGCTAATTGGCTGCACTTGCGGTTGGGGAGAAGAAGGAAGAGGGGCCTTCAAAGACTCTGGGTCCCCCTGCAATGGCAGGGGTCGCAGGGATGATTGCTACGCCCATACTTACCTAAGATGAGGGTAGCCTGTGGATCCTCCAGAGGCTCCGGGTGTCCTCCAGACCACCGCCGACTCGCAGAACCCACTTGTAAATTGTAACTGAGCTCTTCCTCACGCATGATCACGTCCATGCTATAATCACACAGGGGCAGTATGGCCACCCTCGTGTATGAAGAGGAGCACAGCCACCTAACATATCCAACACACTGTTATGGCAACAGTGGGGACCACGAGGATGTGGGAGTACTCTGCAGGTGTTTGTTTCCCTTAGGTGGCCTCAGGTACACTGTACAGGGATAATTAACAGATTCTGTCACCCAAATATAAGAGAGGCGGGACTCTATAATGTGTGTGTATTAAAGAGGCATTGTAGTGACATACAGCAGTATGCAGTCCATTTTTCGGAATACCCTTTTTTTTTATTTTATTAAAACAGAATACCCACTTTTATGGTAATTTTCTTCATTTCAGTATCAGAAACACTTCCTCTATCTATGTATTGCTGTGTATTGATATGTAGCTCCACCCTCCTACTGATGCTTTGCCTAGGCTGTTTAGCTATGCAGAAATCTCTTCCCAGTGCATTTTGAGAGAACAGGCATTGTTTTCACTGGCTTTGGAATCCTCAGAAACAAACATTCCACAGAGCTGCACCTGACAGGACTAAAGATGTTGCTGCCTGTAATAAATTTCTGAATGCAAATCTGGGTGAAGAAATATTTTTCAATAGCCACACACTGTTTAAATAATGTATATATGATAACGGGCAGCACGGTGGCGTAGTGGTTAGCGCTCTTGCCTTGCAGAGCTGGGTCCCGGTTCGAATCCCAGCTAGGTCAGCATCTGCAAGGAGTTTGTATGTTCTCCCCGTGTCTGCGTGGGTTTCCTCCGCGCACTCCGGTTTACTCCCACACACCAAAAACATACAGATAAGTTAATTGGCTTCCCCCTAAATTGGCCCTAGACTATGATACATACACTACATTATACATACATAGACATATGACTATGGTAGGGATTAGATTGTGAGCTCCTTTGAGGGACAGTAAGTGACAAGACTATATATACTCTGTACAGCGCTGCGTAATATGTTGCCGCTATATAAATACTTAAATAAATAAGTCAAGCAATTGTATTACTTTAGTACTAGTGGTTACAGGCACATTACATGTATCTAAATATATTTATTATTGGTCAATGTGTGCTGAATCAGGTCTCTTTAAATGGGCTCTCTAAGAACCCAAATAACAAAGGACATTTATTTCTGATTAAGCCATCCAAGATGGTTTTAATATGCAGCATGTACAGGCTGCATCTTCATGCAGTCTGCAGATCGCACATCATTGCTTCTCTCATAACTGTTGGCAATGTGGCTTTTTGTAAGAATTGACATGCATTAACCCATACCACATTGATTTTCCTCCCTTACCGATAGTCATTAGCGTCATGTGTTGTGGGCTGTTTGAGATGTGTACATAACAGTCAGAGTAGAACCTAGTCAATTTGAATTACATGATTGCGGACAATACTTAGAAAACATTTAGGGCTTGTTCATCCTAGGCAGCATCGATTATACTTGTTCAGCAATGCGCAGCACCTGCGCTGGTCTCCACAGCAGGGCTGATCCCATTCACTGACACTGAACAGGATAGCACTATGCTGAAAAACTCAAGCATGCTCAGTGTTTTCTTCAAACGCACTGCACATCAATGCATTAATGTGAATGATTGACTTGCAGTCCATGAAATGCCCGTCATTCTTTGTGTTGCCATAAACCACACAGCAGTGTGTATAATGTGATCACTTTACATTTTAAGTGGACCTCTTGAGAAAACTTCAATATCCTGCTGCCTCTTAGTAAAAAAAGGTTATAGTTACCTGAGCAGCCTTGTCCCACAAAGCCACCCCAAAGACCCTGCATTACTCGACTTCCGTCACCTGGCCCCACCTCCCCTCTCTCCTTGAAGAAAAATGCAAGCCACCTTCAAGCCATTTACTGCAGTAAATGGCTTGGCGGTTTTCTCTGAGGAGAGAGGGGAGGCGGAGCCAGGCGCCTGAAGTTGAGTGATGCAGAGTCTTTGGGGCGGCTTCGCGGGACAAGGGTGCTCCGGTAACTATAACTTTGTTTTTTAATCCGGAGGGAAGTTTACTCTGGAGGTCCACTTTAAGTTGCTGCAGGATCACTAGGCAGGTACAGGTACAGACCCTGGGTATCTGTTTAGAGCTGTAGCTCCATTATTGAAACATGGTTACAGTGGACTCCTGGTAAAGATATGACTTAAAGGGAACCAGAGGTGAGAGGGATATGGATGCTGTAACAAACATATGGCTGATCCAGTGAAACCAGAGTCAGCTGAGTCAGAGTACCTGATCTTCTGCATGCTTGCTCAGAGTCTATAGCTACAATTATTGGAGGCACAGGATCAGGAAGTATTAGAGACAAGGACTGCCAGGCAACTGGTATTATTTAAAAGGAGATAAATATGGCAGCTTCCAAATCCCTCTCACCTCAGGTCAGCACTAACCTGTCTAGTGATCCTGCCATCAGAACCCCAAGAGCAGAGTCACGTGACTGATCATAGTCAGAGTAGTCATGAAAGGGTTTTTACCTTTCTCCCAATATAACTGGAACGTTGGCAGGATCATGTCCGTGATCTCTCTCTTCCAAGCAGAAGGGTTGAACTTGATGGACCGTTGTCTTTTTTTTTTCAACCAAACCAACTAACTATGATACAATGACACTGGTTATTGCAGATCACTGTGGGTTATTTGAGAGGACAGAGCCATTGAAGATACAGTAGTCCAATCAGTTACAGTCACACATAATTACTACACTGCCTCTCCCCACTTAAAATTGATATACAGAAAACATGCATTTATATATTTTTGGTGCACAGTTGAGTTTGGGATTTGTGGCTGTAGCCTCTACTGAAAATCTAGTGTGTGTACAGTGGCTTCTGACCTCTCTTGGGCAGTGATAGGCAAACTTGGCTTTCCAGCTGTTAAGGAACTACAAATCCCACAATGCATTGCATGAGTCTGACAGCCACAGTAATGATTCATAAAGACAAATGCATTGTGGGACTTGTAGTTCTTTAACAGCTGGAGAGCCAAGTTTGCCTATCACTGACCAGTGGCCAAGGGCATTGTTCTCTTTACACACCCTGCCCATCCCATGCGGCTATGTCATGTGCCACTCCATTTGCTCTGCTTCCCCCCTCAATAGCAGTAGAATGCCTGCAACTTGCAACTCATCTGCACAGACTCAGTCCCATACTGTCACCCAAACAATTGAGTCCTGATCCCTGATGGCCTAGAGTCCTCGTATGTGTGTGTGCGCGGCTTAAGTGATCAGAAGAGAAGGGGTGAGGAGAGATCACATGGGAGGTACTAAGTTTAATTGTGACTGAGCTGCAGGAATTTCTTGTCGCTGGTAAGACCGCAGAAAAGTTGTTCAGGGTGAAAAAAAAATAGTGCTCTTACCAAACACTTCTGTTTCAGGACTTTGCAGCAAATACAAGCTGACGAATCTATTGCTCAGTCACTTTAAATTAAGGTGGAGGAGCAACCAGTTAATACAATATTGACTGCTAGTCCTGTTTATCATTCTGGCATCAGTAGTGTCTGAATCATACATCTGACATAAGCATGAAGCTAATCTTGTCAGATTTTTGTCAGAAACATCTGATCTGCTGCATATTCGTTAAGGGTCTATGGCTAAAAGTATTACAGGAAGAGAATCGGTAGGACAGCCAGGCAACTGGTATTGTTCAAAATTACATAAATAGGTCAGCCTTCATATCCCCCTGAATTCAGGTTCTCTTTAAAGCGGACCCAAACCAAACATTTTTTTTAATTAAAAATATTTAGTTGCACCACTCTGACACACACAAAGATAAATAAACACTCCTTCAAGCCTATGAGCATATCAGTGCTTTTCACCCTTCTCTTTGCATAACTAGGGTTATACAGGTTGCAGCCATTAGCAATTCCTCCATTGCCGGACACCATTTACTTCACCAGTTTGCCGGATTCTGTCCCGACAATATGAAAGGAAGGGAGGGGTTCCTCCAATAAATGTAAAATATTTTATATTTGTCATCATGCAGCTGAAAAAAGGCTGCTATTTATTATTATAATTTAGAAAATAGATTTTATTTCTGAAATCTTGTATTTTTAATTTGGGTCCACTTTAAGTTCTTAGGGCCCGTTCAGATCAGAAATGCGGATGGCCATGCGTGCGGAACGCGTGCGGACCGCAACGCGTACGAACGCATGGCCATCCGCGTTTGTGTGCGTTGCGTGGCTGATCCCATCACTGAAAAGTGAATGGGACAGCCATGCGTTTTGGCAAAATCTGCGTGCAGCATGCGTTCCCGGACCGCACAGGTCCGGAACGCATGCAGTGTGAACATCAGACATTGCACTCTATGCAATGTCTGATGTCGTGCGTTTTGGCCACCTGCACGCGTTTCCAAAACGCGGCTGGAAACGCGTGCAGTGTGAACGGGCCCTTAGGAGTCTTTGGGCAAGGTTACCTGTGGAGAGCACCCTAAGTGGCTGCTACTCTGAAGCTCTTTGAGTCCGCCAGGAGGAAAGTGCAAATATAAATGTTATACGTCTCATCTACTTTTTCACACCAGTGCAGAATGATAGACAGATGCAGTTGTTCTGCTTCAAACTTTTTTCTCCTTGACTGAAGGAATTGATGTAAATCATTTAATAGGCTTAGTAGAATGCTAAGGAAAAGTGTAAGTGCTTAAATGCTTAATAATATTAGTCATTTCTAATTATAGCAAGACAAAGCAAGAACATTACGAAACTGGATTTAAAATTTCATTTTTAAAAACACCTACTGTATATAATTATGTGTATAAGGCTTTTGGCGTTCACTTTAGGGATCACTGTACTTTCCTATAAACAATGCATGGCACAGAGATTCACAAAAACAAGTGTTTTCACACAGTGGTAGCTCCACAGTGCTGCAGTGTAACAGTATAACATGCTCAGCGATAAGAGGCCTTGCAAAATCTCCAGCAATCTATATTAGATAATCCTGTAACCTGGCGGCTCTCTTGTCCAGTGTAATCATGTCTATTGACCGGCAGCTGTTACACTCTCTCCCATAGACTCGTATTAGCAGATTGCCTGGAAAATCCTTCTGCCAGTGGGTGTCATCATAAGCTAGCACAGCAAAGTCCCTGGCATTCACAGCGGCAGCTGGCAGTTACTAATGCCAGCATTTTATAGTATGGGTAAAAACATGAGGCTTTCATGTCCCATAAAATAAATCAGTTGTAGCCTTTAGCAGTTATACATGTCGTATACTTTGTCATTTCAGTTATGTCGTTCTATGGCTCAATTAAACTTAGCCAGACATTATTATTACTACATTTCGCTGCAGTGTAGTTGAGCCACTTCATAGCAACACCTTAATAACAATAAGACCTCCCAGGTAATAGTAAGGGAGAAGACATTAACATATTATTGGTTCTGTTATTTCATAACATAAACATGGTTTAACTGATTACATTATTATAATGTGTGCTCATAAAGATTGTTAATTCATATGGCCTCTGGAGCTTATTATTTTTGTCTTTGTCATTAGTATGAAAATGTTGTAGACAGCGTTGTGCACACAAGGTCACCATCCATAATACACACAGAACAAGGGTCGTCGTACAGATGTTACACAGTCCTCCCTATTCAGTAAAAGATATTTAATTAGGACGCAGAGAGACATTTAATGTCTGTACAAAGCTTAAAGAGCAAATGCAGCCTAAATTACACATTTGATCATTAGTCTTCTACTATAAAGTTATAACAACCCACCGGGTCTTTTCCTTCCAAATCCCTCCTCGAGCCCCGAGTCTGCTGGTTTCCGGCATGCAGCCCTTGCAGAAAAGGGCCATGGTGCTCTCTTTATCTCAAGTAGAGACAGTGCCATGGCCCTTTTCTGCAAGGAAGTGAATTTACGTGCCAGAAGGCAGCAGACACGGGGCTTAGGGAGAGATATGGAAGGAATAAACTCGCTAGGATGTTATAACTTTATAGAAACAGCGACTTGCAGCCGTGCTTCCTTTCAAACATCTGTGCCAAGCACTAGCATGCACCTGGCTGGTACCCGGGAGTAGCTGACAGGCAGTGAATTCACTACCCTCAACTTCCTGTGGGTGTAACAGGCACTGAAAGCCTGACGTTCAAAATGTAGATCTACAGTACAGCTTTAAACTTCCTACCTGGCAGAAATTTGAAAATGGAACAACTTCTTTTAATAACAGTAAATCATAAAAAGACGTGTGCTGTCCTAGTATATTAAAGCAGGTTTTTTAATGAAAGTGGAATTTCACTCTAAGGCAGGAAGTTTTTCTTCATTTTTCTGTCTGTGCCTTTGATGGGAAGATACTGTCTGGTCTGGCTCTTATATCTGGAGATCTGCTGTGAGAGAATTGTCCCAGCTCTCATCTCTGGAATATTATACAGTGGATGCTCCATAGATATATATGAAAATTGCACTGAATAGAAGGAGGTCAGCTCACATCAGTATGCTGTGAGGTGCACAGTGTAAATTGTATACAGCTTGGAGTTGAGCCAATCGAATTTAACAGGAAGTGAATTTGATTGGCCCAGTTATAAGTTGCATGCAATGTATGCAGGCTAATTCCTCCTCCCCCCACCTCTACCCTTATAAAGCAACATACTCCATTGCCAAGAACAAGGGGGTCATCCTCACCAATTGTTGTATTTTATATATATATAAAAAATTAACAGCTAACCTTATCTTTGTGCATAAGAGGCAGCATCCTGATCTGGTGCTGCAGCTGTTGGTAGTCCTTAACATTTATCATAGTTGTTACTGCATTAGGTCCTTGGTCCTGCCTATGAGATATTTGATTGTAGAACAGATTGTTCCACTTGTATGGGGTGTATGCAGTGAACTACATTAAGCAGAATTACTGGCATAAAGTCTAATGCACTTTGAGCAGAGTGTAACGCATTGCATGTAATGTATTGCATTCTGCTCTACTCATCGTGCAGAGACTTTACACATGTTATTCTACTTAACCTCCTGGGCGATAATCCTGAGCTGAGCTCGGGGTATGTCGCGCAGGAGGATTTCTCAGGCCCTGGTGGGCCGATTTGCATAATTTTTTTTTGTTACACGCAGCTAGCACTTTGCTAGCTGCGTTTAACTTCTGATCGCCGCCGATCCGCCGCTACCCACCGTGCCGCGCAGCCCCCCCCCCCCCCAGACCCCTTGCGCAGCCTGGCCAATCAGTGCCAGGCAGCGCTGAGGGGTGGATCGGGACTCCCTCTGATGTCACGACGTCCATGACGTCGGTGACGTCATCCCGCCCCGTCGCCATGGCGACCGGGGAAGCCCAGCAGGAAATCCCATTCTGAATGGGATTTCCTGCTTACTCTGATCGCCGAAGGCGATCAGAGTGGGTGGGGAGATGCTGCTGCGCAGCGGCTATCATGTAGCGAGCCTAGGGCTCGCTACATGATTTAAAAAGTAAAACATTTAAAAAAAAAAGTGCTGCGCCCCCTCCTGGGCGATGTAATTGTATCGCGCAGAGGGTTAAAGGAAATCTGAAGTGGTAAAAAAAAAAAAATCAGTTTAAACTTACCTGAGGCTTCTTGCGGCCCCCTGGAGTCAACCTGTGCCCGCGTTATCCTTTTCGAGTATTTCTTGGCAGCATCGGCGACCCCACAACTCTGGCTGGCCATGCGGCTCCTCAACGCTCTCCCGATGCCGGGAGTGTGATCAGGGTGCACGCAGTAGATTGCCCAGCTTTGCTTTTTCTTCAGCTGTGGTAGCCCTTTTACAGAATTTAGTGCATATACACCCGTTAGTAATCAATCAGCTTCACTCTTTCCTACTATTATGGCAGCTCAGAACATATTATCAGGACACTGATTGGTGCCTAGGAGAAGGGTAGAAAACACTCTACAGTCAGATACTTCACACATGGCCGAGATTCCAGAAGATAATTAACAATGTAATACATTCTCATTCTGGGTATTTTTATACATCAATTCTTGCTACACTTGCTAGACTAGTTCTATGTGACATCTTCCTATGGTCACTGCAGAAGCAATAGCCCCTGGCATGCATAGTGTCAGTAGTCACTGGTCCCAGGGGCAGCATTCTTTAGAATGGTTATTATGAGCTATTCCTGTCCTGTAATAAATGATAACCTGTAGCAATATTATGTGCTATCTACATTATAATAATCTCGGAGATCCTGTTCTGCATTGTGATTAAACTTAGACCACCATTATTGTTATTTATAGGAGTGCAATTCCCTGAGCTATAATTGAGCCACCTGATTATAAATTTTGAAGAAGGCTTTAATTAGGGCTCTCTGCTTGCTGGCTAGCGGCACTGGGTGCTGGGAAGTTTCTTTAATTTAGCCCTTTGCAATGTAATGTATCTCACCATGCGCTTGCCTTTCTTGTTATGTATTATGTTCCTCATGACATTTTCTCTGTTTGGTGTAATTAGCAATGAGAAGTCCCAGGGACTTAGTTTATGTTTTGTGTCAGAAAAATGTAGCTATGTTCCAGCTTCTTTATGTGCTCACGCACCGCGGTTTGCCTGTCTTTTCCTGCTAAGGCATCCGGTGTGGTGCTGTTGTAACTAACTTTCCCCAGAGTGTTCAGACCTTCATAATTCTGTTGACACAACGGTCTTTGACCTGCTGCTTCACAAAGCAAAACTTTGTCATGTGCTTGTGTGTTAGAATTTGGCTTAATACTTGCTATGCTGCACAATAAACAAACTGCCTAACATGCGTATGTAAATTTTGGGCACCATGGAAAATCGGGCACATGAACAGTGCCGATAGTACAATATTTGTAAATTTGCAGGTACTCTAAAATTTAAAGTGTACATTTCCATTAGTAAAATATTGGTAATTGTTACCGATATTTTACTATAGCTAAACGTAACCCTACTCTCACCCACACAGAACCATCGACTACCAATGGCCAACCGTAACCACCCAACCCCTCCAGTGGTGCTTAACCCTAAGACCCCCCCCCCCGGTAGTGCCTAACTCTATCCCCCCTGCACAAACCCCCTTCCTAACACCTGATCCTTACTGCTACCCCCTGCACAAACACCCTTCCTGATGACTTACCCTGACCATCCCCCTGTACAAAAAACAGGAGAAGAAAACTGCAAAATCCGATAATTACTTGAATGTTGCTATTCGTGCCAGCTTGCCAATGTTTTCAATTAGAGTCCATGGCAGCGCCTGATTTGTCCAGAAGCCGCATGCGTCTGATTTGCCTGACACAACGTAGGTTCTGTACTGGCCACCAGGGTTTGACTGCCTTTCAGCATGTCCCCTGACTCCCCGACTATAGTTATTTGCAACCCAAGCTCCTGCCATCCAGCTGCCAACCATTTACTTGGTAGCATACTGCCAGAGTAGATGCCAGCGCGTTAGCTCAGCCTGATATATAATTGTAAGATAGCATTTTTCACAGGTCAGTGGCTCCCCATTTTCACACTGTTTTTCCCTTAGGTGCATTCATATGCTTCTCTGTTTGTCATAATATCTTTACTGTATGTTCCTGAATATGCATGTCCAGCATCCCATTTCCTGGTGTCCTTACTTGTTTTTCCACCAAACAAATGAAATGAAATGTTATCACTTGTATAATGCTTTTCTCCTGTCAGATCCATAGTAAGCTGCAGCCACTCCACTAAGGGTGGTCTTAGTAGGCCAGCCAGGAGCAATAGGGAGTCTTACCTGGCAGCCCTTCTGGTCTGTTTGGCTGCAGAAGTGTCTGAATAACACCAGAAACAAGCATGCAGCTAATCTGTCAGATCTGACAATAATGTCAGAATCACCTGATCTACTGCATACTTGTTCAGGGTCTATGGCTGAAAGTATTAGAGGCAGAGGGTCAGCAGGGCTGCCAGGCAACTGGCATTGCTTACAAGGAAATAAACATGGCAGCCTCTGTATACCTCTCTCTTCAGTTGTCCTTTAAGACCAATGGGGTCATCAGATACCTAGGATCAGGGAGATGGAAGCTGGAGGGAGAGCTCCTCAATAAAATGACCCTGTGGTGAGGGATCTGCTTCTGGCCTATCAGCTTTGGGTGGAAGGCTACAAAATCTCTAAGCAGACAGGGAACCTACTCTGAAAATTGATCAAATAAGTCCAGGAACCTAAAAGCACAATATTTGGATATTTCCTCTAATGTTAAAGCACCTGTCAGATGCACTGGTGTCAGTTAGCATCTGTGACAAATCTCCAGGCACGCTTCCAATTCTACAGATGATAGGGTGTATGCACACTTGAGGGGTCCATCAATGATATGATTTTGATTGTGAAATCTTACCAAATCTATGTAATATGAGAGACTACTTAAATAATTAGTATATTAGTATATTCACCACTTTGCCATTCTACTGCATACATTAGATAAGATGGTACAGTGAAGGATCACAGGAATTAAGCTATGAATATGTACTGGTCCGCAGGGCCGCCATCAGAAATTTTGGGGCCCCCCACACATCATCAGGCCTGGCCCCCCCCCCACCGGGGCTGCACTGCTGTCAGGGAGGCCTTGCATGTACTGTGGAAAGATGCAGGCCACCCTTCCTGCCAACAATAGGGATGACTGGGAAAATGGGGGTCGTGCTCTACTCTATCAGAATGCAGCTGCAATACCTTTGCCTACTGGCTGCTCAGGCACATGGCACAGATTGGGGGCATCGAGCAACCTAAACACACACACACAGTAGCTTGACCTCCAGGGCAGCCTTCTATCCATCCTCCCCAGGGCCGGATTTGTACTTTTTATCACCCAAGGCCCATCTGTCACCAGCCCCCCCTCCCCCCAACACACATCAGTATGCAGATTCCAAAAATGACACCCCCCACCCCAGCAAATAAAAATAACAGTACCTGAAACTATGAAAGAAAACTTCTCACACCCTCAATGTTCCAGCATCCATATAGTATTGGGTTGTCCCCCAGGGCATCAGAGACGGTTGCTGGACCCCCAGGCCTCCTCTAATGTAAATAGTAGTCCCCCGGGTCCCCTGCAGAACATTTTCAGTGGAACGCACTCACCTGTCCGGCCGGCTTGCTCCTCTGTGTTCTTCATCCTCATGGGTGCCTCATCTCTATTACCTGACAGCATGTACTCAAGTGCTCATATAGATGAGGCGCCTGCAAAGATAGAAAAATGCACAGATGAGCGTGCCAGCTGCACAGGTGTCTGTGTGCTCCACTGCGAATACTCAGAAGCTCCGGGGGACCATTATTCACTGGGAGAGACCAAGGGGGTTCACCAGCTGCCTCTGGGGCCCTCAGGGAAAACATATATGGAGGAGGGGCATGCTGGAATCTTTGGTGTCTCTATAGAAGCCAGGGGAGCATGCTGGGAACTCTGGTACCTTTATGGAAGCTGTAGTGCTTTTATAAAGGGGGAGGGGAGGGCTTGCTGGGAGCTGTAGTACTTTTATGAATGTGGGAGGCGGGCTTGCTGGGAGCTGTAGTACCTTTATGAATGTGAGGGGGAGGGGCTTGCTGGGAGCTGTAGTACCTTTATGAATGGGGGAGGCTTGCTGGGAGCTGTAGTACCTTTATGAATGTGGGGGGGGGGGCTTGCTGGGAGCTATGGTTCCTCTATAGAAGGGAGGGGGTGGGGGTTGCTGGGAGCAGTGGTAGTGGGGAGGGGGTTCAGGTACTCACGAGCATGCAGGGTCACAGCAGAAGAAGGTATTCTCAGTCAGGAGACATTTGATCCTACAGCTTTCTGCAACCAGTGCTTCTTTCCCCTGTGCACTGTAACAGGCTGCTCCGATTCTCAGTGTCAGCTGAACTGCACTCTTCCCTTCCCCCGAATCCCCCGTGATTTGCAGTCTGGACTGGGGGGGTAGAAAAACAAACAGCTGCCGTGCCTGTGTCCCTCTTATCTTTGCAGGATGCTGTTCAGACTCCACAGTCCCGGGCCAGGCTGATCTGCAGGCAAGGCTGTTTGTGTTGTCTCTGCCAGCCAGGCTCTTCCACAGTTCCTCCAAGTTTCCAAACTCCTGACCACCCGGTAATTCCCTCTGCAGCTGCACTCATCTCCACAGTTTTCTGTCCGGGACTCATAGTGCTAGAATGGGAGCTGCTGTACTACAGTGTACAGGGGCTGCGCGCGATATTTCAAAAACAGGAAGTTATCCTGTCACTTCCAGTTTACAGCTCTGCCTTCCGCTCTCTGGGCACCGGGGCCCCTGACCACCACTGATCTAGAGTTTGGTTGTGCCGGGCAGTGCAGGGAGCTCGGGAGGAGGCTGCAGACAGTAGGGTGTAACTGGGTGTTGTGTGTTCAGTCGGGTGGGCGGGCGGCGGCAGGAGAACCAGGCGGCCACACTCCTAGAAGTAAATAGGAGGAGCGGGAGGCGGGCGGGGCCCCTGGGGGCTGCGGGCCCCTCACGGAAGTGATGGTTATCCCCCCCTGATGGCGGGCCTGCTGGTCCGGTACAACTTTATAGACTATCATTCATTAACATGGGCATGAATGAATTGTCTTATGCTAGGTACACACCATACAATTTTCTGTTAGGTTTTCTTTTAGATTTACCTGCCAGATAGCTTTTTTCCATGTTGTAGGTACATCTAACAGAAGAATCTAACAGAAAATTGTATGGTGTGTACCTAGCATAAGTCTGGGTTGTTAATAGCCACTCAGGGGCTCTTTTCTTTTCTCCTTCTACAGAAAACTGTAAGAAACAACCTGACTGGTTGCCAGATAGTTCTTTTCTTAGACACCTTAATCAAAAATGCACGTGGTTGTAAAAGCCTCTGCAAAATCTGTAATTACCAAGGAGAAAACATTCCCACAGTTTACGTAGCAAGGTAAAATCTAATACTGAAAATAGATGTGTGAAGGTATCGTCACTAGATTAAAAGCCTGGAACAGGAATGCACAATATCCAGGTCAGCAATTTAACAGGCAGGAGCATTAGAAAAACGCAAACAGATTTCTGCCTCATTACTCAGTAACTGCAAGCTGGAAGTCAGCATTCGAAACGCAAGCCGCACTGTAACAAAAAGGTTTAACCTTTATTTTGAATAATGAGTCATTTATCTGATCCAGGCACAAATGTGGAAACCGGAGGAGAAAAGGCCTTTATTGTGCTCCGAGAACATCCTATGATGCCGCTCCGAATCTTCCTCAGCGTAGGAAAAACTTTCACATAGAAAATAGGCACATATTCTGTAATCTCTTTCAAACGCCGCTACAATGTTTCCTATTATCTCGCCGCTGTAGCATTGCCAGCGTGTATTTCCTACATGGTCAGGTCTGGGTTTTGAAAGAAACAAACAGACCCAAATGTGGGCTTCTGTGCAGCTTCTCTATAGAAGGACAGAAATCCATCAATGTCTTTCTAAAGTCATTCAATTTCTCATTAAGAAAGAAAGTAGATCAAACTATTCAGAAGAATGGAGTGGAAGGAAAGCACATAATATACACTGCTTTAATGCCTTTAATGTTATCAGTGGTATAGCAATAGGGGGTGCAGAGGTTGCAACTGCACTGTGGCCCTTGAACCAGAGGGGGGCACTAGGGGCCCTCCCTCAACCACAGTAGTAGCTCTTTAATGGTGCTATGCTGGTAATGATCATTTCCCTGTTCCCCTGCTCTGCTTACCTCTCATACTGTGGATGTCCTTGGCAGGTTTTTGCTACGCTATATGAATTGTTATGTATAGAATGCTGTGGGGGAGGGGGGGGGATGTAAAACTTGCACTGGGGTCCAAAGATCCTTAGCTACGCCACTGAATGTAATTATGTATTTTTAAAGAAAAGAAGAAAATGTAATCAAAGAGACTCTGTCACTGACCTATGCTTGTAAAAATCATTACAACAATGTTAACAATGTAACAATGTTACCTACTAGCCAACCTCTCCACGGCAAGTGGCGTGAATGTGGTGGCAGCCCAAGGGACCGCTCCACGCTGATTGGCGCGAACGGCTTTCAATGGGGCTAGAAGGAAATGCGCGCGCATCTCCACTTGGAAGGCGGAGCTCCGATCTGCCTTCAGTCTCCCAGCTGTGATCGCCGCTCGGAGACAGCTAGATGTCGAAACCACCATCTAATTAGGCTGCACAGCGCTGCGATCTAAGACACTGCTGTACTGGGGACAGCCGTGTGATACGGCTGTCCCCCTGGGACACTGGAGAGCGATCGGCTCTCATAGGCTGAAGCCTATGACAGCCGATCGCTGTCATTGGCTGACTGGGGGGAGGGAGGAAGATGGGAAAAAATAAATAGGTAAATTTATTAAAAAAAAACACTGGGGGAGCGATCAGACCCCCACCAACGGAGAGCTCTGTTGGTGGGGAGCAAAGGAGGGGTGGGGGGATCACTTGTGTGCTGAGTTGTGCGGCCCTGCAGCGAGGCCTTAAAGCTGCAGTGGCCTATTTACAGAAAATGGCCTGGTCTTTAGGGGGGTTTAACACTGCAGTCCTCAAGTGGTTAAATTGAATTCTGTCAATCTGCAAGGAGTATGACATTAAAAGGTATCTTATCAGATGTCCAAGCTTATTGCTGGCTACAAGTATTCATAAGCCTGTCACATATCAAAGATGTACTGTATATCAGTCATATATGAAAAACAGATTAAATGCTTTTTTTTTTTACTGAAAAAAATTAATGAGAGAAAAATCTATTTTGGTACACTGAACCCAGGCATTACAACAAACCGCTTTCTGAGGTCCTTTCAGCATGACAAATGATAAAGACTAGTAATCATCAATACAATAAAATAACTTTAATTTGGTAAAGCTAATAGTAAACCTGAAGTCAGAAGAATATGGAGGCTGCCATGTTCATTTCCTTATAAACAATGGCAGTTGCCTGGCTGTCACGCTGAGCTTTGTTTGTCTCGGAGTCCCACACCTGCAACAAGCATGCAGCCAGTGGAGTCAGGCCAGAGTCACAGCATCTGATCTCCATGCTCATTCTGCGACTGTGATTTAGTATTAGATGCAAACAAACAGCAGAGAAGTCAGGCAACTGGCATTGTTTATTGAAGCTGCATCCATATGCCCCTCACTTCAAGTTACCTTTAACTGTTAAGTCAGTTTTAGAGCACAGATTCATGCTAGTATTCACTCATAATGGTGACTGGTTCTCTTCAGGCCTCATTCAGGGCTTGTTCACACTGCAGGCTTTTTTTTTCCAAAAAATATTTAAGCGCGGGTGATATTTCAAAATTGCCCTGAAAGTACTTACACAATGACTCTGTATGAGATAGTTCACATATGAGCAGCTCGTTTGCGTTCCGTTTTGAAAAGCGGTGCTTGAGCCATTTTTGAGGCGATTTCGCCTTAATGGAAGGTATAGAAAAATGCAAAGCGCTCAAAAAAACGCTTTGTGGAGAGATTGCATTTGCGTTTTTAAGAATAAATACATTGTATTTATTATTTTCCGGATCAAAGAGTTCACTTCCTGACTTGCGTCAGGGAGTAAATTACCAAAATACTCGGGGAAACCGCCCATCTATGCGACGGGAATTGGGGAAAAAAAACACCTAAAAAAAAACACCTAAAAAAAGCCCACCACGGACGGACACGAAAGCAGAACGCAATGTGAACAAGGCCTCACAGTGGGATTTTGCAGAGCTGCATTATAAACTCTTATAACACAGCTTACTGCACTGCAATGCTAATCCTTTGGGATGTTCACAGTCAGGGCCGGTTCTAGCGACAATGGGGCCCCAGGGCAAAATTAGTCTACGGGCCCCCAACAAACACCCCTGAACAAAAAGTGGAATTAAGCGCCCTTTGTAGCAGCCAAAATTCCCTCCTGGGCCCATAAGATGGCTCCTGACTCTCCCTCACAGCTTAACTGTGCTTCCTGGGGCCCCTGCAGAGTCTTTGGCAGTATAGTGTCTCACCTGCCCACCAGCACAGGTGAGACACTACTCTGCCAAAACTCTGCAAAGCCCCCCCAGGGAGCAAGAGTTAAGATAGGGAGACACCTTGGGGCCCCTACAGGCTCTGGGGCCCTGGGGCAGTTGCCCCCTTTGCCTCTATAGTAGTGTTGTCCCTGTTCACAGTGCGATGTTAGCGTTGCACTGTAACGTGTAGCGTCATGGTAACTCACTGCTTGCAGTCCGTTACCTCTAAACACACGTTACCAGGTACAGGATAATATACTTTGCATTGCCTGTATGCTTTCCTGTACCTGCTGTATGCGACGGTAACGCAGTGTTAATGTGCATTACCACCTTTTTTTGCGTTGCATTGTAATTCTGCATTGTGACTAATGTTGCAACACAACATCCTACTGTGAATGAGATTCCAGTATGTGTACAGCAGCCCCCTTGGCCAGCAATCCACCTGGCAGATTGCTTTAGCCAAGCAACAACTGGCAAAATTGTTCTCACCATTTACCCCACCTGCCGTGTGATGACACCCCTGCGCTGCTCCATCATCCCTCCGCCTCCCTGCACACCATCAGGACACGTGACTTTTCTAGCCTGAAGAGCATCGGCCCTGGAGTGTCGCCTAAGGGATCAGGTACTGATACCTGCCAAGTGACTTGCCTCATATGTGTATACACATACTAAAAGTAAACTCAGCTTAGGCAGCTGTTTGTGGCAGCTCTGGCTGGGAACAAAGTGTGTGACCTGTTGTTCTCCTGAGCTTGTTTAAATGACAACTGTAGCGAGAGGGATATGGAGGCTGCCATATTTGTTTCCTTTTAAACAATACCAGCTGCCTGGCATCCTGCTGATCCTCTGCCTCTAATACTTTTAACCATAGACCCTGAACAAGCATGCAGCATATCGGGTATTTCTGACATTATTGTCAGATCTGACTGGATTAGCTGCATGCTTGTTTCTGGTGTAATTCAGACACTGCTGCAGCCAAATAGATTATCAGGGCTGCTAGGCAACTGGTATTGTTTAATCTTGTTTATCCCTTTCATTACAGGTGTCCTTTAAAGAGCCAGAATACTGGATCTTTAAAACGACAATATGTCAAGTATATTGTTCCCCTCTGTACCCCTCCCATCAGAAACCACTCTCTTATCCCTCCCTTCCGAAACAGATGCTTTGTCTGCACAGCCCCCAAACTGTCACCTAAAGGTCATGGCATAACTAAAATTCATGGGGTTCACTAGTGAAACTTTGATGAAGCCGCCCAGATGTAACCACCCCTTCCCTTGCCTCCCCTTGTTGCCCTTCATGGCCTTGTGGCCCATCTGACAAGGATCATAAAACAACTACTGCCATCATGATCTTCACACCCATAACAAGTGTAGCCACAAAAACACTTGATCTGAAGTATAGTCCCCTGTATCAGAGGAATGGAAGGTTGGTAGTTGGGCCCCCAACAGCTCTGGGCCCCCCTGCGATCGCAGGGGCTGCTCCCCTCTAGTTAGACTCCTGCTAAGGGACAAAGACCGATCAGTTATCAGTGTGTATACTTCTTAATGCAGATTGCAGGTTTTTACATGCTTATTCTTATCTACTACTATATCAGACTTATCTACTATATCAGAGCACTTTTTCCAGTGCTGAAAAAGTGTTAGCATAAACACCTATTAAATGTTGTACTGCGGCTTATTTAATTTTACTGAGAGCTAAAATCATGTGCACAGTTTATATATTAAACTGGGCACTAATCCGTTTCTTAAACGTTACTAAAGCTTGTTCTGAACTTGCATTGAGCATTAAGGTGAAACTGCATTTAAATATTTTATTTTCTGTTATTAAAAGCAGAGTTATGCCATGGTGCCCCTGATAATAAAGTCCATTTCCTATGCCCAGGATAAGTATAGCTGTAAGCTGCTTGCTTAATGGATCCACTGTTACACTACCTTCTCTCTCTGTGTTTATGTAAGATTATGTGCACTGCATGGGAAGCAGCAGACCTAATGCATTGTAGAGAGACAGATTCAGCACCTTGGACAGCTCTCCTTATCTGGGGCTAGGCACACTGACCTGATCCTTTGTAAAAGCTTAAATGCAGCACCTTGGACAGCTCCCAGAAGCTGACAGCAAGGCAAAAGACGGAAACTACTGTAAGTTTTGTTTAGAAAATATGAAAGCCTGGTCACAATCCCCTGTTTACTGACAGAAGTTGTAGTCCTTCAATATCCTTGCTACAGGAATATGCAGAGACGTTTAAGAGATGCTCAAGGAACCTCAGTGAGGAAAGAGTTGGGGAATATTATTATTCTTTATTGGATTTATATAGCGCCAACATATTACGCAGCGCTGTACAATACATAAGCTTAGAGACAATGATAACAGGGGTGACCGATAGCGCCATGCAGGTAATAGACAATAGATACAACAATACAGGTAATAAAAAGCAATAAGATACACAATACAATATAGGTAGTATCATACCAGATCATACACTGGAGTGGTAGTGCTAATAATACAGGTTTACATATTCTGGGTAGGGTGTACAATCAAGTATGATACGTAAGGGGAGAGGGCCCTGCCAAAGGCTTACAATCTAGAGGGAGGGGGTGGTGACACAAAAGGAGGGGGGTGTATCAAGAAGTTCTCGGCAGAGAGAGTTAAGGCAGCGTCAAGGTGAGGTAGGCTTCTTTGAAGAATAAAACAACAGCATTTATGCAAAACGGCGCTCGCTATCATACGCCCACTGCCAGTTCATTACATAATGGCATCATTTCTACTGCCACTATTTTGCACAGGTGCAATTTTTTTCCTGGAAAGCCTGGTGTAGCCAATCTCCAGTGAACTCCTGCTTCCAGCAAGCAGCTATGTACACGCTCTCAATCGCATGCCTGTCGCCATTCCTGAAGAGTTTGGCTACATAGTAGTGGAACTCTACCACCGGTATTGTGCGCAGGCGGCCCTGGTGCCCGCTATTTTCCAGCTGTAGCTGGTATGTTTTTCTTTTAACAAGGGTGCCTACGGCGGTGTCTAAATTTCTCCAGAGCTGCTTTTGCCCAAATTGTCCAGTTCAAATAAAAAAAGAGGGAGCTGGAACTTTCTAAATGCAGTAGTGTATGAGAACTTTGGGTGAGTAGTTCAATTCAATACCACCCATTACATTCGATACATTGGGTAGGTGCCCAATTGCCAATGGATTTTGTGCACACTCCGATCTGCGAGTTGGTGGTAGGTGGAAGTAAAGTAGAATTTCTCTAGTGCAGCAGCTAGAAAACTTTACTACTAATCTGGGAAAGGGAATGTAATGAGGTTTTATTGCTGTGTTCTTCTTAACCACTTGCCGTCCGCGTCGCGCCAATGGGCGTGGCCGCGGCGGCAGCCCCAGAACCGCCTGATGCCGATTGGCGTAAAGTCCTGGGGCTTACATTTGCAGGAGATCGCGTACAAGCTGCGCACGCATCTTCTGCTTGGTGGGCGGAGCGGAGGAAAATAAATAAATAAAAAAATATACATTTAAATTAAAAAAATAATGTAACTATATAAAAAAAACAAAACACTGCAGGGGCGATCAGACCCCACCAATAGAGAGCTCTGTTGGTGGGGACAAAAGGAGGGGGGAATCACTTATGTGCTGTGTTGTGCGGCCCGGCAGCGAGGCCTTAAAGCTGCAGCGACCAATTTTTAACAAAATAGCCTGGTCACTAGGGGGGTTTAAGCCCGTGGTCCTCAAGAGGTTAAAAAAGTACCCACCTTCATCCCATTCTGGAGACTGGAGCTTGTTTTATGACCCTTGCAAGATGGACTCATTGGCTTTGAGGGTCACCAGCGGTTGACATGGTGTGTGTGATTTGTAGTTATGCCCCTGTTGGTGTCCACCAAAATCTGTCTTAGACTATGTAAGGACATTACACAATAACTAGGATAGGGATTAGATTGCAAGCTTTTCAGTAAAGTGCTGTTAAAGAGGTCAATGCTATACAAATACATAACAGTAACATGTTTCATAAGACATAAGGAAAATGACAAACTGCAAAACCATTAACTATACTTTACATGCAGGAGTGTTTGTTTACACTACTAAATACTTACAGCATATACAGTATAGTCAAAACACAATAAGAGCTAATTATGTACCATTGTCCTGACATTTACGGTAATATATTATTTACAACCCCTGGAATGCTGAGCAGGTATGCTGTACCTCTGGAAATAGCGCTTGCAGGGAGAATTTATTTTCTGCATTGCTAGATTTACAAATCCTGATAGAACTGGAAAAGCAGTGGATTTGGGAAATACTCATTTAACTCTCCTGGGTCTCTCCTTTGTTTGGAGAACCCAGATAGCAAACACAAAGCCTGCCACTGCTGTTGGCTGGCTGCATGAATAAAACAGCACTTGCTTTGGGTGTTTGTGGAATGGATTGTTTCAAATATCTGTTAGAAAGATATTTACAAATAAGCTCAGCGTGGAATTGTTTCCCTCGTCTATTCAAGAAAACAGAAGAAGTTTTAATGAGCACATTTGTGTTTTTAATGTGCACTAGTTTTCTTTATTGAGTTCCGTTTGGAGTGTGTTGTTGCTGATTCCTCCTGATTTACAGTTCAGCGCGCAGCAGCAGGTTTTAAAGTTAAAGGAAAAACTACATGAGGTTTTACTGCAGTATGATTTGTAACGTGTTCTTTTTTATTAGTATTACTATTATTACTTCCTTCAAAAGTTATAAAACTGCAGAAGTTTTATATTCTGCAGTGTTTAAGTCAGACCGTTGTCTGATGAGCTCACTAAAAGGCATTCTGTTCTCAAGTGACTCACCGTCAGATAAAGACACAATGGAATAGGCAAGTTGGTATTTGGCTGGGAGCGTCACACAATGGATTGGCAAGTTCTCTCTGGAAGACATTGCTTATTGTTATTGACAAAGCTGAACAGGATAAATCAGCATATATGACTCGCAGGGGTTTAACTATAGAGCATCCAAGAACATAAGTGATGCCGAAAACATTGGACAGGAATTTTAAATAACTGCCAGTAGATGGTGAATGTTTACAGCCCTTGCCTGAGTGTTGTCAGAACAAAGGGCCATGTGCTTTTGTAGAAGTCCAGACACACACAGCAAGAACTCACTTTAAAGTGTACCCCGAGGTGCATGTGACATGATGAGATAAACGTGTGTATGTACAGTGCCAAACATATTAATAACTAGACTGTGTTTCTTTATTCAAAGGCAAGCAAAATATTTATACTTACCTGGGACTTCCTCCAGCCCCTTTCTTCCCCTTAAGGGAACTTGAAGTGAGAGGAATACGGAGGCTGCCATCTTCATTACCTTATAAATAATGCCAGTTGCCTGGCTGTCATGCTGAGCTTTAGGCTATAGTTGTTTTTGAGTCACACACCTGCAGAAAGCATGCAGATGGTGGAGTCAGAGCAGACTCTGATGTGCATGCTTATTCTTGGCCATGCTTATTCTTGGCCAGTGACTTAACCACTTGCCGACCACCCACTACCAATAGGCGGCGGCAAAGTGGCACCCCCAGGACTGCGTAACGCCAATCGACGGCGGCACCTCGGGGACGAATTAGCCGGGGATCACGTGCATAGATGCGCACGCATCAACCGGCAATAGGCTCTGCCCACCCGCTGGCGGGTTGTTAACCCCCGATCTGCCGCGTACAAATTGTATAATACACTTTGTAATGTGTAAAAAGTGTATTATACAGGCTGCCTCATCCCCTGGTGGTCCCAGTGATCGAGGGACCACCAGGGGAGGAGGCAGCTGTGCATGTAAACACACAAATACACACTGATCCTGCCCCCCCTGCTCCCTGATCACCCACAGCACCCCTCAGACCCCCCCCCCTGATCACCCCCTCAGACTACTGTTTACACCCAATCACCCCCCTAATCACCCATCAATCACCCCCTGTCACTATCTGTCAATGCTATATTTTAGATTAGGTCCTAAACTGCCCCCTGGGGGCTCCTGATAACCCCCCACACCCTCAGATCCTCCCCAGACCTCCCCCCCCCCCCCGTGTACTGTATAAATCTATTCTCCCCTGTAATCACCCACTGATCACCTGTAAATCACCCATCAATCACCCCCTGTCACTGCCACCCATCAGATCAGACCCTAACCTGCCCCTTGCGGGCACCTGATCACCTGCCCACACCCTCAGATTGCCAGCAGACCCGCCCTCAGATCACCTCCCAAGTGCATTGTGTACATCTGGTTTCCCCCTTCTAATTACCCACTGATCACCCATCAATCACCCCCTGTCACTGCTACCCATCAGATCAGACCCTAATTTGCCCCTTGCGGGCACCCAATTACCCACCCACACCCTCAGATCATCTTCAGACCCTCCCTGATCACCTCGCCAGTGCATTGATTGCATCTATTCTCCCCTCTAATCACACCCTGATCACCTATCAATCACCCCGTCACTCCCTGTCACTGCTACCCATCAGATCAGACCCTAATCTTCCCCTTGTGGGCACCCAAACACCCGCCCACACCCTCAGATCACCCTCAGACCCCCCCTTATCACCTCCCCAGTGCATTATTTACCTCTGTTCTCTCCTCTAATCACCCACCTATCACGCATCAATCACCCCCTGTCATTGCTACCCATCATACCCATCAGATCAGACCCTCATCTGCCCCTTGCGGGCACCCAATCACCCGCTCACACCCTCAGATCGCCCTCAGACTCCTCCTGATCACCTCTTCAGTGCATTGCTTGCATCTACTCTCGCCCCTAATCACACCCTGATAACCTACCAATAACCTCGTCACCCCCTGTCACTGCTACCCAACAGATCAGACCCTAATCTGCTCCTTGTGGGCACCCAAACACCCGCCCACACACTCAGATTGCCCTCAAGCCCCCCTGATCACCTCCCCAGTGCATTATTTACATCTGTTCTCCCCTCTAATCACCCACTGATCACCCATCAATCACCCCCTGTCACTGGTACCCATCATACCCATCATATCAGACCCTCATCTGCCCCTTGCGGACAATCACTCACCCACACCCTCAGATTGCCCTCAGACCCCCCTAATCACCTCCCCAGTGCATTGATTGCATCTATTCCCCCCTCTAATCACACCCTGAGACACTCATCATTCACCTCCTGTCACCACCTGTCACCCCCTAGCACACCTACCCATCAGATCAGGCCCTAATTTGCCCGGTGTGGGCTCCTGATCACTCGGCCAAACCCTCAGATCCCCCTCAGACCCCCCTTCCGATCACCTCCCCAGTGCATTGATTGCATCTATTCTCCCCTCTAATCAACCCCTGAGACACCCATCAATCACCTCCTGTCACCCCCTAACATTCCTACCCATCAGATCAGGCCCTAATCTGCCAAACCCTCACCCGCCCCACCGCAGTGACAGAATTTTGTTTTTCTGATCACTGCAAAAAACACTGTACAATAACTGTGGTGCTGTAAAGATCAGTTTAGATTTTTTTTTTTTTATCAAAACTCAGTGATCACAGCTTTCTACTTCACAAGTACTCCCTTTTGCTAGGTAGGTGCTCTTTTTCCTGGGTAGTCTCAGAGGAATACCCCCTAAATTTAGCATTCCACCATGGCAAAATAGGGGTATTCCACTTAAGAGGCTGCCGAGATTCTGGCCCAGTAGGGTGAGTGCGATTGGGAAGCCTCATCCGACTAATCATCCAGGTCAGAATACGAACTGGTGAACAGCAGTGGCTCTTTGACCGATAGCAATGACGAGGTTGAGGTCCCGGCTAGAGCCAGGCGTACCACACCCCATGTCACTGGACCGCAGGATCAGACTCAAGGGCAGCAGAGTGGTGCTAGCGCTGATCCGAGTTTTCTTGGTGAGGCATGCACCAGCAGCGTAAAATCTCCTGGACCAGTACTACCGTAAACCCTAGGGAAGTGGCGAGCACCAGCATGGTAGTAGATACTGGTTCGGTGGCACGTGCATTAAGACCCGAGTCGCAGTCACCAACAAAACCGGCCCGTACTACCGATAGTCTCCCAGAGGTGCTGGCAAATCTCAATTGGCAATCCCCTGGTTCCGACGCACCTGTACTGCCCCCTTTCACCGCCTAGTCTGGAGTCCAGGTGGAGACAGATAATCTAGGATTGGCCCTAGACTTTTTTCATCCGTTTTGCACCGTGCATGTCTATGACTTAATTGTGGCTGAGACCAACCGTTATGCCACACAATACGCTAACCGCCAATCCGAGAAGCTACCATGCCCAGCGTTTTCGGTGGAAACCACTCCAAGTTTCCAAACTTAACATTTTTTTGGGCCTTCTCCTTAATCTCCTTGGCGGTTATCCCCAGCTAGGGTCGGGGCGGAAAACCGCAGCTAAGAGCAGTGATCCTGACCTCTGCTCAGGGTGGCCACCGGAGGATGAATGCAGAGCAATGCGCGCAGCGGGAGCATTTCTACATACCTCACGGGCATCCAGACGTCGGCTGGCATTCTTCTTCCTCTCCTCTGGGGCTCTGCTTCCTGCTGGTGAGATCGCCGACTGTCGTCATGATGACAGCCGGCAATTTCACTTTAGAGTTGCAGTGCCACCCTGAGGATGGAGGCTTAACTGCAGCGCTGAATCCAGGGAGGTGAGTGATTGCTGGGCTGCTGCAGATCTCCCTGGCAGCATGATTTTTTCCAGGTTTTAGGGTCTGAAAGGGTGCAAAAAAATTGCACCACTTTTAGACCCCTAAAATCCAGAAAAAATCAGAACGCCAAGGGGGTTAACATGGGTCTAGTCAAAAAGAATGTATTGCGGTCTTATTGGTCTACACACACAATACATTACATGCCCATGTTCTCTGCTGCCATGTCCAGGTCACGATTTGAGTACATCCTGCGCTTCCTGCACTTCAGTGCCAATACAACCTGTCATCTAAGAGGCCACCCTGCTTATGACCGGTTCCACAAAATTCGGCCCCTCATAGACCCCCTGTCATCAAAATTTGCAGATGCTTATACCCCTGAACAGTCATTTTGAGGCATCTGGTTTCCAGACTACTCCTCACGGTTTTGGGCCCATAAAATGCCAGGGCAGTATAGGAACCCCACAAGTGACTAAATCTTAGAAAGAAGACACCCAAAGGTATTTCGTTAGGTGTATAATGAGTTCATAGAAGATTTTATTTTTTGTCACAAGTTAGTGGAAAATTACACTGTGAAAAAAAAAAACAATAAAAATCAATTTCCGCTAACTTGTGACAAAAAATAAAATCTTCTATGAACTCACTTTACTCCTAACGGAATACTTTGGGGTGTCTTCTTTCTAAAATGGGGTCCCTTGTGGGGTTCCTATACTGCACTGGCATTTTAGGGGCCCTAAACCGTGAGGAGTAGTCTGGAAATCAAATGCCTCAAAATGACCTGTGAAATCCTAAAGGTACTCATAGCACTTTGGGCCCCTTAGCGCACCTAGGCTGCAAAAAAGTGTCACACATGTGGTATTGCCGTACTTAGGAGAAGTAGAATAATGTGTTTTGGGGTGTATTTTTACACATACCCATGCTGGGTGGGAGAAATATCTCTGTAAATGGACAATTGTGTGTAAAAAAAAAATCAAAAAATTGTCATTTACAGAGATATTTCTCCCACCCAGCATGGGTATGTGTAAAAATACACCCCAAAACACATTATTCTACTTCTCCTGAGTATGGCAATACCACATGTGTGACACTTTTTTGCAGCCTAGGTGCGCTAAGGGGCCCAAAGTCCTATGAGCACCTTTAGGCTTTACAAGGATGCTTACAATTTAGCACCCCCCAAAATGCCAGGACAGTAAACTCACCTCACAAATGACCCCATTTTGGAAAGTAGACACCCCAAAGTATTCAGAGAGGGGCATGGTGAATCCGTGGCAGATTTCATTTTTTTTGTCACAAGTTAGAAATGGAAAGTTTTTTTTTTGTCACAAAGAGTCATTTTCTGCTAACTTGTGACAAAAATAAAATCTTCTATGAACTCACCATGCCTCTTAGTGAATACTTTGGGATGTCTTCTTTGCAAAATGGGGTCATTTTGGGGGGTATTTATACTATCCTGGAATTCTAGCACCTCATGAAACATGACAGGTGCTCAGAAAAGTCAGAGATGCTTCAAACTGGGGAAATTCACTTTTTGCACCATAGTTTGTAAACGCTATAACTTTTACCCAAACAAAAAAAAATCCAATAAGTGTCTATTTATTGATCAAAGACATGTAGCACAATACATTTAGACAAAAATGTATATAGAAATTTTACTTTATTTAAAAAATGTCAGCACAGAAAGTTAAAAAAATCATTTTTTTGACAAAATTCATGTCTTTTTTGATGAATATAATAACTAAAAATCACAGCAGCAATCAAATAGCACCAACAGAAAGCTGTATTAGTGAAAAGAAAAGGAGGTAAAATTCATTTAGATAGTAGGTTGTATGACCAAGCAATAAACCGTGAAAGCTGCAGTGGTCTGAATGAAAAAAAAAGTGTCTGGCCCTTACCGGGTTTTAAGACTGCAGTCCTTAAAACCTGGTGTGTACGTACCACAGTAGGGGGAAGGCTCTAGATCCTAATGAGGTTCTACCATCCTCGTCACCCTCCGGGATCCAGCGTTGGCAGCCCCCGAACCTCAGCCATGTAAATATTTACCTTCCGCACTCCTGCACAGGCGCAGTAGCAGCTTTCCGATGGGCTCTGGGGAAACAGCCGAGCCTGATTGGGTCCGCTCTACGGCGCAGGTGACTCACGCGTGGGAAGTAGAGTGGACTGAATCGGGCTTGGCTATTTCCTAAGAGCCTATCAGAAAGCTGCTACTGTGCCTGCGCAGGATCATGGTGGATAAATATTTCAGTCTCTACTGCACCTGCGCCACATCTGACAAGGTTGTTGACTAATTTTTAGGGGACTGCCACCAGTGCTGGATGGCTGAGGGTGAAGAGGACGTGAGGAGACTTATTAGGATCCAGAGGCTTCCCACTCCTGAGTTAAGTACCCACAGGAGCTGTTTTTTTGTTACAGTTTTCTCTTGAAAGTAAATCTGTAGTCCCAAAGAAAAAAAGTTAAATACTTATCAAGGTAGAAGTAAAATGCTGGATAGTCCAGAGGCTTCCCGTGTTCTCCTCAACACCAAGGTCAGGGCCTTCTGACAGTTTGCAGCCATGCTCCTCTCATGAACAAGCATGGTCACACTGTGCCTACTCGAGTAACGCTGCACCTGCATAGTAGTACAGAGCCAATCATGAGCAAGCGGCTTCGGCTCACTGGGCAGGCACATCTGTACTGGCGCAGGCACAGTATGGCCATGCTCGCTCAAAAAGAGAAGGGTGGCCATGAGGACATATCTGACTTGTTGGATATGATCAGAGGGTCTATATGCAGCAATGGTAGGATTGAGGAGGGTACGGCAAGCCTTTGGACTATCTTTTGGGTTCTCTCTACCTAGTTTAGTATCGAATGTTTGTCTTTGGGAGATTACAGGAGGTTCACTTTAAAGGATTAGAGGCAGAGCATGAGCACAGAAAGCAGGCAACTGGCATGGTTTATTAGAGAAGAATGAAGATGACAGCCTCCGTATTCCTCTAACTTCAGGTGATCCAAGTTTTCAGATGTATGTAAAGGTATTTTCCAGAAGTATAAATGTTAATGCTTACAAGTATACTGTTTTTTGAGGGGATTAAGCTGTCTCTATAATCTCTTTGATTGCAACCCAAAGTTCAGTATTTCTAAAAGCAGGATTCTTATTGGATCACACTACACAGAGATTATCCCACATTCCTGTTATCTAAGCAGCAGCAGCAACAAGAATTTGTCACTAAGTTTTGATGAAACAAAAGACTTTCTTTAGAGCTTCGAGCACTGTGTCTTAATTTTGGGATTAGCCATGAAATCAGGACTAGTGGATTTGAAGAAAACGCTTTAGCGCATCATAAGTGGGAATCAGGCGACAATCATATAATTGGCTTGCATAATAAATCTTGTTGTTTTTTTCCTAATCCCTAATTAGTGTTTCACCATATGTTGTCTGAACTTGTCTATGTTTAGCCAAAAATAGCATGTCACAGGCTTGGTCCCATTGGGTGAAGGCTCATCAGCCTCTGCTATTTCTGTAAACACATATTAATGACAGGTGTATGGTAATCACCTAATAAGATCCACAGCTCATTTCTGTTGTAACTCCATACCACAACTAATTCACAATACCTGTACTTCAAAAGAAAATCCTCATCCAGCAGAGCTAGTGGAAAGGCACAGTGTAGGTATTGCCTTTATTATCCTCAGTTCAGTGGTCATTTTGTTTTTTTAGATTATGGAAAAGTTGAAGGACTCATTGTGTGGGTGTGAAAGAGGGGTTGTTAAAGGGGAACTTCAGCCTAAACAAACATACTGTCATTAAGTTACATTAGTTATGTTAATTAGAATAGATAGGTAATATCATTTTTTACCCACCCTGTTTTAAAAGAACAGGCAAATGTTTGTGATTCATGGGGGCTGCCATCTTTGTCATGGGGGCAGCCATCTTTTTGGTTGAAAGGAGGTGACAAGGAGCAGGAGGCACAGTTCCAACTGTCCTGTGTCCTGATAACCCCTCCCAGCTGCACACGCTAGGCTTCAAATGTCAAATTCAAAATGTTAAAAAAAAAATGTTTGCACCAAAACAGCAGAACGAGAGCAACAACATCAGAAATCCCATCATGCTTTGCACAGCATCAGGGGGAAAAAGCCCGGGCAGTTTTCTTCTGTGCAGCTAAAAATGAGGCTTGGATAAGAGAAACAAAGTTCTGATGCTGTGAAACTGTTAAAGAAACACCAGGCCTTTTCAGTGCTGCTGAGTCGATTTTTAGTCCAGAGGTTCACTTTAAGCCTGGAACCCTAGCAGCACCAATCTATGTTGAAAATACCACTATGACAGATTTCAGAACAAACCTGTGAGATCACAAAACATAACAGAGTACAATACCTCTATAACAATTCACCTTCGTTGCCTGTATGTACTTACAGCAAGAACTGAGACTTATGGCCAGTCCATGAAGTGTCATCAGATTAAGCCTTTTCCTGCCATTCAAACATTATCACCAGGAAAAGTTCTGAATAGTTTCCAAACCATCTATTCTGGGAACCAGTCAGAGGGATAGTCTAAGCATGGTCAGTACAAATTAGGTTAGGAACAAATGATGAACAACTCATGCTTTAGAATGGGGGCAAGGGGAAGGAGCAGGCAGCTGAGGTGTTATAGTGGAGGGAATTAGAAACTGAGTTGGTGCTGCAGGTATTTTCTGCATTAAAAAAAAAGTTTAATTTATGAAATTAATAAATTAATTAAGAATGTATTTAATGTTTTATTTAAAGTATATACAAACCGTGTCTGAACTTTGGGTTTAAAGCAGCAGAGAATTATTTTGCAAATTCATCTTCCTTTATCCCCTTATTGTAAGTTTATATCAATGCCAGGTTTACTTTCATTTGCTAAACAAGCCAGGCGAGTAATAATGTAGCCAGGAAGCGTTCAGCCTATTGACAGTCAGTTTCCAGCCTGCTAGCCGCAACTTGCCTCATACAAGTGGTGTAAATTAGCTCTGGTGAATAGTTCAGAGTACACGACATGCCTGGTGTGAAATAGCAGCATCCTGGTGTGAAATGGCATCATTGCCAGTCACACCATGTCCACCACACTCCCATACACTATAAGTTATTACATTACATATACTGTACATGCAGCCCCTACATACAAAGAGGCTCCATTCCAAGAGGTTGTTTGTAATTTGAATTTTTTTGTATTTTGAGTCATGTTGTTCATAGTGAAATGTGGATAAATAATATACTTTTCAACAACTCTGTATTTGTGCATATATTATAAACATTGTTTTTTTGTGGTTTTCAGTGTTTAAAGTGAACTCAAAGTAAAAATAAACTGATAAGATAAACAATTGTATTTATCCTCCTACTCCTACAAATGACCCCTTTTTTAGATATCCCATGGTTATATCTTATATTTAAACATTTACAAACTAGACTGAATGTTTTGTTGCCTCTGCTCAGTACCAGGCTAATACGTTTCCCAGAGTTAGAAAAAGGTCAATAGTTCATGTATTTTATCTTCCCTTGCTCTCAGAGGGTGTATTCTACCAGGAAAACTTTTATGGTTGCAATTTTCTGGTCAGTGACGTTTACTATATTCCCAACATGGTACAGACAAGACAGATGCTCTCACTTCCGTGCCTAGAAATGTACTCTTTCAGGTAGCAAAATACAACATACACAGCCAGGTTATTAATCATTTTTGCACTGTACATACATGTTTATCTCATCATGACACATGACACCTCGGGTACACTTTAACCACTTCAGCCTACAGTGTCGAAAATCTTCTCTATGGGGAGGATCAGGTCTGCGCATGTCATGACGTCGCCGACGTCATGTGTGATCCTCCCCATAGAGAAGAGCGGAGCTGTCCAGGAAGGCTGCGCCGATCGCTGGATCCAGGCTGGGTAATGTATTTAGCGGTGATCGGGGGGGATCAAAAGTAATCTGAGGATGCCAGCCACCACTACTAGCTAGCCTAGTGCTTTCTGAAGCTATTACGGCTATCTGATCGCTTAAAATTATAATGGGGGACTTTCGGCTGCAAACCCTCCGGCGTGCGTAACGCCCAGGAGGTTAACAGGAAGATTAACAAAGAAATGAATTGATTTTGGCCATTATAGTTTAAAATTAATACATGCTACCGTAATTAAAACTGATGTATTTTATTTGCCCATTTGTCCCGGTTATTACACTGTTTAAATTATGTCCCTATCACAATTTATGGCGCCAATATTTTATTTAGAAATAAAGATGCATTTTTTCAATTTGCGTCCATCACTATTTACAAGCTTATAATTTTAAAAAATATAATAAGATACTCTCTTGACATGTATATTTAAAAAGTTCAGACCCTTAGGTAACTATCTATGTGTTGTTTTTTTTATTGTAATTTTTTTTATTTATTTATTTTTATTAAAAAATGTATTTGGGTAAATTGTGGTGTGGGAGGGAAACAGGGCATTATAAATGTAAAATAATGTAATGTAATGTAAAAAATGTATGTGGGTGTAGTTTACTATTTGGCCACAAGATGGCCAAAGTCAAAAAAGTCCTGGAGCGTACAATCACGCTACCAGGAAGTATAAGGAGGCTGTATTTTTTTTTTTTGCAGAAATACCGCACTCTCTGATTAGAAAGCGTCGTTTTTTTTCTGTGGGAGAGTTAGATCTGTGAATTGGAATCATATTCCCATTCACTGATCAGGGGGGGCAACGGCAGGCAGCGGGAGCGCGCACCTCAGGCAGCAGCAGCTGCACAGTCTATCTGGACGGATATATCCGTCCAGATAGACTTAAGTGGTTAATAAACATTAAACCACTAACCACTTACAACAGTATATACAATACTGTAAGGCTTGGTTCACACGAGTGCTTGCCTGATGTCCCGCGGTATCTCAGTCAAATGCTTTTCCGCAAGTGTGCAGAAAACCATTTGATAGCTTTTAGTGGCTTTCAGTGGCAATCAGCATTTTTCACTACCACAGTGGGACACGGAGGCAAGGCTGTAAATGACCCTGGAAGCAACCTGTTGCTCGAATGTTGGGAAAAATAAAGCTAAAAATGCAACATTTACACAAATAATGGTAAACGGCTTGAAACAATGGTATTGGTGCTGCACATTCTCTTGAATGGGCAGTGCTTAAATGATGAGTGCTGCGGCCTTCGTTTACCGCCTGGCAAACGTCCGTGTGAATTGGGCCTAAAGTGTACTGGTAACAATAAAAATATGTAAGAACAAAAAGAGTGCTGCATATTTTGTACATGGAGACAACTTTGTATGCGCTTGTAAGTAGGGGACTGTGTGCACTTTGCAGAGGGACACCCAGGCTCATTTATATGAAAGCACATTTAGCAAAATTAAATTATGCCACTGCACAAATCAAATGCTTCATGCATCTAATTAAATCCCTTAAACATAGACTCTGCAAATTATAGGGTAAATAAACAGCTATTCATCTGTATCAGGCCAGTGTTAGTGAAGCAATTAGATTTAATAATTAAACAACCTGTATATTTGATATATGATATATTAAAACAGCCTTCACAAAAAACAATTTCACTTATAAACAGGAACTAAATTACTTATAGGGACTAATGGGCATTTGATGGTGACTGTAATAAAGGTCGTTTCTCATTCATTGGCGTCAGCAAGCCAATAAAGTGCAACAGCAATTACAGAAATGGCACAGCTTACCGTGTGGCTCGACTGAACCTTAGTATGCTTCTCATGCATGTAACCTCACCTTCATTAGCGCACTTGATCTGTGATGTCAGGTGTCACCTCCAGCTTAGCTTCATCCAACGCATTTCGTCCTCCTATAAGACTCACTAGGGGCTTACTGGGTGGGCACCGGCACTAATCTCTCATACTTTTAGGTCTCCTCCCCAGTTACTAACTTAGGGTCTATTCACACTTGATATCTGTATTGAATTTTTAATGTAACAGGGCATGCTGTCTTTTACCCAGGGCTGGTTTAAGGGGCCCCAGGGCAAACTTAAGAGGGGGCCCCCCTACCCCCCCCCCCCCCCCCCCCCCCACGCGCACACATACACAATGATAGCCAACACCCCCCCTACACACACACACATACACAATGATAGCCAACTCCTATGCCCTGCTCATCCCTTCCTCCCTCCTATGGTGTTTTCCCCTCCTGTTCTCTCCCTTTCTCCCTCCAATGTAAGATTCAAGCAGGGGCAATCAATCACTCACCCTCTGCCCTATTGACAGTGGCTATGTTGAATGTTACAGTGATGGCATTCTTGTTGTAAGGGTCCTCACGTTATGACCTCATCAAGCAGAGCCCTTAAAGATACAGAAGAATGCCGTCACTGTAATGTTAATGGCACAGATAGTGAGTGCTTGCCGATGACTGAATCTTACATCGTAGAGAGGGAGAAGTGACAGGAGTGGAAGGGACAGCATCGAAAGGGAAGAGCAGGGCAGCACAAGACAAAATATCTACAGGGAATGGAGAACAGTTGCCAGGGCCTGGCAGCGCAGGGGCTCCTGCAGAGGTCGGGGGCCATTGCCCCCTTTGCCTCTATGGCAGCGCTGGCCCTGCTTTTTCCATTGCATTGTGTAGAGAAGATGTCATCATAAATGATGAATGGCAGCACATGCGCTATGTGGGATACTGAGACACAATTGATCTGCAAGTGATTTTTGAAACTGTCCATACAGTCTCATAATTAAAAGCTAATTGAACCTTATAGGACCACTGTGATGAAAATATATATTTAAAAAAAAATACATATAAGATGTACATTTGTCCCGAAGTAAAATGCACTCTAAATTACTTTTTCCCACTGTAGCCTGCACGTGTATTAGGCTTTACTAATCTGATGGCTCTAACCTCTTACAACTGCCCTTATTCCATTTACTTTTTTTTTTTAAAGTTTTCTCCTAGGAGATCATTTTTCATCTTCTGTTTAAAATAACTTTTCAGCACTTTGCAACTAAAAAGGCACCAAAATGTAGGTGAAAAAGTATTGTAACAATATGTGGGTGACTTAAAGAGACTCTGTAACATTAAAAAGATCCCCTGGGGGGTACTCACCTCGGGTGGGGGAAGCCTCCGGATCCTAATGAGGCTTCCCACGCCGTCCTCTGTCCCACGGGGGTCTCGCTGCAGCCCTCCGAACAGCCGGCGACTGTGCCGACTGTCAGTTCAATATTTACCTTTGCTGGCTCCAGCGGGGGCGTTGTGGCGGCTTTCCGTTCCGAACTACACGGAAATACCCGATCTCATTCGGGTCCGCTCTACTGCGCAGGAAACTTGCGCCTGCGCAGTAGAGCAGATCCGACGGCGATCGGGTATTTACGTGTAGTTCGGAGCCGACAGCCGTCAGAGCGCCTGCGCAGGAGCCAGGAAGGTAAATATTGACGTCACCGCTGCACGGACTCCACGGAGGGCTGCAGCGAGACCCCTGACGGATGGAGGACGGCGTGGGAAGCCTCATTAGGATCCGGAGGCTTCCCCCACCCGAGGTGAGTACCCCCCAGGGGATCTTTTCATGTTACAGATCCTCTTTAAAGGAAATCTAAAGTGAGAGGGATATAGAGACTGCCATATTTATTTCCTTTTAAACAATGCATATTACCTGGCTGTCCTGTTGATCCTCTGCTTTAATATTTTTAGCCATAGGAGATTAACTAGTCCAAAACATGTTGGTAAGAGGTTTAGAGCCCCCAGATTAACAATATCACTTTTATAAATCAACTACTTTGATGGATTTACTAATATTACTTGTTTGCTCCACAAGCATCCTTATCAATAGGGATGCTGGCTCTACAAATAAGAAGTCTAGAGGAGCATTCACATTCCACTAACAGCTTGGAGCAAAGCAAGGCAGCTTAAAGGGAACCTGAACTGCGTACAATTATTTAAAATAAACACAAGGTAACTTTAAATGAATATTACATAGTTACCTTGTCATCCGTTCCTCTCAGAAGCTCACCATTTTCTTCTGACAATAATCCCTTCCAGTTCTGACAACATTTTGTCAAAACCAAAATATATCAGTTGCTGATATATCATACTGTAGTTGCTGAACTGATGTGCCAGGTAATGTCCATGTTTCAGTTTAACAGTGTGCTGACCAGAAAGCTGTTATGGGTAATGGCCATTTTCAAAATGGAAGACAGAGATTCCCCTTGATCACAGTGGACAAACAAGATGCGGGACAGGAGAAAGAGACTGAGGAGTAGATTACACGGGAGGTAAGTATGACTAGTGTATGTTTATTTTGACTTAATTTTCAGTTCAGGTTTTATTTAGGATAAGTACATGCTTAAACGTATGATCACCCAGCATCTTAGCATCTTCTTAGTTACTCTAATAGCAAGATTTATGCACCTCAGTTCCTGACTCCACCCCTATGGGAACTAGGACCTCCAGAATATAGCAGAAAGAAAGAACATCAAATAGTGGTCATGAGTAGAGCTGAGAAAGCCAGTAGGAATATTGATGGGTGCATAAGATTACCAAGTAACTTTGTCTATTAGCCATAAATAAAATATAATTTGTGTGTGAGCCTTTAAGCTAGCCATACATGGGTCGATAAAAGCCAAAATGGCAAGCAATTACTCTTTCTTGATTGGAAAATTATCAGCTTAAGATTGATTTGCTATCACACTGTTCACTTGATATTGATTAGTTGAGATCTAATTGAGAATTGATTGAATGGCCTGCATGGGACTACTCAGTACAATACAAAGTCATGAGACAAGATACGACAAACAACATTTATATTGGACTTTTCTCCTGGCGGATTCAAAGTGCCTGAGCTGCAGCCACAAGGGAGCACTCAGTAGGCTGTAGCAGTGTTAGGGAGTCTAGCCCAAGGACTACTTACTGAATAGGTGCTGCTTACTGAACAGGAAGAGCCGAGATTTGAACCCAGGCCTCCTGTGTCAGAGGCAGAGCCCTTAACCGTTACACTTTCCAGCCACACAATGAATCTCCCCATCTACGAATGTTCTACTATACCCAACCTAGCATTTTAAGGGGCAATAAATGTGCAGATGATTCAAACAAAGTGACGGAATAGGCTGGAGAAAGCAATATAAGAATAGCCAGCTTTATATCAATCTGAACAAAACCCCTGCCAAATAGTCTGCTACCCTGCAACCAAACCTTTGTCAGGTTCAACAAACACCCAATCTTCACAGCATCCAGAGATGTCATCCTTGAGATCAGTCATTGGCCACCTTGTTGCAAAGTGTTAAACATTTTGGCTGCTATAAATTTTGTTCATCGTGAAGCTAAATTGCTTCATCTCACGCATTGTGGGATTGAGGCACATTACTGCAAACTTCTGTCATCCTCTGTGGTTATACAAGCGCACCTGATACCTGCAGCAGTAAATGAAACTGAAAAGTGTGACACAGCCCACTAGAGGTTAATTAATGCAGGAGAGCTGGAAGCGCAGATACCTGTGAAATGGGTTATTAACATAGTAGCTGCTGCCCTGATGTGAGTGTCAGAGATGATTAATGGCTACAATGGGGTTCCTGCTACTCTGCACCAAGAAACAAGGCTGTACAGTACTTGCAGGAGATGCCAAACACATAGGCTAAGGACACATACACAAGCAGCCTCGCCTATTAGTATTCTGCAGATTAAGATAGCTCTTACCATTGCTAAAATGTAATGCATTGAAATATTTGTGTGTGTTGCTGTGATAATTCCGCTGCTGCTGCTGTTGTCACAGAGCTCACAAGATAACTAGTCATATTTGTATTAAATACCTCCACAGGTTGTATTTAATAGCAGCAAATTGGTCTTTCTTGGTGTATGTCCCACAGCTATAGGCATTCCGTTATCAGGCTCAGGCTTCTGTGTAAAAAGACAGCTAAGGACACTTATTATGAGGAATAAAATTACATTTTTACGACCGCCTGCAAACTCTGTAGGTGAAGTTAAACTTGGTGCATTGTGGGTACATTCAGTGGCGCTATACAGTAGGGTCAGCGCTCTAGCCTTGCAGGTCTAGGGTCCTGGATTGAGTAAACACCAAAGACAATGCACAGTGTGTAGGTTAGTAAGGCTTGTTGGTGCACGTATAAACCGGATCTTGAATGGTCAAAAGGAGAGGACAGTGATGTGTCCGCTTGGATGGATAGTCCTGTGGGGTCCACCTAGGATCTGGAGTAGAAGTGTTTTCACCATATGTATCCACTTGTCTGCTAAAATCCTACAAGTCAGGAGTTTGAGCTGCAGATCCATTGCGGACTGACAAATGTGAATGGATCCTATTAATAACATGCACCGCACTTCCAAGATTATAACGTATATCACAATGGGCCACAACACACCAGTGTGAAAGTAGCGTAAGGCTTTGCTCACAGTGTCCGTTACGTTGCATTCCATGTGACAGCAGGATCGCAATGTAACAGATCAGGACAGCAATGCGGCACATTATGCCCACGTTGTATCAGCTACAGCGAAGCATACAGTCAATGAAAAGCATGCTTTACCATAACTGTTAATGAGCACATTTAGCTGTAACACACTGCATGTAGTGTGTTACAATGCCGCAATCAGTTATACCACAAGGCTACCCCTGAAGATAGGTGGTGCATTGCAGTGCTGTAAGCCAGTTTACAAAGCAGCCATTACACTGCACAGCAGCGCAGCACTGTACACTTGATTGAAAAGTAAAAAAAGGGCAGCCCCCACATCTTTCTCACTATTAAATAGCTATCTATAAACCTGTATACATACTGTTCAGATTTGTATGTAATTTTATGGGGAGATTTTAATTTTCTTTCCAATTGGAATTGATATTTAAACATATAAACCTTTATTACTAACTTTATAATGCATATATTGATGCGACCAGATGTTACATATTTATACATCTCACATGCTTGTAATAGAATGCAATTTTCAAATTAAAGTTACTGGTACCATAAACGGGGGGAGGGGGGCGACTTTACATTTTAATTTACAGCCAGCTATGAATGCAGTTCAATTAGGGCATTCATACTTCAGCTGGCTGTAAATTTAAACTGGGTTCATTGGGTGCCAAAAGGGAAATTCGGGCACCCATTTGCACCCGTTAATTATCTTTTTTTCTCAGTTTTTAAGCTGGAGACAAAAGGGGAAAATAGGGCGCCAGGTAGCACCCAATAATTTTCGTTTTTTGCTTTAATTTTTTTGTGCAGGGGGACAGTTAGAGTTAGGCGTCAGAATGGGTGTTTGTGCAAGTTGGGAGTGGTTAAAGTACGGAAATTAGGAAGGAGATTTGTGCAGGGTGGGGGGGGGGACTGTTAGGATTTGGCTTCAGGAACAAGGTTTGTGTAGTGGATGGGATGGTCAGGTTTAGCCGTCAGGAAGGGGGTTTATGCAGTGGGGTTGGGGGCGGTTAAGGTTAGACATCAGGAAGGGGGGGGGGGTTAGGGTTAGGCGTCATGAAGGGGGGTTTTAGGGTTAGACATCAGGAGTGGGGGTTAGGTTAGGTGACAAAAAGGAGGGTTTTAAGGTTAGGCATCGGAGGGGGGAGGGTTAGCAGTGGGAGTAGGGTTAGGTTTGCTATAGTAAAATATTGGTAATTACAATCAACAATATTTTACTATTGAAAATGAACACTTTAAATATTAGAATATCTGTAAATGTACCAACATATTCTACTATTGGCATTGTTCCTGCGCCCGATTTTCCACGGCACCCAAATTTCACATACTCCAAATTCCCATCTACATGCGTATGTAATGATCCTGTAGCTGTATGGAGCATGAAGCCTTGTTACTTTTCCTGCCAACATGAACTACTAATACTCCCATGTGAAGTTTGTGCTGGAAATGGCAATAAGCGTGTTTGAGTATGCATATAACAAAAAGGTAAGCAAGCTGACATTTTTTTTTTGCCAACATCCATGCAAGTGTGTGAGCAGAAATGAGGGAAACTCTTCTCTCTCGACAAGTGTGGAATTTCACTTGAACTACAGAAAGCACCTCACTAATTGATCACTGGGGTTATGCAAATGCGTGTTACTTTTACCCATTTTCTTTTAACTTATTTGACTTGCCAACTATTTATTGTGCTGTTGAGAAAATAATGAAATAAGCATACCCTATGCAGTAAATTATTAATCTGCCAAGGCTGAATCGCGCATATTTCCATAAATTTCAATAAAACACAAAAGTTAAACCTCTGCATTATAACTTATTTGTAAATTAGATTCAGTCTAATCGCAGCCTGACAGAGTGTGAAAGCTACACAATATATTATTTAGGTCTAATCAGAATGCATTTTTCCAGCAATCGCTTGTGGTCAAAGCATATGAAAATAGTAATTTATCATATGAAATGAGGCCATGCATCATAGATTTCATGTCATGCATTGGAAGCTATAGTGACAGCGAGACACATTACCGGGGATGCCTTTTCTTGCTATGATTAAATAAGTATTGTCTGTTGCTCATTAGCTAAAGGAGGATATTGGGGTAAAAGACCTAGCAGACAGACTGCTGTATATGCGCGTTCACTGCAGAAAGCACTACTATACAAGGAAAATCCTGTGCATCAGATGGAGTCCAACACAACAAACAAAGCCTAGATCTCAATCAGTAAGGAGAATCTATTAGGATAGTTTCGCACTAGGGCATTGCGTACCCTGGAAAAATAGGACCATTTCGGGGAAAAGACACAATGGGCTCAATTCTGGTAGTGTTTAGTAAATAATTACCTCATAGAATTGGGTTTACCTCATGAGGGAAATCAACTTTTGAATTCTGGTAGTTTAGGTAAAGTTTTACCTAATGTAATTTCATGAGGTAATTCATGTGGTAATTTTCTACTAAAAATGTGTGATATTTAGTAGTGAAATACCTCATACTTGAATTCTGAAGTGAAATAAGTTGTGTGTTTACATGTCTTTTATCTCACATAATTAGACCTACCTCTACCACATGATAAATGCAGTGCTGTGACAGAATTGTGATATCCGTCACATAACATGGAGCCTTTTCAGCTTGTTCTGTGTTCAGTGTTTTGCTGAAATAAGTAAAAGTGATCTGACCAACGAATCCCCCCCAAGCTTCCATTTTGTTTAAAAAAAGAAAAGGTGCTCCAAACCCTGTACAATCCTTCATCTGCTGCACCCCCCTCCCCCCCCCCCCCCCCTCAACATTGCCATTCCCCAACCTCTGGTTGGAAAAATAAGTGAAAAAAATGCTCCAACCCACAGACTCTATTTTTAATAAAAATCAAGTAAAACTGTGGCAAACACAGATCCCCCCCCCCTCTGGTTAAGTGCTCCGAGGCCCCCCCCAGCAGCCTCTAAACGTAAAAGTGCTGTAACCCCCCCTCCAGACCCCCAGCCTCTAAAAGTAAAAGTACTCACACTCCCAGTCTCTAAAAGTGGTGACCCCTCCCCCACCCTCTAAAAGTGCTCCTACACCCCCCCACCCCCTCCCCCGGCCTCTAAAAGGTAAATGAGCTGGATTTTTTTTATAATGAATGCCTATAAATTTACTTTTCATAGGTTGCTACATAATCAAATACACCTTCCCTCCTTAAAAAACAACAACAACAAAAAAACATCTTCCAAAGACTGTCCTAACTTATGGAAGACAATTGAAGACTATTACTTATTTGCTGCAGGCTTACCACTGAAATACCTCATGTTTTACCTCACTCTATGCATTTACCTCATGTTTTACCACATGTTTTACCTCATGTTCGGAAATGGAGAAAAATCTTTCAGAATTGATAAAAGAAGAGGAAAATACCTCATGAGGTATTTTACCTACAAAAAAATATTTACCTCACATAGCTACCAGAATTGAGCCCAATGGCCTCAATTTACTAAGCAGTTCAGACTAGTCTACAGATGGTATTTAGTCTACTGATGGTTTGGTGTAATGTTTTAGACCTGTTTTTAGACCTGGTCTAACATTCAGTAATTACACAATTCACAAAGGCATACAAGGAGTAACCACGCCCACTTTTTCTGACAGAGATTAGACCATCTGATTTCTTGTTGGTAAAGTCAAAGGATGGAAACTTTTGAATTAATTATGCAGGAGTTTAATTGTATGCAGAGAAGAGCTCATCAAAGGAGAAGGATGTCGGTCATAGCTACTTGTTTGTGAATTGCATCTTTTGATCATTTCCCCTGCTTTACCTACCTAATTACCAAATGGTTTAGACGAGGTCTAAAAACAGGTCTAAAACAATTGGTAATAGTGAATTCCCCTTTGATGCAACTGACCAAACCATCAGTAGACTAAAAAACATTAGTAGACTAGTCTAAACTTCTTAGTGAATTTAGGCCAATGCACGTTAAGTGTGTGATGTGACGATTACAGTACATAAAAATTATGTTTCACTTCAACTCTAAACTAACACATTGTCCTCAGAGCAAGCCTTAATTTATTTCAATGGATCTCGCCACACCACATTGCGGACGCACTGATGTGAACGTACCATTACAATATGATGACATTACAGTTATATGTCAGTATCCAAGCAGAGGAAAGGCTCTGGATGCCATAGAGCCTTCCCAGTCATCAGTTCATCACATCATTCTTGCACTAACCCCGGTGGAAGTTATTCAACCTGCTAGATCTTTGGTACTCCTCAGGCTGCCTTTGGCACTACTCGTGTTCCAAAGATGAGGACATCCTGTCTTGCGTGTGTGCAGTACGCATGCACTCATCTTCGGAACTACTCGGGGACAAAGAGGACCTAGCAGGATGAATAACGGCAAGGGGACAGGTGCAGGAACAAAGGGATGAACCAAAGACTGGCATGACTTTATGGTATCCAGATAGATCCTGCCCTCTACTTCAGTACGTTTCAAACCTGAAAGCGAGTTTCCTTACTTAGGAGTGTTTACTGCTGTCGCATATTGAGATGAATGAGAGTATTCATCTCATGCAATGTACTTTTGATTCCTGTGGTTTAGTCAAGCACCACAGTCAATTGAGATTTTCCAAAGGCTTTTCTGCGTCTTAACAGAAAAGTGTTTGGCCACGGCAAAACAAGCACCCGGCCGTGTGAACTGGCCCTAAGTTCTAGATCACACATAAATCTGCACATTTCTGGTCTAGTCCAGTACTGTACAGTCCTGTCAGTTTTGCATCAGTTTTCTATTAGTTTTACCTGACTGTTCGAGAAATGTACACCTTATTGTGAGAGAACGCGGAAAAGCCGCCGCGTGTGCTGACAGCAAGGCGGCTAATTCCGCGTCCAGGGCGGCGGGTTACACACAGAGGCATGCATCTGGTACTGGGAGTGAACACGGAAGGGCCGCCGAATGTTCTGATAGCGGGGCGGCTGGTTCCGCGTCCAATGCGGCGGGTTGCACGCAGCAGCATGCGGCTGGTGTGGCTGGGTCTGGTAGTTCACACAGATTCAGGAATACACGCGCGCGCGCTGAGAGGCACAACTTTTATGACGGCCAAGGGGGGATCAGCTGACCAGGCTGGTCAGCTGACCTCAGAACTAGTGGCTATTGGTCTATCACTTAGGGGTGGCGCCAGAGAGCGCTACTCTATATATAGTTACGGCTGGACAGTCACAAGTTGTCTGCCGTTGCGAACACTACGTGGAAGCACTCAGACCTTATTCAGATCCAAAAGTGTGTTTGAACCAGGAGGACCTGGGAATTCACACTGAGCCAGATTACTACTGTATTATTATTGTGTTATACTTCAGACTAGTTCCAGAGTGTAGAGACCACGGACCTCACACCCAAGACTAGGGAACTTGTGTTATCATTCTGTTATACTTCAGACTAGTTCCAGGGTGTAGAGACCACGGACCTCACACCCAAGACTAGGGAAGTTGTGTTATCATTCTGTTAAACATCAGACTAGTTCCAGGGTGTAGAGACCACGGACCTCACACCCAAGACTAGGAATTGTTTGATATCTGTTATGACCTATTGCTTTCCTGACTATCCCTCCGCTCGCTGATTCGGTACCACGCATATCTGATTACCTGTTGCCAACCCTGCCTGTCTTGGATACCGAACCAGCCTTCTGTCTTTGTACTTTATTTGTCCGTGTGTTGCCGACCCGGCTTGCCCGACCTCGAGAGCTATCTCCCCTCTTTAGGAGATAGTCTCCAGATCAGTTAGTGACATCTACCTTCAGGTGTCACTCACTCTCTGACCCTTCCTACTTCAGCCTGAGACTCCCCCCCTTGGAAGATCTCAGGCTGCTGGAGGGTTCTTGTGCTTTTCAAATAGCAGTGTTGCCCACACTGCCAAGGACCACCTGCTCATCAGGTGGATTACTCAAAGTACACTGTTGCACCAAACACTCACGATATATACAGGTGTCCAGAGGTTAGTACTATATCTGTATTATTGGTGATTCTGCAGATCATCAATAATCAGGTATATATCTGTATTCTTGGTGATACTGCAGATCACCAATAATCAGATTCTCTCTGTGTGCTGACACCGATCGTTACACTTTTATTTGTGAACACACCCACAGAAACACATACAAACTGATACAAAACTGACAGGACTGGACCGGAAATGTATACCTTTTATGTGTGAACACAGCCATATAAACACATACAAAACTGATACCAACTGTCAAAAATTGGCAGGAGTGGACATCTTTTTATGAGTGAACCAAGCGTAAGGGAATTTTTAAATTCTCTAATTTACAAATACATCTGTACAGCAACCAACTGTTTTTGTTTTTTTTAAACTAAAATGCTGTTAAACTTTGGGAAGCCTACAGTCTTCTTAGAATGCTCAAATCTTGCTATACATTAACAGTCTGCTTCACAGGACCACTGAAGTGTTTTGGTATCCATCAAGTCTTAGGCATTGTCTGCATTACATTAACTGACAGCAGGAGAATTAGGAAAAAAAGTGTTTTCATTGCTGACGTCAATTTAAATCTAAACTCCAGACATCCCTCATAGCCCCACTGACAGCGCTCTAACAGTCAATCCCCCTGATTTGGTTGCAGTTTGGATTATAGGACAAGTAATAGAAAGCCCAGACAGGCTTCTGCTTCTATATCTCAATTTCAATGTGCTCTCTTTAACAGCTTGTCTCTGGTTAATGAAAATGCAGCCCGGGTTTGCTTTTTAGTTTCCTGCATCCTGATTTCAGACATAATTGAACAAAAATGTAATTTGTGCTCATGGCTCCCTTTAATTAACAGGGACAGAGAGAGCGCGGATTAAGTAACCGGTTTCTCACACTTCATTCCATACGGTGACAGCAGAGGAAGCTCGCTGCAAATGATTAATGGCGACCAATTACTTCCTCCAGGTAGACAATGCTTAATTCAAGTGTCACAGTGTTGCCTTTCATGCCCCCCTCTTCAATTTCTTAGTTCAGGTGAGATTTGTTTAATTTGTTTCCTTTAGATTCTTTAGTATTATTACAAACAAGCAAATGCCCCATAATGAGTTTTGGATAACTTCAAAATCCAATTTATTGGAGGCAGCTGTGTGTATTTCATGTGGATATCTGGTCAGACCACTATTGGATTTAGAAAGCCCTTGTAGCCCAGAAGGGGACCTAGGCCATGCAGTCACACAGGGGCCCCGCCCCCTTGTCCTCTGGGGCCCATTCAGCTGTACTACAGTTAGGGTCTGATTATCATCTAGACTCTTCTCTATGTATTTCTTTCTGTGACCCATGAGGAATGGTGATAATTGCTTGTTGCCCAGTCATATACCAATATACTGTAAAATGTTTGCACAATAATACAGTGCCTACAAAATGTAACCCAGGTTCATGTGCTTTTATGTAATCTACATTATTTGGCTCTAGCCCTGATCTTTTATGACCATTGCCACTCACATGGAGCCGCCTTCATTCTGTACAGGGACCCACTGTTGGCTTTGTCCGCCATTGTTGTAGCCCATATACTCCAGTTGTAGTAACATCAAAAAGTAGGTGAAAATACCTGTTTTATGCTGTACTAATAGAAGTAATATTACCAAAATGTCATATTCGATAGCCTTCAAATGCTCATTTCAGTTTATGGGAATAAACCCACAAGCCTCCAGAATTGGGTACTGTGCGAGAACATTTTTTGCCACATCAAGATTAGAGACCTTGGCCCATATGCAATTAACTTTTTCACCTGAGTTTTCTCCTAAGTGATATTTGCAAACTTGTTATTAAAATGCCTTTTAAATTACCTGCAAGCAAAAAAATACTTAAAACAGTTCTGAAAGTACTTTCCCACCTACTTTTTGGTACTTTTTTAACTGCAAAGTGCTGGAAAATTATTTCTAAATAGAAGATGAAAAATTATCACCTAGGAGAAAACACAGGAGGAAAAACTAATTGCATATGGGCCATGGTCACATAATGACTTTATACTCAGCTACTCTCGTGCATCGCTGGGTGCAGCATGTTGGAAAGGCGTTCCCCAAGTAGAGTAACATCTGAGTGTGGTCGCAGTTCTGCTTAGATGTAGTGATTTGCATTTTTTGCCACTGGGTAAACACCATTGTGTATCAAGCAATGGCGCGTGGTGTTAAAAAACGCTGCCATTCGGGCTACACATGACATTAAAGCTGAAAGGTGTTCATGGCCGGCATCTGAAATTCCCGGCAAGCAAGAAATTTAGCCATACATAGAGAAGGAGCATAAAGGGGAACCTGATTAGGATTTCTTGCCTTCCCCTGTGAGCTTACAATCTACAGGGTTGTAGGACATATTAATGGTGAAATACTGTATTATGGCTAGTCAACCATAGGCATTAACTGATGTGTCTATATAAAGCTTGCCAAAAGCAATAGCAATCGCCCACACTAGACACCTGTATGTAGAATTAAAACCGGCCCAGGACCATGCGTGTAAGAATCTACGCCATACTTGCGGCTCTTCATCTGTAAAGCGGCATAGATTCTACTCCGGCGGTTGTCCGAGGTCCGAGCCGATTGTTTGCTTGTGCGCCCAGTAGATTCAGATTATTCCTATCGGTACAGAGCCAGTTTCAATGGCCCCTTACCAAATGATCACTGTGAGCCAATCACAGTGATCCCAACACAAGAATGGGAAACAAAGACTCTGGTTCTTAAGGGGCCAAAGCTTTCCGGTCCTAAATGGGTTAATGCACGGGTGATTCATTTTTGCTTTGCTATCCAAAGCATAATGCTCCTTTCACACTGCCAGTAAAAATGTTCCTTTTATCAGAACTGAATGAAATAGATCTGAACTGATTCTATGCAAAGAAATAGGATCTGTTCACGTAAGTCTGTTTCTTAACAGATCCCTTCAGTCCATTTCGATGAGCGGAATGCCAGTTTGGGTATCTGTTCTCACTAGGCTGCTTGCTGTGCAAGTACGTGCCACCACCATCCATTTGGATCCCTGCATCATGTACACCTGGTTTGCAGGTTTCCAATGAAGGATTCTAATTAGTTCGCTGAGTAGTGGACCAATGAAAATCCTCCCTGGTGCTTATGTAGGATTCCCAGTTCATTGCAAACCAATGAAAGCCTGGTACTTCTGATAGGGCTCTAGGATGTGTAGATATTGTATCCGATAGGACTCTAGGATGCATACATATTGTTTGGCTGCTGGTCAGCTTGGTGTGGGGCGAGCTGAATGACAGCTCACCTGCAGCTGCTGAATCACTGGGCGGCGGTAAATACTATTCCCCCTCCGAGTCGTAGCAACTTAGAGGGAGAAGTTTTTTTGGGTCCTGCGATCGCCGGGATTCCCAAATTACCTGTGCGCTGGGTGCAGACAATAGCATTACTGCTATAACCACCCCATCATCTGCCACTACACGACTGGTGTTGTGCCCCCAGGTGACCGGATTCCCTCTAGGACCGGTATACTGGCATTTCTAGCATGTAGGGATCCTAATAGGTGGTAGCAGCAGCGGAGGTCCCAAATAGATGCAGCAGGGGTGGCGGAAGCACACGGCGACGGGTATCGAGTGGGTGCCAAACTGAATGGAACAACTGATGCTCAGTGTAACAAACTCATCCGTCTAAATGGAAAGTGGATCCATTTTTTAAGAATCAGTTTTTTATCTGGTACAGTGTGAATCAAGCCTAAAGGTGGCCACACACACCATACAATTAAAAGATCCAATCTTCACCAATTCAATAATTTCAATCGGTTGTCCCGAAAAATTGAGAGTTGTTTTGTCTTCGATCGATAAATCCAATCAAATATCCAGTTTTGTTTCGATTTTGGAGATTGAACATGTCAGAAATTTCAGACCAACTTTATCAAGAATTGTATGGTGTGTGTTGGATTGTCTATTACTTGATGTACAGTTCCAATCAATTTTTTTTGAGCTTTCAATTATTTTATTCATGATTGGGGAAAAATTTAACATGGGTGTGTGGTACATTGGTCAGATTTTTTAGTTTTTACAATCAGTCAGAAAAATTGATTTCTATTCTTGTATTGAACAGATATTTAAAAAAGTGTATGGTGTGTGGCCACCTTAAGTCTATGAATTGAATCACAAACTGTGTGTGATGTAGGGCCATAGTTTAAACACACAAGGCTAATTTTGTTTTCGCTTGCACTCTTTGTCTTGCAGCATTGCATCAAAGCACCTAGCATTTTAGGAGATAAACAATGGCAGCTCCTATATTTCTTTCATGACAAGACAGCCTTTGATTAAGAGACCTTTTTTCTACTATTTGGAATAAAAGTAAATACATAAATCACTTTTAAAATAAGAAACACTGAATGTTTGTAGTCCACCAACCATGAATCCATGGTTAGCAATAGAAAAGGAACAAAAGAAAATGAAAGTGTTCTGCGTAAATAGCTAATACAGCGTGAAAAATATATCTCCAAACAGACAGACAGTTATATTGCAGCTCTGCAATACCGGCAGAGAAAACAGAATTATTTTGTAAAGAGGAATCATTGATTTTACACAATAACACTGCAGTGTAAGTAATCACTACAGCTGCCTTGTAAAAACTTCATATAACTGTAATATTGTTTCTCTTAAAAGTTTATGTCACTCAGTAAAATGTAATTGTACAGCTTTATCATCTATTACTGCACAAATGCCTGCACAGAACTCAAACTACACTGACTTTAATTTCAGTAAATAATAATAAAATAATAATAATAATAATAATAATAATAATAATAATAATAATAATATTCATACACAAGCTTCTTGGATAATATTATAACATAGCTTTAACAGAATGAATTTGTGAAAATTGCCCATGAAAAATTGTATTGCCTTATATGATTGGACACTTCAGTGGATCATTAGAAATAGTGACTACTGTAATTTGCTACAACATACCATCTGATCAACAGAAGAAACTTGATATAGCTTCTAAAGCTGGTTAACTATGGTAGGTGAAAATGATATATAATAAGTTTAGACTGGGTCCATCTAATGCCTGGAACATACAATGCAATTTTCCCATCACATCAAAGTGAAACTTCCTGTCGTTCACGAATTTCCAACATGTCACTCTGTTTCCGATCAAGAAAAGGATCAATTTTGTGCAGTACTGATCTCAAAATCAATCCCCTTCTTTATCAGAACCTCTGACATGTTAGAAATTAGAAATGTCCCGTCGACCTGATGGAATGATTGTATTGCGTGTACCAGGCATTATGTCTGTACAAGTAACAAGTGTTCCTAGATGTCCTGCCTGAACTCTGCTCATGGAAAAAGATTATTACGGTGTATTGACATCTTACATAGCGCTTTACAGAGTACACAGTCATGTCACTAGCTGTTCCCCAGAGGAGCAGTCTGTCTAGTGCATATCATAGTCACAGGCCTATTTTTTTTCTGGGGGGAGAGGGGGGTTAACTCACTCTTACTAGTAGGTTGTTTGAGTGTATGAGGAATCTGGTGTTCCTTAGAGAAAACCCATGCAAGAAACCAATGATGGCAATCAGTTTGTCCTGCATTTTTACCCTATAACAATAACAACAAATGGGTTCACTGAATGCTGCAGTGCTTGCAGGCTTGTTGCACCATTACTAAATGTTCAATGTGTTGCTGTCTGTACACAGTTTGCCCTTTTCTTGTAATAAACTAAACTTAAAAGCTTGGCTAGAAGTGACTTCCATTTTAAAGTTCAAGTCTAGGGTGGAAATACTGTTTGTTTTGGAGCTACAACTTTTGTATGGCTGGTATTGTGTGCACATGTAAAAAATGCACCCAGTTAATTTTGGGCACCAACAGTATCACCAGTTGTTCTACTACAATATTGACCTTTCCAAACTATTTCTCAGGCCAAGCCTCCAGGACCTATGCTTAACACTCCCCCCCCCCCCCACCACCACCACCCACCTACACCTATGACTAACCTCCCCCCTACATACACCTAACACTAACCCCTCCTACATACACCTAACACTAACATCCCCCCACATAAACCTAACACTAACCTCTCCTCTACATACACCTTACACTAACCTCCCTCCTGCATACACTTAAGACTAACCTCCCCCCTATATACACCTAACACTACCCTCTCCCCTACATACACCTAACACTAACCTCTCCCTTTACATACACCTAACACTAACCTCCCCCCGCATACACCTAAGACTAACCTCCTCCCTACATACACCTAACACTAACCTCCTCCCTACATACACCTAACACTAACCTCTTCCTACATACACTTTACACTAACCTCTCCCCTACATACACCTAACACTAACCTCTCCCCTACATACACCTAACACTAACCTTCCCCCCCTACATCCCCTACATACACCTAACACTAACCTCCCTCCTACATACACCTAACACTAACCTCCCCCTGCATACACCTAAGACTAACCTCGCCCTACATACACCTAAGACTAACCTCCCCCTACATACACCTAAGACTAACCTCCCCCTACATACACCTAACACTAACCTCCCGAACATACACCTAACACTAACCTCCCCATACATACACCTAGCACTAACCTCCCCCCTACATACACCTAACACTAGCATCCACCGCTATCTCCACTGTTATGCAAAGTTCAACTACATGACAGTCGAACTGCCACCATAGCCACAAATTACATTATGGTCTATGGCGGCCCCCAATATACCAAACAGGCTGTGGGCAATAATTACCTGCTTCACCCATAGTTTTCTACATCCTCAGTTATGTGCATTTCCCCCACTTCTTGCTAAGACAGTGAATGAGGTAAATCCCCCCAATAGTGCTACAAAAATGAACAATTTTTACTAACCGTATTTAAATTAACTGTGATATTTCCAATTTACTATCTTTCTGCAGATTGCAAAACCCCCATCACTTACAGCTCCTGACACTAGCAGGGATCATATTAAAGACATGGAGGTGCTCCAATGCAAAATATTTTTGTTAGGCTTTAGTTAATTATCAATACCCACCCAATAATGATAATAATTATGAGTTACACAATTGGATGAAGACAGTGTAATCTTTGGTATACTGAGTGTTGCATAAAAAGCGAGAATTAAAATAGACAGAGCCTTTAGCGGCCTTTAAAAGAGAAATAAGCACTGGCTCTGCTGTTCTGCTGAATAAAGAAAAGATGAATTAAGGACAAAAGCCCAGCGAGATGTATAAAGGCTCCCTGCAGTGTCCGTATCAGAGAGGACTTAACTCCCTGATAGATGGAGAAGAAGCATGAAATGCTGCAGGTCACTTCAATTCAAATATGCAAACAGCATCCCAGTGTTGGATAATTAAACACCAAAGCTTGCATTGACGGCATGTGTCAATCAAGGTGTACGTTTTCCTCTAAATTATCTCTGGATGATAAAATGAAATGCTGTGTTTGCAGAACACATTAACTCTGGCAAAAGTAAACAACTAAAGGCTTCTAATTCTTTTTGTGGTGGTGGCGGTGGTGGTGGGGCATGAATTCAAATATAACACACACATATCAATGTTGGAGAATTTTCAGCCCAATTACATGGGAGCTCAGCTACACCAATGCAGCTGACTCATTAAACTGGCCATATACTATGCAACATTTATCCAACTAGGCAAATCTTTTGACTGTTGACTGTGGTATAATGATAGTTTTACCACTATGTTTCTGATTGAGGTTTTTGTCAGTTTACTTGTAAAAAAAATAATGAAGGTCCTAGTTTTTTAATAAATATTTGTTGCAATAACTCTGTTCTGAAAATGGCTCGTGTTGGGGTGAAGGCCACAGATCATGTCGGAGTCAGTGTCGGAGTTGGTGTATGACAGGAACTGGCATTTTGATGAGGCAAATATAATTACTCAATATCACTTTCGTAGCTCAAGCGCTAAAGTTTTCATAGTGAGTTAACTCACCTAAGCCTCGACCTCCCTTCCAATGGCTCCATGCCGCGTTCCATCTTCTGTCACTTCCACCATCTAAACTGGAACTTCTACTCTGAAAATATAAGAAAAGTAAGAAAAGGTAAGAAAGTGTAAGATGGACCGTGGCATGGAACACATCGGAAGGGGGGGCAGATTAGGTGAAATAACCCCCACATACACAGCCTCTATACCCAGTACATTGAAGGATGATTTCACTTTTCGCTAAATCATTCTCACTCATCCCTAAGCAGAAGTGTCTGAATTGCACGGCTGAAACAAGCATGAGAATCCAGTCAGAAACATCTTATCTGGACACTTGTTCAGGGTCTGTGGCTATTGGCTAAAATAAGCAGAGAATTTACAGGACAGCGAAGCAATCTGCACTGTTTAAAAAGAAAATTAACATTGTCAGCCTCACCCCAGGTTTCCTTTAAAGGATTCAGCAATCAGAGGAATGGCCCCTTTAAATGTTCAAAACTTGCAGCTAAGCAAAAGATTGTTGTTGGGTTTTTTCTTTTTAAATGTAACCACATAAAACTATTCTTAAGTTTGAATTTCAATTTTCTGCTGCATGTTTATTATGCCAAACTCATTCTGCAGCCACTCTAATACCCAGGAGAGGAGACTTACCTGCCAGGATGTAGCGTGTGTAAAGACCTTGATTGGCTCTGAATTGGATCCAAATTCCTGGGAGACGTCAATGACTCTTGATTAATTAATATTTTGTATAAGAAATGTTTAACTAAACATGAAATGAGAGATTCTTGTCGGTATAATGATTGGTTTGGCGCTCCACGAAAGGCTTTCAAAATGCTACAGGTAATTAAACATTACAGTAACCCAGATGGGGGATTTAATCTGCTGGAGTTTTATTTCAATGTCGTTTTAAATGTAGAAAGATATAATTCAGGCTAGCAGTTTCTCTCAACAATCCTTGGCTCTTTAGGAAGAAAAGCAGCACAACTGAGCTTTTATTCCAGAAATAGATGTGTTTACTTGACTGACTAGGAGAGATTTTGTGTTGTATTTTAAGCTTCTATCAAATCTCATTGTCTTTTCAATTGGAACATGCATGGATTGGGGAGGATAACATAACTGTCTCCACTGTGGAGTGTTAGCTACAGAATGCTCCTGATAATCTCCAGATTCACCTTCTCATATACTTTAGGTAATTTACCAAAGTAAAGTAAACTTGTTTTTGGAACATTCATTAGACTTACTATAGGAGAGCATCTATTGTTAAATCTCCCTGCAATGGACTGTGCCCAAAATGTGGATTGCCATTCAGTAGTTATTATAGGTGTCCCTGGCTTGTTTAAAGAAAAAAAAAAGAGGGGGGGGGAGGAATGTGGGAATTTTAGCCCATTCTTTTTTTCAAAATTGTTTAACTCAATTAGGCTATAGTGGAAATATGAACCAATGACTTTGCCAAAACATCTCAGCGGAGTTCATGCCAGGACATTGTCTAGGCAACTCCAAATCTTAATTGCGCTTTTTAACAGCCTGATTTCCTTTTGTACTTTGGATAGTTGTCCTGCTAATTAACCCAGTTGAGCTTAAAGGGAACCCGAGGTGGGATGATATTAAGGCTGCCATATTTATTTCCTTTTAAACAATACCAGTTGCCTGCCATTCCTCCTGATCTGTGCCATTAATACTTTTAGCAGTAGACCCAGAACAAGCATGCAGCAGATCAGGTACTCTGACTTAGATATCTCAGGTTTTAATGGATTAGCAATATGTTTTTCCCAAGGTTTTGACTCAAAACACTCTTTATGCCAGAAGATCAACAGGGCTCCCAGGCAACTTACATTGTTTACAAGGAAATAAATACGGCATCCTCCATATCCCTCTTCCCTTGGGTACCCTTTAAGCTTCAGATTATAGATGGATGAAGAGAAGAGATGATCAATGAGATGCAAATAATTCTAAATTGAAGCAGAATTATGCAAATGTTGTATGCTAATGTATACAGCTTGAAAATAGACAACTCAAATACCACCAAGGTGATTCATTTTCAACCTGCATAAGTTTGCATACAAAATTTGCATACTCCTACATCAATTTGGAATTATTTTATCTCATTGACTGTCCCTAATGACCAAGCATTTTCACTTAGTTATTTCTGGTATTTAGCTAGTCTTACTTCCCATAGTTATGACAAGGATTGTAGGCCTTATATGCTGATTGTGGAAAGCTGTGTTCCAAAATGTCCCCTTTTTGACTCATCAGTGTACAGAACAATATTTCAAACAATTCAGGGGTAACCAAGGGCTTTTTTTGGCAAATGGTAGACACGCCTTTGTTTTTCTCTTGTTTAGAAGTCGTTATTGTGTTACAATCCTCCATGGATAACATTTTTAACCAGTGTTTATTGTAATAGTGGAAATATGAACAATGATATTAATCGAGTTAATTAATTCAGTGGCAGTGGGTGCAATTACTTTTTCATGAGTGATAGGAGGGGTTATGCTTTTTACTTCACTAATTCAAATTTGTGTTCAAAATCTGTGCATTGTGTTTATTCCGGTTATCTCCCATATTATACTAAATATGTTTGAAAATCAGAAATATTTGTACTAAGTAAGCAAAAATTTAGGAAATCAAGAAGAAAGAGGACAAATTATCACACCACTGTATATGTGAGCTGATCAATGGCGCTGTTGCCCTTTGCCATGTTTGATGCTTGATGATTGGAACACAGCTTTTCATAGATCTTCATAGATCTAAACCCCAAGAATAATCTTGTGTTATTTACTATAACCTTGTTTTCTAATTACACACATCCATCCTATGCTTGTGCTCAACCTCTCTGAAAAGTAAAATTGATTTTGATTAAACAATAATACCCCTTGCATTTTAATGACAGTTGGAATACAAGGGCTAATTGATTAGAGAATGTAGTATTGGTAACTGGGACTGTTATCACAGATTATAATTAACTAACAGCTTACTAATCAATTCTTTCAAACACCTTAGAGTCCAAGCTCCATTTAAACATTCAATTATTAGTATACTCCACATTTTAATTAGTGTTATTTTATGGCCAGGAAAATGACTACATATAGATAAATCAATGGGTGCATAAATTAGGTTTGATTTGTTTTTCTATAGAAACCAGGCTAGATAGTGAAATTTTGCTTGATGCCTTTAATCATTTAAATTAACTCATTTACCACCAAATTGTCATTATATCATCAGCAATCATGCCCGAAAGTCTGGCACAGAAGTAATTATGCCAAGCCATAATGTGTCAGCTGCAAAATTTGCCTATTTCAAAAGTCCCGTACTGCCAATACAGGCCCTGGCTCACATGTAAGTTTCAACACACACACACACACACACACACACACACACACACACACACACACACACACACACACACACACACACACACACACACACACACACACACACACACACACACACACACACACACACACACACACACACACACACACACACACACACACACACACACACACACACACACACACACACACACACACACACACACACACACACACACACACACAGCCTTGACTTGCCAAGAATCATAGGGGCAGGGCTTGTCACCCACAGCTAGGAAGCAATGTGGCAGACTGCTCCTAGAACATTAAACAGGTAAATTACTTGAAGCAGAAACCTTATGCTCTTGTTTTTTTTTTTTTGCAATCGCCACATCTTTAGCGACAATTAAAAAATATTATGAAAATATTATGGAAGTCAGGGGGGCATTCAATTTAAAATTTTAGAGATATTGGAGTTCCTCTGGTTTCCAGTTTTGGAAACTGGAAACCAGATCAACAGAGATATGTGTGGGTGCAGGCTAGTGTTGTACTTTGCTTTCTGGTTGAACTCGATGGACGTATGTCTTTTTTCAACCCAAATAACTATGTAACTATGTAATATTTACATCACCTCCTGCACATGGGTAAATAAGAAGATCTGAAATGTGATACATTAAACTAATATATTAACAAGCACTGAGCAGCTTAGACCACTGACTGTGGAATTTGCATCTTCAGTTTTCATTTTTCAACATTCTTTACACAGGAACATAGGCCTATAACTATGGTTTTCAACATCCACTTGCACTTACACTGTAAAGGTTTTAGTATACGTCACTGTTTGGTAATAAATATTGCAGGTTATTGTGGAAGGAAATATTACAGTGGAACTACAGTCATAATCTCCCCTCTGCTCACATGTTTTATCTCTAACTGCAGGAGATAAAAGGCTTATTTGTAGCAGAAGGCTGCTGTGTGCAAGTTACACTAATTATAATTGCATATTTCTGACTATGAAGTTTTATGATAGAACTGGATATTGCAGTACATTATTATGCAAGATGGCTTCTTCCAGTACTAGCAGACTGTGACCATAGGGTCATACAGATGATATTACTCTGGATCAAAGGCATGTATTATAATGGTATAGACAAAGTAAAGTTTGGAGACGGGCTTTTAATTGTAAGTTATATCAGATTGTAATTTAGCTTTAGGTCACATCAATAATGTCAATATACCTGGTTTCCCTAAAGTGGAGCTACAACCAAAACATTTTATTAGTTTTAGTTCGACTAGGGGAAGGGTTAAAATGTATTAGATTCTTGCTGCCATTTTTTAACCTTTTGATGAGAGACTCTTTTTGGCCTCTTGTAAAATTATCCCAATCAAGTGTGATATCTCAAGTCACTGTTCTGCTTTCACACAAATTACCTGTGACTTCTCCCTTCCCTGTTATTGAAGGAAAATAATGACAGAAGGGAACTTCTTCAATTAAGTCACCTATCCACTCATCCCAATCTTCTCTGACTTAGTCTATGCCCACTCCACCCCCATGGCACACATTAATCTGTTCAATATCTTCCTCTCCACTGCTATTTTTCCACCAGCCTTAAAGCACACAATTACTTTCCAGTGTTTCAGAAATCCAACCTTTACCCATATTAAACTGGGTACACACTTCAGACCCAATCCCTTTGGCGATAGCTCAGGGCAGAGGCTGTACAGACACATCGATAACCTGCAACACATTTTGTCAAAAAAAGTTGAGTAGAATTCAAGGATTTACCAAACCTGTAAAATTTATTGATGTTGGTTGCTATGTGCAAAAAAATTACATGGCTTGGGCAAATGCATGTATTGCTGGTCTCTATCGGTCCTTAACCTTGAACGTTTTATGTCCTTTCTTCCATGATTTAGTTAATTGAATGTGGTGCAAAAGAAAAAGTGAAAAAGGTGCATGGGCCTATTTCTAAGAAAAGTAGAAACAAAAACAAAAAAAAAACAAACAAACAAAAAATAATAGGAATCATCTCAGTTTTTGTTTTTTAGAGCATCGTATTAATAGAAGTGGGAACAGGTTTTGTTCCCTGCAAACAAGCTTCAAAACTGGAAATCAAAGGAACTCCAATACCTCTAAAATTTTGATTGAATGCCCCAGTGACTTCCATTCACAGAATATTCAGTGACGCTGCTCTTAGGTTCCAGCATCATAAGGCAATTTTTTGGTGCACTATTCAAAGGATAATGTTAAAAAACAATTACAATCAAGGGTCCATCTGCGGAGCACTCCCACACACACACGTATACTGAACCTCTCAGTCCTTCACATTATCTCTGGTACTGGTTCCATAGGTTTCCAGGATCTTTAGAGAGTGAGCATGAGCAGAGGAGATTAGCAATGTATTCAGGAGATTCCATGTAAAAAAACTCTGCGCCTTTTGCAATTCACATTTTCTCCTATGTTTTCTCCTAGTTGAGGTTGTTAAATCTTATTTTTTTAAAAAAAATGCTCGTTAAGCCTCCAGCAAGCAAGAAATAGAATAATTTTGAAAATACTTTCACCTTTGTTTTTGTAGATTGCTGAATAGTTATTTTAAACAGAAAATGAAAAATTATCTACTAAGATAAAAAGTGAATTAGATTGAGTCCTCAAAGTCTATCGGCTCTACCTCAATAGCAATGCTGGAACAGGCTTGCCCATTTCTTGGTTCACAGACTTGTTCCATCCCTACTGAAGACCATTCCTTGCCAGTCTGACGACTGGTTCACGGACTTGTTCTATTCCTACTAGCTGCCCCCAAACCCACACACAACATTGCAGCACGCACACTGTTCCACGCGGTTCTAAAGGTGCTGTACCTGTAACACTGGCAGATTGGCCAATGCCAGGAAAAACCGCACCCTCTTGTCAGCATCGTCAGGGTGTACACGGGGCTTGGCCAAGGCCCATGCGAGACAGGCTCCAGCCTCCGGGCGCAGTGTAGGAGGAGGTGCACAACTCACTCAGCTATCATTCCCCTATTGTGTTTGAAGCAGAAAGAAATAAGAAAAAGGGGATACATGGCAGTGACTGCAAGCCAGATAACTAGAGATTAAGGTGTTGTAGGGGTTAGGGGCCTCTTACTCTTATAGCAATCAGTGTGTGACGGCTTGGGTGGGAGGGATGGAGGGGCACACTTTGGTGTCCCAGCCTTGGGTGCTGGAGGACCTTGTCCCGGCTCTGGGTGTGTATATTGTATATTCTATGATAGCAATTGTACTTTTGTGGTGCTGCTCCTGTCTTTGACAGGAGGATATGGTAGACATAGACACTGTGTGTTCCAGTGTCATTCATTGCAAGTGGTGAAAAATGCAGCTATTTCAGCAGAAGTAATCTTTCTGTGTATAAATAGGTACTTATGATTACTAACTGTATGGTGAATGCAGTTTCCTGTGCACTGCACATTATGTATGTGACCCTTACAAATAACATTGGCTATTTATTGACCATCATAGATAGCTTTGCTCGTCCATGCTTGCTTTGTCTTTAGTGCCTTGCCTGTTGCTACAGTAAGATGTTTTTGTTTTTGCAAATCTTGTCCTTTGCTTGTGACTTTGAACTACCTGCACGGCAATTTAATTAAATGAATTAATAACGTCTAAGGTGGAACAGACACTTGGCCAGACTGTGAAATTGTGTCACGTTTGATGCACTCTTGCACAGACAGACAAGATGAAGATATATTGTGAAAGGAGGAGTAAACAGGGGCATGATAAGCAATGAGTAATGGGAAGAGGCTGAATAATGCTAGTGAGAATAGAATATTATACTGTGACCTTGGCTAGTACAGCTTACACAAAACGTTGGACAAACATAATTATAGAAATAGATCACTTATGTTTAGTTCTGTTACAAATAGAATGAATAGTGATTTGTGAATTGCTATTGTATCACTAATGTTTATTTTTTTTCTAGTAAATGGGAAATGTGTTTTTTGAATTTTACTTAACCTCTTGACGACCAGCTAACGCCGATTGGCGTAAACTGGTCATCTGCGGGTTACCATGGAAACGGCCTTTCCATGTCAGTTCACGGAGGGTGTCTCCGCGAACAGCCGGAGAGCCGCCGATCGCGGCTCGCCGGCAAAATGTAAACAGGCGGGGAAGAAATCCCCGCTGTTTACATCATACGGCGCTGCTGCGCAGCAGCGCCGTAAGGCAGATCGGCGATCCCCGGCCTCTGATTGGCCGGGGATCGCCGGCATATGATAGGCTGAAGCCTATCCTTCAATGCGCAGGATGGAAATCAGTCCTGCGCTGCTCACAGGGGGAGGAAGAGGGAGGGAGAGGGACGGAGTGCCGAAAACGCTGCGGAGGGGGGCTTTGAAGAGCCTCCCCCGCAAAACGCAGCAAGCCGGCGGCGATCAGACCCCCCCAGCAGGACATCCCCCTAGTGGGGAAAAAAGGGGGGTAGTCTGATCGCCAAGGCTCACTCCTGATCAGTGCTGCGGGCTGGAGAGCCCACGCAGCACCGATCAGTGCAGAAAGCCCTGGTCGGCAAGTGGTTAATGTATACAGCAGGCCATAAGTTCTTGGGCTGTTCAGAGCAACCACTACTTGCTTTGTAGCATAGTTTACAACCAGCATTGTAAGTTGGTTAACAGAAATAGCTGAAAGAAGTACAAAGAGCAAGTTGTTTCTTTAGGGTTCGGTAGTTTTGATGTGTTCAAGTAGTACAAATTCAGAACTGCATTCAAAATTTTTCCGAATAAGGACCTGAACCTTTGTACATGCACACTGCGGCAGGTGTGTTAACTCACCCTTGTCTCCACCTCTCACCATTGTGCTCCACATCATGTTCCAGCTCTCCAATACTTCCTTTTTCCAACTGCTTGAACAAAGCCAGCACTTCTCAATGTTAAAGGGATTGTATTATATTTTAAAGAGAGACTGTAACCAAGGATTGAACTTCATCACAATCAGTAGCTGATACCCCCTTTCCCATGAGAAATATTTATATTTACTCAAACAGATCACCAGGGGGCTCTGTATGGCTGATATTGTGGTGAAACTCTTCCCACAGTGTGATGTCAGCACCAGGGTGCTGACATCACACTGTGATAGCCTTGTTGCATTGTGGGAAATAACAGCTGTTTCCAAATGCCCAAAATGCATCATCTCTTTCCACAGACATCCACTTCAATTCAGCACAGCTCTTTTACGATAGCATCTACGGTACTTTATAGTAAGAAAGACAAGTACAAAGTTACATAAAATGCTGCAAGGGTGGCTTTACAATCTGCTGTTTCAAGTGAAAAGGGCTCTTGTTCATGCCACGCAAACACTGCACAACACCAGCCTTATATAGTGCATCATGGACTTGCATTACCCAATCAGAATCTGGCATGCAAATCAGCTGGCCTGATGGGGAACTTCACACATTGGCAACTCTTATTGGTCGCTAGTCCATTTGAAATCTAGAAACCACCAATCAGGGAAACCACTACACTGTTCACGATATAGACACTAATTGGCTTAACATAAGTTTACATTTTTTTTATTATTATTATTATTTTTTTTAGCTGCACTTTCTGGTTTAACTGGCAAGTTTTGTAAGTAGAAAAGTATCTTGCTTTACTGCTGTAGTGAGTAAACATTATAGATACTCAATGATATAATAATTAGAGAGGGTCAATGAAATGCAAGTGATTCCAGCTTTCATACAATTGTCTATATCTGCATAGAAGCTGAAATTATTTGCATTTCATTGACCAACTCTAATACTGCTATTTCCAGTTTGCATCCAGATTGGGAAAAGAGATTCATTGGGAGCCACGATCACCAGGTGTCTAATAGGTAGGTGCCTGTGTTCAGTTTCGGTAATTGCTGCGATATGTACGCCTCCTAAAAATTACCATATTAGAGTTTAAGTATAAAATCTTTTGAACTGCACCGGAAAGCTACATGTGGCACAGACATTTTTATATGTTATGAATATATAACCTGTTAGAAAAAAACACTTCCTTTAAGACTTGTTGCTATCAGCTTGTCTGAAAATCCTTTAAAATCTGGTAAATTCCAAGTAAGCGGTTTAGATTGATATTGACTTAAGAACAAAGAGATGGGAAATAATGGTACTGGCCTTTAAATTGTGCCTCTCTTACAAGACATTTCTAAATGAGTTCCTGTAAAAGGTCTGAAGTTTAGATGAAATGCCAGGGAAAGGCCTCTGGGACAGGTTTTGTGTGGTGTGATGTATTTGTATTAGACTAGAAAAGCAGTAGCTCCATGATTGTGCAGCTAGTATCACCTACATGCTAAGCAAGGTAAAAATGCAATTGGGACTGGCAAGGTAGTGCATTTATTGGTAAAAAGAGACATTTGTCAGGGCTCATTATTACGGCACAAGGCAGGTAAAGCTTGTTCTAAATCAATAAAAAAACACCACAGGGCTTGTGGAGGAAAAAAAATAGATTAAAACATTTCATTACAGAAGTTACATGAATGATAACAAATAACCACAAAAAGGTGCTTGGCAAGATAATGAAGTATTAAAGCAAACCTGAAATGAAAAAAAGTATGATATAATGAACTGTATGTGTAATACAGATAATGAGTAGAACATTAGTGGCAAAGAAAAGAGACTCACATTTTTACTTTCAGTTATATAGCTTTTTTTTAATGACATTGCATCATTCTGTCACAATTGCCATTTACAAACCAAACTCTGTCTTCTAAACTATAAAACAAAGCAGAAATGATCATCCTTTGAACCTTGCTGCAGTAAAACCTTATCTCAAGCTGTCTCTCATGGGTTCTTGGGTGTTGAAGTGCTTCAGAAAACAGGGCTGTATACGAACCAATGGGTTGAAGAGCTCTGAGAAGCTCTTTTGCATAGATAACAACAGAAGTTTCTTAACTCTTCCTGTACTGGAAAACAATACGAGACTAATTTCTTTGCTACTAATGTTCTATTTGTTATCTGTACTACACATACAAATTCATTCTATCATACGTTTATTTTCCCTTCAGGTTTGCTTAAATGCCTTGTGCATCTTTAATGCATAATATGTTTAATATATCATACTTTACAATGCACAACATTTTTGCATTTTTCATTGCTTTATTGCCTGGCTGTGTGTGTAGAGTTGACTTCCTATGCCAATGTTAGATTCCATTTGGCTGGACTTAACAAGATTTAGATTCTACCCAAACTCCTCCCTCTGTTTCATCATCATCCACATGAGGAGAAGCTGTGATTGGGCACAAGTGTCTGTAAACACAAAGCAGGCCATGCGCACCTCCACTGTGCAGCACTACTATTGAGAAGGGGAAATAGTTTACTAGACACTGAGCAGGGAAGAACCAGTGAGTAATTAGTGATGAATCTCATTTGAACTGCAGTAGTGGCCATAAATACCCAACACCGACTGTACATTCCATTACAACAGAGCACTACTAGTGCTCTGTTGTAATGGAATGTACAGTCGGTGTTGGGTCATTACATGAAGTAAATTCCCCAGAAATCACATAAGTAAGTTCTTCATTGTAAAGTAAAATGTTATTTTGGCATTAAAAAACACAAACTAATAAAACATTGTCAGTAATATTCTGTGGGTTTAAAGAGAATCTGTATTGTTAAAATCGCACAAAAGTAAACATAGCAGTGCGTTAGGGGACATCTCCTATTACCCTCTGTCACAATTTCGCCGCTCCCCGCCACATTAAAAGTGATTAAAAACAGTTTTAAAAAGTTTGTTTATAAACAAACAAAATGGCCACCAAAACAGGAAGTAGGTTGATGTACAGTATGTCCACACATAGAAAATACATCCATACACAAGCAGGCTGTATACAGCCTTCCTTTTGAATCTCAAGAGATCATTTGTGTGTTTCTTTCCCCCTGCATCTCTCATGCACTGAAGTTTCAGGCTGCTCTTTTCTTCCTGCAAACAGCTTTGCCCTTGTCTGTAATTCCTCACTATGTGAAAGCCCAGCCAGCTCAGAGGACAATTTATCCAGCTTGTAAAAGATAAGAGAGAAGAGAGAAGCTGCTCTAATCTACATAACACACAGGCAGTGTGCATAGAGGGGCCTGGAAGGGGGAGTTCATAGCAGAACCACAACACTGAAGAACTTGGCAGCCTTCCAGACACAGGCTGACAAGTCTGACAAAAGAGAGATAAGTTGATTTATTACAGAGACTGTGATAGTACAAAGTGCTGCAGTGAGCCAGAACACATTAGAATAGCTTTTGGAACTTGTAGGATGATAAAAAACAGGATGCAATTTTTGTTACGGAGTCTCTTTAAAGTGAAATGGGAACTGCATTTAAAAAAATGAGACAGATACTTACCCAAGTAGAGGGAAGGCTCTGGGTCCTATAGAGCCTTCCCGCTCTTCTCCTGATCCCCTCGTTCCGGTGCTGGCTCGCCCAGTAGCAGTATTTGACTAAATTAGTCAAATACTGCTTTATCTGGCCGAAGGAGGCTTCAGAAGTCTTCAGGGAGCCCGAGTGCTCCTGAAGAAGGGCGGCCCTATATTGCGCTTGCAGAAGCACGCTCTCTTGCACGCTCATGTAGTATGGAGCCGCACGTCTTCAGGAGGACACGGCCCCCAAAGACTTCCAAATACCCTATCGGCGGGGGAATGAAACGGGGGGGAGCCAGCACAGGATAGAGAGCACCGAGAGAGGAGACAGAAGGCTCTATACGACCCAGAGCCTTCCCTCTCAAGTATTTGCTTCATTTTTTTAAAAATGCGGTTCCCATTCACTTTAAGGTATCCTGAAAACAACATAAGGCCCGGTTCACATTGGCCTGAAAAACGGACGGTTTAGCAGGCCGCAATGGAATGGATGAGAACGAATGTGAATGAATCCAATGTTAACCAATAGATCAATTAACATTGGTCCACTCTTCTGCATGGACTGCAAGTGTGGGTCTGCAGCGATTTTCCCAGATCGACAGATGCATGGCATTGATCGTGCACTAACAGAAAGGAGGGTCATGGCTGGAAAAACTGATGCCTTTAACCCCTTCCTGACTGCTTAATGCTGATAGGCGTCGATCGTTCCCTGCCATGACACGGAGCTCCTTGGTTCAGCGGCTAGCAGGCTCTCTTGGGCGTTAGAGGAGGAGTCAGAGGGAGTCTAAAAATATTTTAAAAATAGCTAATTTTATATAAAAAAAAAGGATGTGTCGATTATTCTTAAAAAAACAAAAACAAATATACCAGCAGTAATCAGATGTTACCAACAGAAAGCTCTGTTGGTGGCAAGAAAATTAGGGGGGGGGGGGGGGGGGTATGGTCCTGCAGCACACAGTTAAAGCTGCAGTGGACTGAATTGTAGAAAAAAAAATAGCTTCGTCACTAGGGGGATGTAAGCCTGTGGTCCTCATGCGGATAAAAACTCATCCGTTTCACAGATCCATCTGTGCCAATGTGAACCGGACCTACACTGTCAATATAATTTGAAATGGGGCTTTGGTACGATGTAAATACTTAGCTGTCCACAGCTTTATAGACTTAGCTGCTCTATCTTGCAAGGTTGCAGCTAATGGATCATCATTTTTTTCAGCAGTAACAATTTCTCTTTCTGCTGGTTATAATACAGTAGTTATTTTGGGTAAAAGCTAAAACATAAGTATTTTGTGCTTATACCCTTTGGGAGTGCATATTATACTAATCTTGCCAAGCCACCCATTATTTGCCATTACTTCTTTTGAAGACTGATGCTTCTTTGACAGGCGTCATCAGTCATTCACCCCACTGCCTGTGTAGAGTCTGTGTTCAGTTCCTCATTCTGTGAGTGTACTCCATTGTTTTATGATTGGCTAACCTTGCCTGACTTGAACCACAGCACATGCTGCAACTGTAATCCATACCCTGACCATGAGACTACTGTAGCTTGCCAGTTTGGATTTTTCACACTGGCTAATGTGGTTTACAAAGTTTGTTTCACTTTAGCCCCTATCTTTATAGGTGCGTACACACGCATTACTAAAGAGAACGACAGGTCCGTCAGACCCTCCCGCTGGGTGGTGGTTCTCTCAACAGTAGTGCGTGTGTACAACCTGTCTGCAGACTGACAAGGCTGTTTCTGAACAATCCGCTCAGACTGTACACACGCACTACTGTCGGGAGAACGACCGCCCGGTGGGAGGGTCTGACGGACCAGTCGTTCTGTTTAGTAGTGCGTGTGTACGCACCTTATGGCTCTTGGTGTGCATCTCAATTGTATTCCAATGCAATTACTACTGGATAGTGGATACCCTGGAATAATGTTTGGACTTTTTATTGACTACAGTTTGCTGGCTACAGCCTATTTTGGGAAAGGTTACATTGGTCCCTAACACACATTGGGGCAAGACAAGTACAATGAAATTGTGTCTGATGTTAGCAAGAGTCCTGCAGCAGCGATCAATCATTATTATTTTCATTTTACATGGGAAAAGTGTGTAGAGAGCTCTAAGAGGACTTTGTAAAATACTTAAGTAAACGATTATGGATAAGAATCATTTTACACTATTGTCTATTGCTTGTGAAGAGAATAATCCTTCTTAGATGATGAAAGGCTCATTTGCAGCAGAGAGCTTTTGTGTACAAGCCAAATTGATAGAACGGTGTGAGCATAGGGCGTCAGTGATGACTATCCATCTTTTTGATCTATTTGTTGATATTCTCTTGATCTCACTCCAGGTTTTTCCCCCATCTTTCTGATTTCTTCTTTCACTGTTCCTCTTCATATTTTTGGAGGCTATCCCCATTCTACTTGATCCCTGTGGATTCCATTCTAGAGCTCTTCTTTCTGTAAATGCCTCTCCCTTTCTGAGTGTGTGGCCTATCCAACCCCACTTCCTTTTCCTTAACTTAATTTCGAATATTAGTTGGTTGGTGTTTTTTCACAGCTCTTCATTTGCTACTTACTGCATCCATTTCATATTCCTAAGTGTCCTTATTACAAAGGACTGGCTAATTACAGAGGACTGACTGCCTGAGAGATTGTTGTTTTATCTCTAACTGTAGATGATAAAATGCTAATTTGCAGCAGAGAGATTCCATGTACAAGCTACACTGATAGAAAGGTGTAAATGCCATGACAATAGCAGTGGTGTACTTACTGCTTGCAGTACTAGCTGCTGTGAGCGAGCTGGATGACATTGTTTTGAGTCAAAGGCAGAAAGTATATCTATAAGGAGTTGAGAGGCTGTATATTACGCCAAACTACAGTTGTACTGTAAACTTTCAGTCTGTAGAACTGGAATTAATGGATTGCATTTTTCTCAGCAAAGTAGAATTTTTCTTTATAGATTTGTCCACTCTAACTCATGTGAAGCTGAAAGGACACAAGAAGAGGATTTTCATGAGTTTTAGCTCCAGAGAGAATACCAATGATTGCAAAGAAGTTCAATCTGTTTTTGACAAAACTGGTTGTAGACTGAGATCGAAAAATTATACTGTATATAATAAGTATATGTAAACAAAACAGGAGTACAGCAATTGCATACACTTACAGCATTTTTTTTTATCTTTTATGAAATTTAATTTTAAGAAAAAGGTTTTAGATTCTTATATAAGCCAATTTGTGGCAAAGCCTCTGAGTTACAGGCCCACCTGAAACATAGAAGATGCAACAAAATGTGAATATCTGGAATTTGAAGTCACAAAACACACAAGACCACAACCCCCATCTCACAGCCTCCTTTATGACAAATTATGTAGCATCGTAAGACTGAAGGAAGAGAAAGTAACTCAAGTAACATAATTCATTAAGTCCAGATAATGAATGGGGAAAGGAAGATCCGTCAGGATAGCTACGAAAAGATGAATGTTAAAGAGGAACGATCTGAGCAAGCAAACTATTTCTAGCAGGCCATTTATTTAGAATCTGTGACTTCCCAGCCACTGAAGATTCCCCTCGTATGGTTTGATCTGCCCAATTCCACCTCCACGTATATATCTCTGCAAATCTTGTGCAAATAATATTTTATGGAATAAAGGGCTTTTCCTAATACACACGAGGAGGGAGATTAATTGAAATCACTCAGATGGTGATTTAAAGCATGAAGCACAAAATAGGGCATACTAGAATGCTTAGTACCTTCTAGGAAGCATTTATGGTTTGTGCTGTTACAGCTGAACATACATTCATATGTATGATTACCCTTAAGGCTCATACACACATCAGACTATAGTCTTTGGAAAATAAAAGATCACAGACTAATCTTACCACCCTTCATGTAGTATGAGAGCCATACTCTACACAGTCTTTTCTATGGAGCTGAACTCCCCATCAGAAAAAAAATCTTTGCAAGATGCTGCACACACAGATGCTGTACAGACACAAAAGATCAGTATCTGCAAAAGATCTGTTCCTGCCAAAAATCCATTCCTGCAAATTGCAATGATAGTCTATGAGATCTGCAGATCATCATACACACATGATTTAACTGACATTCATCTGCAGGTGAATGGTCTGATGTGTGTATGAGCCTTTACAATTTAAGTAGATCTGTCATTGTAAGATCCATACACCGCTGCTAGATAGCATAACCAAGTTGCTAACCTCGCTTTACCCAGTACAGTTAAAGCCTATGACTGAAGATAATTTACTCTCTCTCCCTCCTCAACCCAACACTAAGTAGAACCTCCCAACACCTTCATACTCCTCTACAGGTATCCACAGATCCATGTGACTCCAAAGAGAGCCTAGCTTCCTGGAATTAAGAGAACACCGCTCCCTTCCATAAGGAAGAATGGAAGAGAGACTGAGGGACAGGGCAATCCCTACATCCTCTGACAGACCCTGCCCAATGATGTGCCCCTTCACCACATCACTGCAGTCCATTGCCAAACCTTCCTTCATTCCCAAGAATTGGAGGGGGAGTGTCAGCCTGGCAGCTGCTATGACATAGATGCCCTCTTCCACAAAGGATCAAGATATAAAGATCCTACATAATGTCAACTTTAGCAGTGAAAGCCCCTCCCTTAGAATCTGTTATATTTTATCTAAACTGCTTTTGGTTACACCTCTTCCTAACTGACTTTTGGGAGTCCTTAGCCCTGAGCTTGCTGTGGCCAGTCTACCCAGGGGTGCATTTGACTGGTTGGTCTGTTAGGAAGCTGGAATTTTGCCAAAGTACGAGAATTTTAATTTAGATGTTCAATTAAACCTGATGCACTTGAGATATTCAGGAAGCAGTTGCTTCAATTTATCATTGGCCGTTGAGATGCTACTCTGTCTATGCACCAATGAAGACGTTGTAGTAGCTATGTCACTCAGGTCAAAAGATGAGCATGGCAGCCAGATAAATTGTTTTTTTTTTTAAAGAAGAAATAATGAAGGCAGTCTCTATGTTCTTCTGAACGCAGGTTTCCTTAAAGCGGACCCAAACCAAACATTTTTTTTTATTCAAAATATTTAGTTGCACCACTCTAACACATACAAAGATAAATAAACACTCCTTCAAGCCTATGAGCATTTCAGTGCATGCTTTTCACCCTTCTCTTTTCATAACTAGGGTTATGCAGGTGGCAGCCATTACTTCTGAGCTTAGTAGAAGGTTTTAGATCATGGGTGTATTTGTCATCAGCTACCCTCCCTCACAGGGGCGTCATCTATGTGAAATCTCACACAAGCGGAGATCACCTCCCCTGTGACATCATCAGTAGCAGCCTGTGTTTTGGTTTTTTATCTCCTCCACCAGTCTGCCGGGTTCTGTCCCGGCAATGTGAAAGGAAGGGAGGTGCTCCTCCAGTAAATGTAAAATATTTTATATTTGTCATCATGCAGCTGAAAAAAGGCTGCTATTTATTATTTAAGGCTACTTACACACCAGGACGTTGCATTTAGGGGACGTAATAGGGCACATAACGTGCCCCTAACGCAATGCCTGGTGGTGTTGGAGAAGGACACTACCAAGAGCCGCGTTACAAGCAGCTCTTGGTGCGCCTGCTCTGTCGGAGGCGCTGCGGAGACCACGTGAACGGAGCTCTCCGCATCACGTGGTCCCGCCAGCCAATCAGCGGCCGCTCCAAAGAGTAAACACAGCAAGTGCAGTGAATGCCAAGTAGCCATGTGCCTGGCTACGTAGCGGCCTCTCTCCGCCTCCTCTCCGCCCCTAAAATAAAAAAAACACCCGTACTGAGCATGTGCAAACAGTCTAACGCGGCTTAGCCGCGTATAAAGTACTGCATGCAGTATGTTGTCTTGACGTGAAGCGTTACTGTGTAACGCAACGTGGGCACTGTGAACAGCCCATTGATTTTTCATTGCTGTGCGGTGGGGGTGCGTTACAGGCTGCTCTAATGTGCGCCTGTAACGTCCCACTGTGAAAGCAGCCTTAGTTTAGAGATAGATTTTATTTCTGAAATCTTGTATTTTTAATTTGGGTCCACTTTATGGATAAGTGAAAGCGGTATGGAGGCTGCCGTATTTATTTCCTTTTAAGCAATGCAAATTGTCTGGCTGTCCTGCTGATCCTCTGCCTCTAATACTTTTATAGTTGTAGACCCTAAACAAGCATGTGCAGATTAGGAAATTCACTTAAAATTGACTGCATTCACCACATGCTTGTTTTAGGTGTGTGATTGATGGCCCGTTTCCACTGCAAGACGCAAATGCAAACGCATGCATTTTGCATTTTTCCCTATTTTTATGTGTTTATTGTGCGTTTTTTATGCGTTTTCCATTTTTCTGATTGGCAAGTGGAAAGTGTGGTCTTGAAAATAGATACTAGTGGTTAAATCAATACAAAACATTTCTATGCGTTTTTCATGCGTTCCTATACTTTACATTGAAACACCAAATGCATCATAATCGCACAGACATGCGTTTGGGTTTAAAAAAAAAAAAAAAAAAATCGGACCGCAACAGTGGAAAAGGCTACCCAAGGTTCTTATTTTAAACAGGCTGCACTTCAGACTCAGCAAACGCATGCGTTTTGCGTTCTTGGCAAAAACGCAGCTAGTGGAAAAAGGGCCCTCAGACAGTATGACAGATCAGCAGGATGCCAGGCCACTGCTATTGTGTAAAAGGAAATAAATATGGCAGCCTTCATATCCCTCTCACTTCAGTTGCCCTTAGGCAGAAAAGCACTTAAAAGTTGAAATACAGTTAACATTAGCCCAGTTCAACCCACCTTCCATCCCAATCCAATCCCAAATTGCATTATTTCCAATTCACCTATACTTAAAATTTAATTTCCTTCCTATAACTTCAGTGATTGTATATTTTATACTCTGTAGTCCTTACCCAGGTTACTTGTTTAGTATTTGGAACTCACAGCCAGTGGTGCTCAGCAGAGCTCGAATATTCGAGTAGCTCGAATATTCGAGCTCTTTTTCAGCTATTCGAGCTCGGTATTCGAGCTCCGAATAGCTGTAGCTATTCGAATGGGCTATTCGAGTACACTCGAATAGCCCATTCACTATTCGAGCTATTCGAGCAAACCGGCGCTATTCGAGCTCGGTACCGAGCTCGAATAGCGTCATAGCCCAGATTGATGTCCTTAGAGCCAATCAGAGGGCTCCCAGGCCCTCTGACGGCAGCCAATCACAGAGGGGGACCCTGGCCAGCCCCTACCCTATAAATAGCGGCCGCCATGTTAGGTTTCTCCATGCTTGCCTGAGACTTGTACAGAGAGAGAGTTGCTCCTTTGTGCTTTGGCTTAGCAAGAGCTCTATTGTGGTCATTTACCTAGCGTTTTTGCTCACATACACCTCCTATACACACCTATATTGTTGTTAGTTAGTTAGACATTGTATTTTAGTTAGTAGCTTTTGTGTTACATAGAGAGAGACTCAGACAGCTGCTGCACGCTTACAGCTTTAGGCCTCAGGGCCTGCCTGTGTGGGCAGCTGTTCTCTCCTGTCCTCTGTTTATTTCTCTCATCTATACCAGTATTTCTGCTGTCCTTTACTACTGATTGTATTAGTATTGTAGTTATATACTGTAACTGCACTAGGACACTCACTGTCACTGTTCATAGGCTACTAGCTGCTCCTGCGTGTGTGCACTCACTGTCTGTGTAGTGTGTACACACTACACACACTCTATTTCCTTCTGATAACTGATTGCTTATTGTAATTAGTTAGTTGTACTTACTGACTGTTACTACTTACTGTACTAGGAGTCTAGGACACTCAGTCACTGTTCATAGGCTACTAGCTCCTGCGTGTGTGCACTCACTGTCTGTGTACACACACTACACACACTCTATTTCCTTCTGATAACTGATTGCTTATTGTAATTAGTTAGTTGTACTTACTGTTACTACTTACTCTTACTGTACTAGGAGTCTAGGACACTCAGTCACTGTTCATAGGCTACTAGCTCCTGCGTGTGTGCACTCACTGTCTGTGTACACACACTACACACACTCTATTTCCTTCTGATAACTGATTGCTTATTGTAATTAGTTAGTTGTACTTACTGTTACTACTTACTCTTACTGTACTAGGAGTCTAGGACACTCAGTCACTGTTCATAGGCTACTAGCTCCTGCGTGTGTGCACTCACTGTCTGTGTACACACACTACACACACTCTATTTCCTTCTGATAACTGATTGCTTATTGTAATTAGTTAGTTGTACTTACTGTTACTACTTACTCTTACTGTACTAGGAGTCTAGGACACTCAGTCACTGTTCATAGGCTACTAGCTCCTGCGTGTGTGCACTCACTGTCTGTGTACACACACTACACACACTCTATTTCCTTCTGATAACTGATTGATTATTGTAATTAGTTAGTTGTACTTACTGTTACTACTTACTCTTACTGTACTAGGAGTCTAGGACACTCAGTCACTGTTCATAGGCTACTAGCTCCTGTGTGCACTCACTGTCTGTGTACACACACTACACACACTCTATTTCCTTCTGATAACTGATTGCTTATTGTAATTAGTTAGTTGTACTTACTGTTACTACTTACTCTTACTGTACTAGGAGTCTAGGACACTCAGTCACTGTTCATAGGCTACTAGCTCCTGCGTGTGTGCACTCACTGTCTGTGTACACACACTACACACACTCTATTTCCTTCTGATAACTGATTGCTTATTGTAGTTAGTTAGTTGTACTTACTGTTACTACTTACTCTTACTGTACTAGGAGTCTAGGACACTCAGTCACTGTTCATAGGCTACTAGCTCCTGCGTGTGTGCACTCACTGTCTGTGTACACACACTACACACACTCTATTTCCTTCTGTTAACTGATTGCTTATTGTAATTAGTTAGTTGTACTTACTGTTACTACTTACTCTTACTGTACTAGGAGTCTAGGACACTCAGTCACTGTTCATAGGCTACTAGCTCCTGCGTGTGTGCACTCACTGTCTGTGTACACACACTCTATTTCCTTCTGATAACTGATTGATTATTGTAATTAGTTAGTTGTACTTACTGTTACTACTTACTCTTACTGTACTAGGAGTCTAGGACACTCAGTCACTGTTCATAGGCTACTAGCTCCTGCGTGTGTGCACTCACTGTCTGTGTACACACACTACACACACTCTATTTCCTTCTGATAACTGATTGCTTATTGTAATTAGTTAGTTGTACTTACTGTTACTACTTACTCTTACTGTACTAGGAGTCTAGGACACTCAGTCACTGTTCATAGGCTACTAGCTCCTGCGTGTGTGCACTCACTGTCTGTGTACACACACTACACACACTCTATTTCCTTCTGATAACTGATTGCTTATTGTAATTAGTTAGTTGTACTTACTGTTACTACTTACTCTTACTGTACTAGGAGTCTAGGACACTCAGTCACTGTTCATAGGCTACTAGCTCCTGCGTGTGTGCACTCACTGTCTGTGTACACACACTACACACACTCTATTTCCTTCTGATTACTGATTGATTATTGTAATTAGTTAGTTGTACTTACTGACTGTTACTACTTACTTACTGTACTAGGGACACTCACTCAGTCACTGTTCATAGGCTAGCTCCTGCGCGTGTTTGCGCGTGCGTGCACTCACTGTCTGTAGTGTACACACACTAAATTTACTTGTGATTACTACTGATTATTGTAACTGCTAGTTGTACTTCCTGACTGTTACTACTTACTTACTGTACTAGGGACACTCACTCAGTCACCTCACCCACCAACCCACTCCATTAAAGTACCCCACTTTTCACCCGCCCTTTTAAAAAACTTTTGTCTATACGCCCAAAACATCGAAGATGTCTGGAAGTGGCAGCCAGCGTGGTTTGGGCAAGGGGAAGGGCAGCAAGGGAATCAGGAGGAGAGGGAGCAGCATTGTGGCAGGCCGCGGCCGCGCCACCATGCACAGTTCCGCAGCAGCAGCAGCGTCAGTGGCTAACATTCCTCCCATAGCCACTGGCCGTGGACGCCTTGGGCGCCGCCCAGCAGGAGCATCTGCAACTCACGCTGCAGAGACACAGCAGCAGCAGCGTGTAGCACCTGCTCCGATTTTCCTCCAGCCGGGTCGGAAATGTCCCATTGAGGAAAAGCATGCAGACACTGTGGTGCAACTCATGACGGAGGATGAGCAGCCCGCCATCAGCTCTGCATCCGAGGCCTCCACCCTCACCACCACCACCACCACCCCTGTTCGCAGCAGCCGCCCAGCAGGGTCTGGGGAGGAGGCCAGTTCACCGTCACAAGTTGGCGACCTGTCACTCAGCAGTATTTTTACCCCAGGCACCATCAGGGTATTGTCTGCTGTTGTTGGCGATTTTGAGGAGGAGATGCTGATGGGCACTTTGGGGGATGAGGGATTGGACAGCAAGACTGTGGCGACAGTCAAGCAGCCCATCCATGCATCAGGAGAGGAGTTTGGGGGGTCATCATCCCAGCAGGACATGTTTCAGGAGGGGGAGGATGATGATGACCCGGTGACAGACAGAGACTGGGTGCCACCACCTCCAGGGGATGTCGTCCTCAGCAGCTCTGAGGAGGAAAAGGAGGATGCTCTTGTGGGCCTTGCAAGGAGGCGCATCATTGCAAGCATTGGCAGCAGTAGGCAGGTCCCACAGCCTGCTGGTGTCTCAGGCTCAGCAGCAGCAGCAGCAGCATCTGCCAGTACCACCACCAGCCGCACCCAAGCCCCCCCCCCAACCACCACAGGGAGACAGGCAGCAGCGCTTCCATGCCGTAGGGGGATGTTTCTGTCACCAATCTGGCGATATTTCACCATGCCCACTGTGTACAGCAAGTACGCCACTTGCAACCACTGTCAGCGGAAGTTGAGCAGAGGTGCAGACCCCTTAAAGTTCAGCACCAGCTCGCTCATCAACCACCTTGCTGCGAAACATTTCCACCAGCATGAGGAGTTCCAGAGGCTGAAGGCATCTGGTGCTGGCAGTGGCACCACACCCATCACTGCACAGCCTTCAGCAGCAGCAGCAGCAGCAACAGCAGCCACCCGCCCTCCTGCTCCTCCAGCAGCACCAGCAGGAGTGCGGAAACGCACTGCTCCTCCCCCCTCTGCAACTCCTCCCGCCGACACTGAGGCCTGTTCTGGCAGCCAGTCCTCAGTGGCCTCCTCCGCTGTGTCTGCTGATTCCCGTGCCAGCAAAAGGCGACGCCAGAGCCTTTTGAGCGAGTCCTTCCAGGGGGTGGTTAGGGCTCTGCCTCCCAGCAGCCGTCGCGTGCGGCAGCTGAACGGCTTGCTGGCACGGGCCATGTGCTCCCAACTCCTGCCGTACACGCTCGTGCAGGAGGGGAGCGACATTCGTGCGCTGCTTGCTTGCGCAGCCCCAGACTGGCAGCTCCCCAGCAGACACTTTTTCTCCCGCAAGGCCATTCCTGCACTGCACCGCTTTGTGATGGCCAATGTGGAGCGAGGGCTGGAGCACGCGGTTGGTGAAAGGGTCCACGTCACCATGGACTCCTGGAGCAGCCGCTTCGGGACAGGCCGCTACCTGTCCTTCACTGTCCACTGGGTCAGCTTGGTGGAAGGGGGTGAGGATGGGAGAGCAGCAGCGGGCACAGCAGCAGCAGCAACACAGTGGGTGGTGCCACCCCGCAGGGTCAGGGGAACTGCAGCAGGTTCCTCCGATCCTCTGCCATCCTCCGGCACACCTGGCCAAACCCCCCGCCTCAGCAGCAGCGTGAAGGCCCGCCACTGCCAAGCGCTGCTGCACTTGGTCAGCCTTGGGAAGACCAAGCTGACGGCAACCCATGTGTTGGCCAAACTCCAGGAGCAGGAGAGGATTTGGCTGACCCCCAGAGGCCTCAGAGTCGGAGAGGTGGTGGCCGACAATGGGGCCAATCTGGTTGCCGCAATAGACAGGGGAAACCTGACCCACATCCCCTGTCTTGCCCACGTGCTGAACCTGGTGGTGCAGAAGTTCTTGCGCACCTACCAGGGGATGGGCGAACTGCTGGAAACGGCAAGGAACGTTGTGCGTCACTTCCGGCGCTCGGCCTCAGCCTGTGCGAGCCTGGAAGACGTGCAAAAGGAGCTGGAGCTGCCACGCCATCGGCTGATCCTTGACGTTCCGACTCGCTGGAACTCCACCCTGGCGATGTTGGAGCGTCTGGTTGAACAGAAGCACGCTGTCAACCAGTACCTTGCCCTGGCCACTGTTTCCGCCGCTCAGAGAAGGGACAAGACCAGCAACATCCCGTCCATCGTCCCCGATGATGACTGGAGGCACATGCAGCAGGTGTGCTTAGTGCTGGCTCCCTTTCTGCAGGCCACTAACATGGTGAGCAGGGACCATGCTATGGTCTGCGAGTGGGTGCCCCTGGTTTGTCTGCTGAACAGGGCCCTCAATGCTTTGCTGGAACAGGGAGCGGCAGCCTTGGACCAGCAGGAGCGGCAAGCAGCTGCACAGTCCACCTCTGAGGGGGAGGAGGAGGAGGACTTGGTGGAGGTCTCTGACCTTGCTGCTGATGAGGGGGAGCAGCACAGTGCAGCTGAGTTGGTGCGGGGGTGGAGAGAGGATGAGGCTGACGAGGCAGAGGAGGAGGAGGAGGATGAGGACAGCAGCACTGCCGTCGATGTGCCAGCAGACGTGGCCCGCCTCTTCCCAATGGCAGCGCACATGCTGAGGTGCCTGCGCAGGGACCCCAGGGTGATCCAGATGAAGCAGAGGGAGGACATCTGGATCAGCATGATGTTGGACCCACGCCTCAAGGGGAAGTTGAGCCAGTTCCTGCCGCCTGCAGGAGGAGACCCAGCGCAACAAATAAGGAGCTTGCAGCAGGCCCTTGTTGAGCGCTTGGAGGAAGCCTTCCCCCAGCCTTCCACCCCCACTGTCCAGCAGCCAGCACAGAGGCAGCAGCAGGTGCCTGCATCCAGCAGCAAGCGCCCCACAGACCTGCTGTCTCTCAGCCACGAGCTCTACAGGACTGTAGAGGCTCCGGCAGCAGTGACTAGAGAGGAGGTGCATGCAGCAGCATCCTCCTCCGGTCACAGCCAGCGCCTGACCCGCATAGTGGCTGACTACATGGGGTCCTACAGCGGGCTTGACAGTGATGCCCCTGTTGATCCCATGGAGTATTGGGTCAAGCGCCTGGAGATCTGGAGCGAGCTGGCGCAGTACGCCCTGGAAGTGCTGTCCTGCCCCCCTTCCAGCGTGCTGTCCGAGCGCTGCTTCAGTGCAGCTGGTGGCGTGGTCACCGAGAAACGCTCACGTCTGTCTCACAAGTCTGTGGACAGACTGACGTTTCTCAAGATGAACCAGGCATGGGTGGAAGGCGAGTTCCTGGCCCCTGTTGTCGGCGAGAGGGGGACATGAACTGGCTGCCGGAACTTAGAACCATCGTTAATGTGCCTTACCACCCTTTACCACCTCCTGGCTCCTGCTCACTAAGCCAGCCTGGTTCACTTTGACTATTACGTCGCCTGCAGCCACACATTTTACACCTACAGTGGGCTGCTGTGTACTGCCCTTCTGCTGTCTGTCTGTGTTTCCCACTGCCAGGGTACACAGAATTACCTTCTGCTGCCACTCTGCCACCAGCTATTACGTCAAACAATAGCTATATTGGTTGTAAAACCAAAACTAAAAAAACCATTAAAAAAAAAAAGGTTTAATTTTTCTGAGGTGCCCGGGTTGAAAACTGTGTTGTCCCAGTTGTGTATTGGACACGATGTGGGCTGCACGACCGCTGTCTGGGACCTCCTGTTGTGTTTATTTACAGCCCTGGTATCACCGCTAGGTACCAGGGCTATTATGTCACGCTGCCTACCTGCTGCCACACTCACACTGCTCCTCCTCCATTCCTCCTCCTGCTGCTGCTGCTGTCTGTCTGTGTTTCCCACTGCCAGGGTACACAGAATTACCTTCTGCTGCCACTCTGCCACCAGCTATTACGTCAATTAATAGCTATATCTGTGTAATTGGTTGTAAAACCAAAACCAAAAAACCATTAAAAAAAAAAGGTTTAATTTTTCTGAGGTGCCCGGGTTGAAAACTGTGTTGTCCCAGTTGTGTATTGGACACGATGTGGGCTGCACGACCGCTGTCTGGGACCTCCTGTTGTGTTTATTTACAGCCCTGGTATCACCGCTAGGTACCAGGGCTATTATGTCACGCTGCCTACCTGCTGCCACACTCACACTGCTCCTCCTCCATTCCTCCTCCTGCTGCTGCTGCTGTCTGTCTGTGTTTCCCACTGCCAGGGTACACAGAATTACCTTCTGCTGCCACTATGCCACCAGCTATTACGTCAAACAATAGCTATATCTGTGTAATTGGTTGTAAAACCAAAACCAAAAAACCATTAAAAAAAAAAAGGTTTAATTTTTCTGAGGTGCCCGGGTTGAAAACTGTGTTGTCCCAGTTGTGTATTGGACACGATGTGGGCTGCACGACCGCTGTCTGGGACCTCCTGTTGTGTTTATTTACAGCCCTGGTATCACCGCTAGGTACCAGGGCTATTATGTCACGCTGCCTACCTGCTGCCACACTCACACTGCTCCTCCTCCATTCCTCCTCCTGCTGCTGCTGCTGTCTGTCTGTGTTTCCCACTGCCAGGGTACACAGAATTACCTTCTGCTGCCACTATGCCACCAGCTATTACGTCAAACAATAGCTGCTCACATAATTACTCCTCCATTCCTCCTGCTGCTGCTGCTGTCTGTCTGTGTTTCCCACTGCCAGGGTACACAGAATTACCTTCTGCTGCCACTCTGCCACCAGCTATTACGTCAAATAATAGCTATATCTGTGTAATTGGTTGTAAAACCAAAACCAAAAAACCATTAAAAAAAAAAAGGTTTAATTTTTCTGAGGTGCCCGGGTTGAAAACTGTGTTGTCCCAGTTGTGTATTGGACACGATGTGGGCTGCACGACCGCTGTCTGGGACCTCCTGTTGTGTTTATTTACAGCCCTGGTATCATAGCTAGGTACCAGGGCTATTATGTCACGCTGCCTGCCTCATTGACTGCCTGCTGCCACACACTCATCCTCCTTCTCCTGCTGCTGAATTTACCTCCTGCTGTCTGTGTGTTTCCACTGCCAGGGAGCACATACAATGGCGCTTCCAACATGCGTGCGCCCACCAGCTATTTGTTACGCTCAAAAATAGCTGCATTTCTTTAAAAAAAAAATGGAAAGAGAAATAAGTGAAGAAGAAGAAGACGATATAGAAAAAGAAGAAGAAGAAGAAGAAGAAGAAGAAGAAGAAGAAAAAGAAGATGAAGAAGATGAAGAAGAAGATGAAGAAGATGAAGAAGAAGAAGAAGAAGATGATGAAGAAGAAGAAGATGAAGAAGATGAAGAAGAAGAAGAAGATGAAGAAGATGAAGAAGAAGAAGATGAAGAAGATGAAGAAGATGAAGAAGAAGAAGATGAAGAAGAAGAAGAAGAAGATGAAGAAGAAGATGAAGAAGAAGAAGATGAAGAAGAAGATGAAGAAGATGAAGAAGATGAAGAAGAAGATGAAGAAGAAGAAGAAGATGAAGATTAGAAGATGAAGAAGAAGAAAAAGAAGAAGACAATATAGAAGAAGAAGAAGAAGATATAGAAGAAGATATAGAAGAAGAAGATATAGAAGATAAAGAAGAAGAAGAAGAAGAAGAAGAAGAAGTATATACAGTACTGAACAAAATTCTGGACACAACTTCTCTTACCACCTTTTTTTTTTTAAAGGAACATCCCCACATAATCACTTGCTGTTGTTACTTGGAAAAAAAGATGTTTCTTGCATCATTCACCCTCAAAACAAGTGTTGGAAGCTATTTAAGGCCAATTCGAATAGTCAGCTCGAATAATGAGCTCGAATACCGACTCGAATAGTCAGCTCGAAGTCCGAGGTCGAATCGAATAGTAAAAATTATTCGACTCGAATATTCGACTGACCTCGAATAATTTACTATTCGAATTCGACCAAACTCGAATTTTAAAAAGGGGTATTTGAGCACCACTGCTCACAGCAAACCATTCCATGCCAGTATCAGCGCATCTTGTCTTCCTATTCTGCTTTATGCCAACTCCTTCATCTTCTCCAAACCAACATTGTTTCCATACCGATTTTACCTTCTGCATTGACAAATTATTAAAAAAAAATTGAAATATAATTCCTGAGGCCATTCTGAAAATGATTGCAGTACGGGAAATGTCGACATATTAAACTGCTTTTTGTAAAGAGTGATTATTAGATTCAGTGTTGCAGGAACGGTTTGTATAGATTCTGTCTGCAGTACATTGACTGGAGGCGGCTAAAACAGATTGATAGAATCTTTGCTGATGGAAGTTTGAAAGTTTCCTGTAAAGTGTTTGTGTTTTGTTAAAAAAAAAAAAAGAACAAAGAAGAAGAAAATGATGATGATACCAGGACAAAGGGATTGCTTCATGAAACTTATCTCATTAGTTACCTCTCCCCATTTGTCTTAACTCACAATTTATCTCTCAGAATATCACAGCACAGATTGTGACATTGACCATTCATCAAGCCTCATACACACGCACAATTACTGTTGTCCTCAGGGATCGGGCTCCAATCCCTCAAGTTGAGGGTGGAGTGCTGTTCAGATTGATTGCTAGTCTGCTTGCTAGTTATGTGTTCTGTGGAAAGGGTGAAGGGATGATGTAAGATGCAGCAGGAGGAGTAAGGAGGAGAACAATAGCTTTGGCCAGCACTGGAACGAGGTTATCCAGCTAGCTGGATCTTTCACCGATGCACTGAGGCTGCCATACACATGTTAGAACCACCTAGCATGTGCACAAACACCTAGTGGTTCTGTAAGTCCATGCTGCAGCTGAACAAGTGCCATCACACAAAGCAGCAAAGCCACCCTTGGTGTCAAGAAGGTGGCCCATCCAAATAGGCCTACTTTGCTGAAAGGGGGAGGAGTCATCTGGCTACCTATACTGGGGGTGGGGGGTTATCAGGCTACCTATACTAGAGGGAAGGGCCATCTTGCTACCTATACTGAAGGGGGGCGGCTAGTGACAGTGGCCTTGGATGGTAAAGAGTACAAATCCGTCCGTGACTTTATTACATTACATGCATAACATATTATATATAAACTAGAAATAAGTCCGCCCATTTACAAATGGGCGATAGGGCTCGGCTGCCACTCCCCCCACCCCCTTCTCCCACCTCCCTCTGCGCTCTCCAAAGCACGCGTGCATGACCATGCTCTTGCACAGCTGCGTCGCATGCGCATATACCCAACCCCCCTGCACCATCCTGACCCAAGTCTGCCCGTGTGCCATGCATGTGCGCTGGGCAACATGCACGACACAGGGATACAGGAGGGCACAGAGACACAGGGGTTTTATTATATAAGATATTACAAAGAATAATAAGTAAATAAAGTTATCATATAGCAATACATAAGTAGATGAATACAGTATTTCATTTACATTCCAGAATGACGCTGAGAAGTTTTCTACTTTGTTTACCTTGCTGCTCTTTATGTTGCCCCTCATACTGCTTTTGTTCCATAAATGACTGCATTTGAGTAGAAGTCATAGCTATGAATGCAGGAGGCAGGGGATTTATATAGTTAGGACAACAATAATAATAATGTACACGTTACGAGCTCATCAGCTCCAGGCAACCTTTTTGATATCAAATGATTATTTATGTGAGGGCTGTCCTCTGGCATCAAACATTGGCCGTATAGTCACTTTTAATTACTGCTCTTGGCTGTGCTGTATAGAAGCGATAATTTGTCTTTTATTTTTGTGGCTTGTGTAGGTGGAGGTTTATAAATATACTTAAGCCAGGAGGGATGCCTTGTTGGCAAGGGCAATGCCAAGGCAGATCCAGCTTGCTTATATCAGGAGCTCCCTTATGGGAATGACAAAAACCTCCTTCCTGTGCTAAATATAGACTGTGCATGCCCACATACACCTTTACAGTGCAGTGAGACTTGCTGGCAACACATCGTATATACACTTCTGGAAAAATGACAAAAGGAACGTATGTCTTGGTGTTGTCATTTTCCAGCCTTGTGTGCTGCACTTTGCTGGCTTTTTTTGTACTGATGAAGATGTAGCACTAAGGCCACTTGCACACTACATGTGATTCCGATTTTATGTGATCCGATTTTTGACTCCAATTAAAAAACATACTCCAACCTGCTAAGATTTTGTATCGGAATCCAAAATCGGACGTATAAAAAAATAAGAATCACATGTAGTGTGCAAGAGGCCTAACAATGTTAAGGGCAGCTTCTGGGGTATCAGATCAGCCCACGAACAGGAAATGCTGCTGTGCCAGTTGTCCACACAAAAACTTGAAATATTGTTGTACCTTTCCCCATCCTTTATCTCTTGCATTATCCTGCAAATATCCATGAAAAATAAAACATGGCTGCACTTTCCCATTTGGCATGATGAAAGAAGTAATTGTTAATTTACAGTTAATGCTGCCACATGACCAGTACAAATAAAAACTGGCATCAGCCATTGCTATTCAGCATTGTGAGTATAGCAGAGGATCAGCAGGTTAGCCAGGCAACTGGTATTGTTCAAAAGGAAATCAATATGGCAGCCTCCATATACCTCTCACTACAGTTCTCCTTTAAAGCATGTTGTAAATCCAAGTGAGATGTTTGGTATTTAAGACAAGCTCTGATCTGCCTGATACCATCGCAATGCAATGGTGCCAAAATGTTGCACCGTGCTGTAGAAATGCATAAAGTACAATAAAAATATACTTAACTGCTACTGTAAATGCATGTGTTATGCGGTTAACGCATGCTGAGCGTTATTCCATCTGAACCCTCTGCACCACACTCAGTGTGAAAACCCCATAGGAATATCATTGCAATAGTATACATGCTAAAGAGTTGCAACTGAAGAGTCTTCACCTTTAAATACAAGTCTTAGGCCTGGAACCCACTAAAAGAGCAAAATGCTATCACAATCGCTAGCAATTTGTGATAGCGTTTTGCAAGCGATTTTGGTAACGATTTCCCTGCTCATATACAATTAATTAGAATGGAAACGCTCCCAAAATGCTGCATGTTCTGCAATTGTGATTTCCTTAATCGCAATTGCTCTAGTGGAATCAGTCCCATCCATTTACATTGGCAGAACGTTTAGGGCAGGGCCAGGTTTTACCATAAGGCACTGTAGGCACGCACCTACAGGTGCCTGAAGATGGAAAGGTGGCTCAGTCTCCTCCCCTAGTGCTTCCCTCCTTCTCTATGCAGAGTCCCGAGCAGAGTGTGAGAGGTTACTCATCCAGCTGTCAGCATTCCACTAACAAGATCTCCCTTCAGTTGGGGGTACCTCTAGCTACTTAAAGAGTTAAATCGTAGCAAGAGTTAAATCGCCGCATCCCTGCAACAGAGAAGTGATTTATTACCAGAGATAAGCCCTGCAAAGCCCCTGGGCTTGCAGGGCTTCACTTCCTCAAAGAGGCAGAGCTTTACACTGTAGCTCTGCTTCCTCCGCAGTCAATCTCTGTGGATCGCTGCCTCTTCCCGCCCCTCTGAAATTTTCTTTCCCTGAGAGGGGCGGTGGGGGGGGGGGGGGGAAGGGGGGGAGGCGGAGATCCACGGAGATTGATTGCGGAGAGGCAGAGCTACAGCTCAAAGCTCAGCCTCTCCAAGAAGAAAAGCCCTGCGAGCCAGGGAAGCATGATCTGCGACCTTCAAAGTCACAGAACTTTGCAGGTCGTTTTCTAAGTAATAAATCACTCCTCTGTTGCAGGGATGCAGCCATTTAACTCTGGCATTAACCTCCCTGCCGGTTATCCCGAGCTCAGCTCGGGGTAACCTGCCGCGGAGGATTCCTCAGGCCCTGCTGGGCCGATTTGCACAATTTTTTTTTGTTACACGCAGCTAGCACTTTGCTAGCTGCGTGTAACTTACGATCGCCGCCGCTCCGCGCCGATTCGCCACAACCCGCCGCATCAGAGGGTGCCCCCCCCCGAGACCCGTGCGCTGCCTGGCCAATCAGTGCCAGGCAGCGTCGAGGGGTGGTTCGGGACTCCCTCCCTCGGTGATGTCATCGCGCCCGTCGCCATGGCGACGGGGGAAGCCCTCCTGGAAATCCCGTTCAGAACGGGATTTCCGGATGGGTAAATGCGCCGGCGGCGATCGGCGCATTCGGGGGGACGCCGCAGGGAGGGGGGAAGCATGTAGCTAGCGCTAGGCTAGCTACATGCTACAAAAAAAAAAAGCCAAAAAACACCCTCCCTGCCGTGCGCAGCAATTTTTTATAACGGCAGGGAGGTTAAAGGATGCCCGAAGTGACATGTGACATGATGAGATAGACATGTTTATATACATTGCCTAGCACACAAATAACTATGCTCTGTTTCTTTTTTTCTTTCTCTGCCTGAAAAAGTTAACCTCCTTAGCGGTATGCCAGATACTGTGTCGGGCATACCGCTCTGTGGCCCCAGGAGTCCCCCATAAATAAATAAATGTGTCAAATGGCTGTAAATCCTCTAGCTAGCACTAGGCTAGCTAGTAAGAGTGTCCGGCACCCCTGGATCCCTGCCGCTCCCCCGCGATCCCCCCATTTATACATTACCCCCCCTGGATCCAGCAATCGCGCAGCCTCCCGGCACAGCTCCGGTCTCTCTATGGGGAGGATCAGGTTTGCGCATGACGTCGGCGACGTCATGACGTCATCTGCGATCCTCCCCATAGCGAAGACTGGAGCTGTCCGGGGAGGCTGCACCGATCGCTGGATCCAGGCTGGGTAATGTATAAACGGGGGAGCGGCAGGGATCGTAGGGTGCTGGAGACTTCTTCTAGCTAGCCTAGTGCTAGCTAGAGGGTTTATAGCCATTTACCCCTTTTATTTAAATATCGGGCAAAAAGTAAAAACTTCCTGAGCGACGTAACGCTTAGGAGGTTAAATATCAGGTATGTAAGTGGCTGACTCAGTCCTGACTCAGACAGGAAGTGACTACAGTGTGCCCCTCACTGATAAGAAATGCCATTTTGATCTCTTTCTTGCTCTCAAAAGCCATGTTCTGCTAGGAAAATGTTTTATAGTTGGAATTTCTTATCGGTGAGGGTCACACTGTAGTCACTTCCTGTCCGAGTCAGGACTGAGTTCCCCACTTACATACCTGATATTTAACGCTTTCAGACAGAGAAAGAAAAAAAGGAACACAGCATAGTTATGTGTCTGATAGGCACTGTACATACACGTCTATCTCATCATGTCACATGTCACTTCGGGTATCCTTTAAAGTTGAAGATGATTGTTAAACAAAAGAAGCTTAAAAAAAAGGGACTTCAGAGTCTCTTTAAAAGGAAATAAATATGGCAGCCTCCACATACCTCTCGCTACAGTTGTCCTTTAATAATGAAGGTACCTCTGGCTACCTTATGCTAAGGGATACCTACCTATGACAGACAAGGAAAGTAAGGGAGAAGAGACAGCTGGGGCAGCCAGCACACAACAGTGAGTTTCGGTGGGTTGTAGGATCGTGGTGGGCAGAGACTGAGTCTAGGGTGCCAGGATATCTGTGTCTATAGGCTCCTGTGATGTAAATCCAGGCCTGGTTTAGGGAAATCAATCATCGATTGAAAGTGCTCCCTAAGCGCTCCCTAAACGCTCAAAAAATGCTCTAGTGGGTTCCAGGCCTTAAGTGGCAGCTCCTAGATTTCCAGCTTGCAGATTCCTCTTATGTACCAGTCCACTTGAAAGTCATGCAATGCCAGTCTCCTTTATAAGCAGCGAGTGTGCTTAAAAAAGATAGACTAACACCTAGAGGGAAATATGACTGTTCCCATATCCGTTCACATATTGCAGTCTTAATATAAAACTCTTGTGGGTATTTGTAATTGGGTAAGCTTATCTCTTCACGTCATTCTTATTAGGCTGCTTGCATTATTATTTAATAGTCCTAGCAGGGAAATCTGTAGCCCAGGAGATCTGACGTGGTTAAATTAGCTTCTAAATTCATAAGCAGGGGGATGTGCGGCGTACGCGGTGAAAAGAATTAATTCCATGCAGATTTGCTGATATCCCCCGCAACAAGGCTGTGGGCCTAGACTCATTTGCCATGCTATCTTAAAATAATGGAATAAGCAAAAAAAAATGATAATCCGGATGACAATGAATGGTTAATCCCCTTCTGCAGCCCAGGGGAGGTGAATTAAATTTTACATTTTTTCTCTTAAAATCCTGAAAAAAATGATTACTAAGTGAAAAGGAAGATTTTCTCAAATGGCTTTAAATGCTCCCGGGAAATAAATGTATACAGAATATGAATGGCAGAGGTGATTTGAATTATTGTAAAATTCTCTACATACCCTGTGGCGGTGTGCACGAAGCCATCCCATAAAAAGCGCTGCATGTGGCTATGTGAGGACTATAGATGTATACAGATAGCAGAATTTTAACATCATATTTTTTCTGACAGTTTACTGCTGAGTTAAAGATTCTATTCATCTGGCCTGGGTTATTAAGAGAGAACCTATCAGAACGAACAAATATGTGTGAGCTGCCACTGTTTGTAACTTCTTTATATTTCATGCAAGCTCCAGGGAAGCCATCCAATGTCCTACCTTAAAGTGTACCTGAGTTGGTACGCTGCACCTTATTTATACTTACCTGGGGCTTTCACCATCCCCATGAGGGCTGTGGACTCCCCACAAGGCTCTTACCAGAAGGTAATAGTGAAATAAGTGTAAAATATTGTTTTCTGTGGAAAAATTCCAAAGTCCAGCAAACATAGCTCAAAAGGCTCTAGACTACATGTAATTGGATGTGAAGTGAAAAATATCACCAGGTACTTACAGGTGATAAAAAAACGTAATCACGGCTGCAACAATGCACTCTTTTTTAATCATGAATTTTTTTATTTTTTTTTGTGTGGAATTTACCTATAAAATAAAGATTTTTCACCAACATGTTACCGCATTTTTATCACTTTTTTTACCGCACTTTTTCTGCAAACGATAAATGAGGCGGAAAACATTGTGAATGTGGACATGGTCATACTTCAGTTGGTAATTTTACGACATTTAGTTACCGAATGGAATGGAAGCCAATGGCCTCTATTCATAAGGATTTCTGCATGCGGTAATGGTCAAAACAGCTAACTTTACCGACCATTTAGCAAAGTGTACATTCATAAAAGCTGTTTCCGCATGAAAAGCTACGATTCCTGAGCAGTGCGGGAAATTACCGCCTTGTGCCGTGATTATCACAACACGTCACTGAAGGTTAATTCATCAAGATTAGAGCAGGCGAAATGTGAGCGGAGAAACCTGGCTGTTTAGATAATGCGATAAGCCAGCGGATAACAGCAAAACTAATGGAGAGACAGACCTCCCAGGCAGCTGCAGTGAGAGCAGAACAAAAAATGCATCCTGGAATACCAAGGCTGTGTTTTTAACCTTGCCGGTTATCTCGAGCTCAGCTCGGGGTAACCTGCGTAGGAGGATTTCTCCGGCCCCGCTGCGCCGATTTTCAATTTTTTTTTTTACTGCACGCAGCTAGCACTTTGCTAGCTGCGTGCAGTTTCCGCTCGCATTTCGCCGCTACCCGCCGCGCCGGCCCCCCTTTAGACCCCTTTGCGCAGCCTGGCCAATCAGTGCCAGGCAGCGCTGAGGGGTGGATCGGGATTCCCTATGACGTCCCGACGTCCATGATGTCGGTGACGTCATCCCGCCCCGTCGCCATGGCGACTGGGGAAGCCCAGCAGGAAATCCCGTTCTGAACGGGATTTCCTGCTTACTCTGATCGCCAAAGGCGATCGAAGTGGGGGGGGGGGGGGGTGCCGCTTGTCAGCGGCTATCATGTAGCGAGCCCTGGGCTCGCTACATGATTTAAAAAAAAAAAAAGTGCTGTGCTGCCCCCTTGCCGCCAGAATTGTAACGGCAAGGGGGATAACCCCTTGGGTACCTGTTTTCAGATAAATTTTACATCAGAAAGCCTGCATGTGTAATATTTCTTGAAGTTCTTCTAAGCTGTGGCAATTAAATAGATTGTTTAGAAAGACTAATAGACAGATTCAGCGCAGATTCAGGGCAAGGAGAGGCAGATTAAAAAAAATGCACATCTAAAGGGATGCTGGGGCTGCCTCCTTGAGGGCTGGAACCCACAGGAGCGCTTTTAGCAGCGTTTTGGCAGCACTGCGATACGCTAGCAGTTTGCCAAAACGCTGTGCTAATGTTAATGGATGGGGCAACTTCCACAGGAGCGTTTGCGTTTCTCAGAAACGCAAACGCAGGACCTGCAGCATTTTGGGAGCGTTAGCGCTTCAATGTAAAGTATTGAAACGCTAGTGGAAACGCTCAGCAAAACCTAAACTGAGCGGTTCTGCTAGCGTTTTGCGGTGCAGCGCAATGTAACAAAATGAAAAATTATTCACACGACCAATCAGGATAAAACCGCAAACCGCAAAACGCTACGCACCCGCTGGGCAAAAAAATACAATGTTGCAAAACGCGACCGCAAACGCGCATGAATCCGCTTGCAAACCGCTGTTACAAATTGCTAGCGGTTGCGTTTAGCGTTTGCGGTTTGCAGTGGGTTCCAGGCCTTATAGTTTCTCTGTCTCTGCACAGAGAAAATGTATCAACTCAGCCAGCACCGCTAGATTAGTGCGGGAATTCCTCGACCTATTATTGCAAGTGTAGACTTTTTTATGAATTAGCACACAAAAGTCTAAAATACCGATGCAGTGTTTTCCCTCCAAGATTTTTTTTTACCGCAAATGTTTTATGAATAGAGCCCGATGTAGTTTATGTCCTTTTAGAAATTCCTTTGCTTCTCAGTTACCTTTGCAGATATTTGCGTCAAGACAGTACATTAGAAGTGCTTGAAAATTACAAACTAACCATTGCAAGTGCTTTCCTACATAAGCCGCCTCCTCTCCTCAGTCTGGTGCAAACAAGCTTGATAAATCCACCCTATTCTATTACCTGTCATTAACAAAGCCCAACTTCCTGTTTCATCTCATTCCTGATGCATGTTACTGACTCTGTAAGTGAGGTAGTCACCTGTGTTAGAACATGGTAATTACAATAGCTCTGACCTGTGCAACCAGCACTCAATGTACTGCACAGTATGGTTCGATTAAGCCTGAGCATTTGGTTAGTGAGATTCAAGAACCACGCTTACAAGGAAGGTAAGACATGAAATACAATCCACTGTTACAATTCACCTTAGCTCTGCCATTGTAGCAAGAACACCTGGACTGTGTTAGCTATAGATCATATTGTATTTTGTGTGGGAAGACTGAAAAAAGACTGCAATGGTTTATTAGGCGGATTTTGGGAGGTTCAGGGGTTTGTGTAGTTTTATTTTTGCACATGGGAGAGCATGAAGCCAATATTGTAAATAAAAAGGTTAGTTGGCTGCCTCTGTATTTTTATTAATGAACTGCAGTTGGTTATAAAATGTTTGGATCATAAGCCTGGAACCACACTTGTATGTGCGGAAAACCATACATTTTCTACCATGTGCATTTCTGCATTTTGGGTTTTTGCATGCGTTTGTGTATTTCATGTTTTGAGGTTTTTAGATAATCTGCCTTTTTCGATGACGGGAAATACAAAATTATATAATTTTTTTTTTTTATTATTATTTATTTATTTTTTACACACACAAAAAAAAAAAAAATTCCCAAATGTTTTTTCCCCCAAGGCCACGGTCACAGTGGTGCATAACCGATAAACATGGTTAGATTGTAAGCTCGCCATTAGATTGTAAGCTCGCAAGGACAGGGTCATCCTCCTAACGTTTTACTGTTCTTGTAACAATATTTGTGCTGCTTGGAACTCTGCTGTACATTTGTTAGTTGCATCTATGTTCCCCTTGTCGTCTTATTGTGCTTTGTAAGGTGCTGCAGAATATGTTGGCGCATTATTATTATTATTATTATTATTTATTATTATTATTATTATTATGTTAACCCTCCGTGCGGTTTATCAAAATCCGCCAGGGGGCAGCAAAGCCGTTTTTTTTTTTTTTTTTTCTTTTCATGTAGCGAGACAAGGTCTCGCTACATGATGGCTGCTCAGCGGCATCCCCCCAGCCCCTCCGATCGCCTCCGGCGACACTGCAGCGCGGCGGATCGGTGGGTAGCGGCGGCGATCGGATGCTACACGCAGCTAGCAAAGTGCTAGCTGCGTGTAGCAAAAAAAAATTATGCAAATCGGCCGAGCGGGGCCTGAGCGGTGCCTTCCGGCGGCATAGCCCGTGCTCAGCACGGGCTTACCACCAGGGAGGTTAACAGTAAGGCCAGGTTCACAGTGGTCGCATGCACTACTGTATGTGTGAACTGCAATGGAGACTAAACATAAACTTTAATACAAAGCCAGCATGCGGCGAGTTAGTATAACACAATCAATTAAAACGCAGAGATGTGAACAGGCCCATAGGATTGAATGGGCAGTGAGCTGACGTGCAGAATTATTCTGCAAGCAAAGCAACTGAGCACTGTGAACTAGATCTTCAAGGGAAGGAATCTTTTCATTGACTGTATTCTTTACTGTACTTGTATAACCTGAGGTGCCTCTGTCCCAATCCATTGCGTTCCTGCTTTTACAGGGAAGACAATGCAACAGTTACTCTTGGGCCTGGTTCACACTGCTAGAGCTTTTTAGCGCTAGGGATTTACAAAGGTCGTGCTAATGCAGTGCTGTGGCGATTTTTATAAAATAGAAAATAAAAGAGCTTTTAAAATGACAAGCGCATAGAAAAAGCTCTTGCTTTGTGAGCCAGCTCTACAGCTCTAAAGGCTCGTTCACACTAAGGGCGTTTTTGCCCTTTTTTGAAGCGCAGGTGAGTTTCATAACCGCCTTAAAACTACTTGTGCAATGATTCCCTGCGTGAGAGTTCACATCTGAGTGGTTTATTTCTGATCCGCTCAGCAAAGTGGTGCCAGTACCTATATATATTTATTTATTTATTTATTTTTCGAGGCGATTCCGCCTCAATGGAAGGTATAAGAAAAACGCAAAATGCTCACAAAATCGCTTTGTGGGTCTAACAGTTCACTTTCTGACTTGCGTCAGGAAGTGAATTAAAAAACCACTCTGGAACAGCACTTTTAACAAAAACGCACTGCCGACCCAAGCGCCAGGAATCACAGAAAAAATTGCGTCAAACACCCAACGCTAACGCGATCGGAACGCAATGTGAACAAGCCTAAATTTGGCCAAGGAAAGCATTGTAAATGAATCACATGTAATTCACAGTATGCAGGAAGATCCAGCATACCCTAAGATTTATTCAAAAAATAAAAAGTACAGAGAGAGCTGCAATTTGCTATGTGGTCCACAGACTTGCATTAGGTGCTATTTTTGTGCACGTTTTCTGGTATGTGGCAAAACACACGATTGAAACTAGTGTGCTCCCAGTCTCAGGTTTGTTTGTTTTTTTAGGCTTGGAACACACTAGGAATTGTTGCAGTGCTTTAAAATTGCTACAGTAATGTGTGCAGCGATTCCTAGTGCAATTGCACTTGCGATTCAATTCTTAAAAGCGCTGTACAGCACTTCCGATCAGCTTTGTCACCTCATCCCTTTAAAGGAAAGGTTCAGGGAGTGGGAAAAAAATTAAAAATCTATATCCACTTACCTGGGGCTTCCTCCAGCCCATGGCAGGCAGGAGGTGCCCTCGCCGCCGCTCCGGAGGCTCCTGGTCATCTCTGGTGACCGACCTGGCCAGGCCGGCTGCCAGGTTGGGCTCTTCTGCGCTCCAATCTGCGCCTCACGGGGGTGCGCTGACGTCATCAGACGTCCTCCGGGCTGTACTGCGCAGTAGCTCTGCGCCTGCGCAGTACAGCCCAGAGGACGTCCGATGACGTCAGCGCGCCCGCGTGGAACGCAGAAGAGCCCGTCGTTGGAGCGCAGAAGAGCCTGGCCTGGCCGGGTCGGGTCGGCCACCGGAGACCACCGGGAGCCTGCGGAGTGGCGACGAGGGCACCTCCTGCCTGACACGGGCTGGAGGAAGCCCCAGGTAAGTGGTTATGGATTTTTTTTTCCCCACTCCCTGAACCTTCTCTTTTAAATACTGACACATCTAAGTTATACAGGTTTTGGGGCTACTCACTTATAATCAGTGCCTAAACTGCATCTAACTAGCCACAAAGCATATATAATGTATATGTGCCTGTATTTAAAAGGATGAGGTTGCAACCTTGCTACCGATAAGCAATTTGCGTGTTTTTTTTTTCCTAATTTTTTTTTTTTTAAACAAAACTTTATTATACTTACCAGGTGTGTGACCTCAGTCTGTAGCCCCTCCCCCCCCCCCCCCCCCCCCCCCTCAAAGGAAGAGGTCTTAGATTCTCCTCTATGACCATTCGGAGAAGCACCTATGACTTCTTCCTTTAGGCGCCGGGGCTACAGACAGACACAGGAAGTCCGGAACCTGGTGAGCATTACAAAGTTTATTCAAATTGAACTTACTTGGCCTCATATAGCGTGTGTGATAGATATATTAATTATAAGATATTTTCACACACGCTATATGAGGCCAAGTAAGTTCAATTTCATTAAACTTTGTAATGCTCACCAGGTACGCACAAACGCACACACACTTTTTTTAAACGTCGGAATCTAAAATCTGATTCGTATGTAGTGTGCAAGATGCCTCAAAAGCAATTTTGCAGCGCTTAAATACTTAAAGAGACTCTGAAGTCTCCTGAAAACTAGCTTTTTTATTTTAAAAATGTGCTTAACATCTTTGCCCTAACTAAACCTCCACATTCCAGCTGCTGAAATATATCTAAATCCCCCCCCCCCCCCAAACTCGCCCTCCCTCTCCCCTGCAAAATCCGTGACTTTCTTGGTCGTGGATTTTGCTGCTGTTGGAGGCAGAGCTATGAGCCGCAACTCTGCCTCCATGCCCCGTCTATCAGTGGTGTATCTCCGCCTCTCCCCTGCCCCTCTCAGTTTAGGAAGACTGAGAGGGGCAGGGGAGAGGCGGCAATCCGGGCTGATAAACGCGCTGCGGCTCATAGCTCTGCCTCTCACGTAAGCGCTGCCCGGATTGCCCCCCGGTGAGTAAGGGGGGATTTAGTTAGGGCAAAGACGTTAAGCACATTTTATTTAAAAAAAAAGTAGTATTCAGGAGACTTCAGAGTCTCTTTAAGCATTGAGCGTTTAAAAAGCTACATGTTCTGCCATTGGGATTACCCCAAACTGCTTTCGCACTAGTGGGCTCCTCACCACACACTTTTTCATTGGCAAAGCATTTTTTTTGAGAATTGTCTGCGAGTTCAAAAAGCTGCCAAAATTGCAGTAGTGCAGCCCTCAGTGTGTTAATATTCAAACGCTGCTTTGCTGCAAGTGAAAGTCATAGAATGACCCTCTATCTTACAGCTGTTTGTTTCATAGCAGAAAACTAGTCATCTTCTCAGTTGATTACAACTTGTATACATTTTAAAAACGGGACTGCATCATTATTTTAGCAGGAAAAAACATTGTTTTTCTAGTAGCAAGTAACCATTTTGTTGCTCCAGCATAGCCTTGCCTCTGCATCCATGACTGCTATGCCTCTGTTGGCCAGCTATTGCTGAACCCTGGCCTTGTTTGGTGCCGAAGGGATTTTATTGAGTTGGCATCCAATACTGAGAATTAAATGGGTGATTATCATAAATCACCATAAATCCCGGAATGACTGATGGCAATATATTTACATGCCAATGATTAAAAAGCTTCTGTAAATGCTGGAGCTAGATGAATGGACTTTTATGATGGGAATCTTGTTATCCTATCATATTGGTATGATGAATAGATGCACCATTTTTCTTCGTTTTATGCTGTGTGGCATGCTAAATGTAGCTTTCATAACACACGTGTTATAATAACTGTGGACTGCAATGGAGACTGGACATAGACGACATAGACTTTAATACAAAGCCTGCATGCAGCCAGTTAGAATAATGTGATCAGTTACAACGCAGTACTGTGAACAGGCTCATAGAATTGTATGGGAGTTGACGTGCAGAATTATTCTGCAGCACAATTTACCATTGCGCACAGGGCCATAATTGTTAAGTTTGTGCTTTTAGTTCAACTTAAAGTTTACCTGAAGTGGCCAAAAACTACAAAACTGGAAATATCTCCATGTACTGGGGAGTTGCTAGTCAGAATAAGGCCCCATTCACACTTAAAAGCGCAAAACGCCGGCGATCACCGCCGAAGTTTTTCTGGAATGCTTATTATTCCGCGATTACTCATGGAAAAACAACTGGACACTGCAGCGGTTCCCCCCCCCCCCCCCCCACGATTAACGCAAATCGCCCAAGTAAGAACGGGCCCATAGGGTATTATAGCACTAGCGCTTTGAAAAGCGTTTGAGCGTTTTGCCAAAATCACCGGCAAAACACTCTAGTGTGAATGGGCCCTAACTGTCCCACTCTATATCTGGGCGTGATACTATCTGCATGGAGTTTGTATGTTCACCCTGTGCTTGTGTACCCTTTTTTTATTTTTTTTATTGGCACTCTAGGTCCCTCCTACATCCCAGAAACCTACAAATTAATTTCTCCCAACTCCTAAAATTGGCTTTCTACAATCGGGATACCAGACCATGACTGTGTAGCAGTTATTGTGAGCCCCTCTAATGCTAGGTACACATGATACAATTTTGTGAGTAGATTTACTGTCAGATCGATTATTTCCAACAGGTCCGATCTGATTTCCAATTAATTTTCCATAGAAGTGAACAGAATATTGATCGAAAAATCGATTGCCAATCAGATCAGACCTGTCAAATAGTCAGTCTGACAGTAAATCTGTCAGAAAATTGTGTTTGTACCTAGCATTAGGGTGACATGACTATATACACTCTATAAAGTAATGCGGACCGTGTCAGATCTATATAATTTCACAATAACCATTTATTATGCAAGTTAAAGGACAACTAAAGTGAGAAGATTATGGAGGCTGCCATATAGTTCCTTTTTAAACTGTACTAGTTACCTGGCAGCCCTGCTGATCTATCTGGCTACCAGGGGCACAGCTAAGGTTTTGGTAGCCCCAAGTGGTCCATAACTTGAGGACCCCATCCATGAAAAGAATGGGTGTGGCCAAAAAATGATGTGGGAGGAGCCACATACTAGCAGTTTCTAGGCTGAATTGCACCTAGGGCGAGGGCGTAAAATGCACCCGCACGTGGAGACAGGTATAGGTAGCCTACCCCGTATAGTTGCCCCCAGTATAGGTTACAAAGGTAGGTGCCCACAGTATAAATTAGATAGGTAGATGCTGGCAGTATAGGCTAGATAGGTAGGTGCTGGCAGTATAGGCTAGATGGGTAGGTGCTGGCAGTATAGGCTAGATAGGTAGGTGCCGGCAGTATAGGATGAGTAGGTAGATGCCCCCAGTATAGGTTAGATGGGTAGGTAGATGCCCCCAGTATAGGTTAGATGGGTAGGTGTCTCCAGCAATAGGGGCGGGCAGAGCAAAGTTTCAACTCACCTGCCTCGATCCTGCACACGACCTCTATCTTCATCCTGTCCCGGTGTCTGTTGCATCAGTACGAGTTCCCCCTGTGATGACATGCGGTTCAGTCATCACAGGGGGTGCTGTTGCCATAGCGACAGGTGCCGCACGCCAGGACAGGATGAAGATAGTGGCTGTGTGCAGAATCGAGGCAGGTGAGTTGAAACTTTGCTCTGCCTGCTCCCCTCGCCGCTGCGCACACCCTCCTGCTGCTCCGCCGCCAGCAGCAGAGCAAGGCCCCCCTGTGTGTGAGGCCCCAAGCGGGGACGTGGCTCACCTGTATGCTGGCGGTCCCCTGCTGGCTGCAGTAGTGTCTGAATAACACCAGAAAGAAGCATGCAGCTAATTGTCAGAAACGCCTGACCTGCTACATGCTTGTACAGGGTCTATGGCTAAAAGTATTAGAGGCAAAGGATCAGCATGGTATTGTTTTTAAAAGGAAATAAATATGGCAGCCTCCATACCTCTGCTTCAGTTGTCCTTTTTAAAGTGGCAGAATTTTGGTTTCCTCGACCCACGTACCTAGAACCTCCTCTTGACATTATCAGTTCCCGACAGGAAAGGGATTTTTTAATTTTTTTTTTTAATTTTTTTTTATGGCCAAAACCACTAAGGCTTAGAAATTAGAAACAAATAATGGAGTTTGAATAAGCTCCTGCATTTTTATACTATGCTGGCAAAGTGTGTGAAATATTTGTGCAGTCTTCCACATCAAACACTGAATAATGTGTAATAATTACAGCAATAGCTGCTTATTTATTTTCTGGCTGTCACAGGCAACTAGAGTTTTATAATTCCAAGGTGGTTTCAAGAAAGCACTTTGTCGCAGGTTAAAATGTACAGGTTATTAATTTACTCATAAAATACAGAAAGTATATCTAGATAGCCGGATATGTAAAGACTACCATTCAGTCTTGGCTGTACATTGCGTAATAAAAAACTAAATATCTAAGGAGATTGAAAGGTGTGTGCTTCTGACCAGTTTCACCTGACTTGGTTACTGGCTGCCTCAAGTCTAATGACTCATTTGAATTGAAACTGACTCTCGTCTAATAAAAATGGCAAAGCGTTGCAAACTGCGTTCGCCTACCAGATTGTGCAGGTTCTAAGGCTACCTCCCTGACATTCCTTCAGGAGTTGGCCCACACAAATTCTTGCATCTCAACAGGGGCGCCGCGTGTAGGCCTCCTTATACCCCCAAGAAATGAGGGGCATCGCAAACGCATCCACTGCCCAGGAGCGCCGCAACTGCCTCTCGTGGGGGGGGGGGGGGGCAGCGAGAACACATGAACGCTGTACTCCCCAGATGCGGCCCAAGCCTAGGGAGAACCATCCATGCTGCCCCCCCCCCCCAAAGGATAGATGCCCTACTCTTGCGTATTTTGCTTACCTGTAGTGCATATGCGCATCCTGGGAGCGAACACACCAACAATGGGGTGGGGGGCATTGAGTCATTAGACTTGAGGCAGCCAGTATATAAGTCAGGTGAAACTGGTCAGAAGCACACACCTTTCAGGGCTCGTTTCCACTGTTGCGGTGCGGAATCGCCTGGATTCCACCGCAGAAGAAATCGCATGCGGCTGCGGATTTAGCCGCGATTTCGCATGCAATTTCGCATGGCAAGGAGCCAGGTGAATTTAACCATGTCACTGCCTGAGTAAAGCTCCATAGCAAACCATGCGAAATCACGGGGAAATCCGCATGACAAAGCCGCATGCGATTTCCCTATTAAATGCGTTAGCGGCGATTCGCCCGCATTCCTCCCACACGCGAAATCTGACGGCTCTGCCGTGAAGATTTCTGCCGTACCGAAAAACGCTCCCGCCGCCGCACAAGTGGAAACAGCCTCATCCACTTTGACTATGCGAATCCGCATGCAGTGCCCGCATGCGGATTCGCTATAGTGGAAACGAGCCCTTACTCTCCTTAGATATGCATTGTAATCAAAACTACCTTTGCCATGCCTGTAAAAGTTTGAGGCTTTGTTCACATTATAAATCGCAAGTGCAAGCGCTGAACAATTTTGTGAGTGCTTTTTAGGGCCCTTTTCCCCTGCACTGCGATTCAGCAAAATCCCAAAATGCTAGAGCTTTTTAAATTGCTAGGTTTTGCAATTAACATAGGAATAGTGGTAGCTACTGTATTTTCCACTACCATGATTCAATTTTATCCAAAGCGCGATTGCATTTGGGAGTGTTTATTTTTTTTTATTTTATTTTTTTTTTCTGCGATTTTGCAATGAAAGTGCATTGCATATGCTACATTGCAATTGCTTAAAAAAAATAGTGACCAATCGCTGACGTTTAGGCTGCTTACACACCAAGACGTTACAGGCGCACGTTAGTGCGCCTGTAACGCTCCCCCAACGCACAGCAATGTAACACAAGTGGGCTGTTCACACAGCCCACGTTGCGTTACATGTAACGCTGCACGTTCTGTGCAAAGTGCAGCATGCTACGGCGTTGGAGCGGCTATAGCCGCGTTAGACTGTTTACACATGCGCAGTAGGGGGCGGATAGGAGGCGGGGAGAGCCAGCTACAGTAGCCGCGCACATGGCTACTTAATATTCACTGCACTGGCGGGCGCTGATTGGCCGGCGGGACCACGTGATGCGGAGTGTCTCGCTCCGCATCACGTGGTCCCGCTGGCCAATCAGCGCCACTCTGGGAGACATTATAGGACTCGAGCCGCCTAACGCGGCTCACTCTACCGTCGGCTCTTGCAGCACCATACGTTGTTAGGTGCACGTTATGCGACCTTAACGTGCCACCTAATGCAACGTCTTGGTGTGCAAGAAGCCTTAACGCTTGTGATTGCGATTGATAGTGGTAAAGGAATCTTGGCGAATTTTTTCCCCTCGAATTGCCATTTTTTTTTTAAAGGACTTATGAGGCGAAACGCGTAAAAAAAGTTAATCACTTGCCTCATCTTTCAAGGCACGGAGGACGCCGTCCGCGCCCTCCGTGCCGATCCGCCGGGTCCCCCTGCTCATTAGCCCCCTGGGCTGGCTGCAAAAAAGTGTTTTAAAATGTCCATTTGGCAGGAACTGGTTAGGGCTCATTTCCACTATCGCGAATTCGCATGCGTTTTTCGCATGCAAATTCGCATAGCAATACAAGTGAATGGGACTGTGTCCACTTGTCAGGATTCCTTTGCGTTTTTCTGTGCAGAAAAAATTCGCATGGCAGAGCCATCAGAATTCGCATACCGCATACCGCTATGCGAATCGCATACAATGCATTTAATAGGAAATTCGCATGAGGTTTGGGTATGCGAATTTTCATGCGAATTTTCATGCGAATTTTCATGCGAATTCGCACAGAAACAATGGAAAAGCACACCAGCACTGCCATGGTTAAATTCGCATACATCGTCATCCATGCGAATTCGCGTGCGAATACGCATGAAAATTCGCATGGACCCGCATGCGAATTTCGCATCCGCATGCGAATTTTTACCGCGGCGATTCGCACCGCACAAGTGGAAATGCAGCCTTAGTGGTTACAAACAACTAATCAAAGCCTGCATAGAGGTTATTAAAACCAACTTGGCACCAATGAAGAGCTAATAAAAGTGGTTGGAGGGACCCTTTGGATTCAAGGGGTCCTGGCGTGGTCGATACCGTGCATCCCCTACTGCTACGCAACTTCTCATTACAGGGAAGCCTCTAGAATAATCCAGAGGCTTCCAGAATCCTCATCAAGCCCACCGTTCCTGCGCAAGGGCAATGTAACCATATCCAATGAATGCTTGTAGTATTTGCTCTTGTGACTGCACTTCTGTCCATGTACATGCAGGGATGTGCTGTGCATGAGTACAGTCCGCACCTGTGTAGTAGCATGAAGCTTCTCATGCAGGAGCAGCTTTGTGTTCATGTACAGGTATGGACCTTACACACGCATGCAGCTAATTTCTCTCTAAATTTGTGAATGTTCTCTTTATTGTGTTGGAATTTATTAGGATGGCTCTGATGCTGCTCTGTAAAAATATGTATGCACAGCAGATCTCTCTCCCTTCCCTAATCTCTATATATCATTTTCAACATTAATGTGTTGGTATGTAATATAATATCATCTTGACATTGGCCTGTCTGTTCCCTCTATCTCTCCCTGCCTCCGTGCCAGGTGGGGCCCAGAAAAATCTGGTCTCTGTAAGAAATAACATCCAGCAGCATCAGGATTTTTGTGGTAATACTTGGCTACAGAAGGTGGTTGCAGTGAAAACCCTTTCTCATTGCTATATAGTAAGTCAAATGGTTCCATATTTTGGCTTAGTGCACACCTATTACTTGCGGTGCGATGAAGGCCATTTACATAGCGCCGCCCCCCAGCTGATGACGTACTCCCTACCGCGCAAGAAGCACGTCACTAGGATTCCAGTCGGTCCGTGCATGCCCGTTGCGCTGCAGAAGCCACAGATCATGAGGTAACATACTGCAGCCTTTGCGTCGGCATTGCGGTGCTTTGGATAATTCAGGCACATCGCGTGAAGTGTGCAAGTCTCCATAGACTTGGATGGCCCATGAAGCGGGGAAGATTAACACAGTATGATGCAGCTCTCAAATGTGCAAGAGGCCTCAAAATGGCTTTTTTTTAAACTGTACTTTGTCTTTTTCTTTAATTTCTTATTGTGGAAGCCTTGTGGATTTTATATAGAACTCTGCTTTCGGGCTCCTCCGGTGACCTAGATATTGCACAGTAACAGGTTGGTCCTAATCTGTCTGTGAACCTTGGCATACATACATTACAGGGTGAAGCCTCTTTCTGAGCTGCGAAGAGAAAATTTAATGGATTTGCTGGGTGAGATTTAAGGAAACCTCGACCTGATCAAAATGAAAATTGTTTGCTTATGGAGCTATGTGTCAGTCCTTTAACCTCCCAATCCTGCGCGCCCCCCGGGCTAAGTGAAGCTTTCTTTGCGTTCCAGCCCGCAATAGCATCCTAAGCGCAGCAGGCTATAGCAGGCGGAAATGCAAAGAAAGCTTTGTGTTGCCCGGGGCGCGCAGGCGCAGTTGCCATCGGCGATAGTAATGTAACTAGCTGGCGCAGGAGAACGGAGCCTCATGCAGGACCAGTGCTGGACAGGGTGGGTGCTGGGGGCTTGGGGAAGCCCCAAATAAGGGAAACGTGTGTGTGTGTGTGTGTGTGTGTGTGTGTGTGTGTGTGTGTGTTTTTTTTAAATGAATTCACAGTTCGGCTTTGAATCTCTGGGTTTCGGGCAGGTAAGTCATAGGCGTGGAACACCATACCTCCCAACTGTTTGAGGTAACAAAGAGAGACACTTAAGCCACACCCTAATCATGGCCCCACCACACCTCTTATAATGCCCCTGACACACACCCCTAGTCACTCATACCATAAAGATTTCATAAGACAGATACGGTCTGTAGTGTTATAATTCAAACCACACTGGTCCTCTCTGTCCTGGTTCATTAGTTCCTCCATAGTAACATTTGCGAATAAGAAATATATAACTTTAAAGCATTAAAGTGTAGAGCCAATTAAACACATTTTTCAGTAGAAAAAGACACACTTTTACATCAGTCCTGAAAGAGAGGCAGTTGGGAGTTATGGGGAAACACTTGTTTTCCTTCTCGATTCCTGGGTTTCTGTTGTAATACAGAAGTGTTTTTCCACATGCGTTTTTTCTGTTTTTCATTTGCAGTGTTTTGGATGTGGCAAAATTGCGAATGCACACATTGTCCTGAGAAAAGCAGCAATCTGTTCAATTTAAAATTGCTGGGTAAAACGCGAAGCAAGTAAAATGGCCAGTGCGGCAGTGTTGCCACATTAATCTACATGTGTTCCCTGCCTTAAAGTGTACCAGAGCTGAATGAATTAAAAATTTATACATACCTGAGGCTTCCTCCAGCCCCATCCGCTCGGATTGCTCCCACGCCGCCATCCTTTGCTCCCTGCAGCTTCGGGTACCGGGTCCCTGCAATCCGTTCAGTCGGCTCCTCTCTACGCAGGAGAAGTGCGCCCTCTACGTATCTCTTCAGCAGCTGCTGGAGAGATACGCAAAGAGGACACTTCTCTTACGTCAGTCTGGAGCCGACTGATGTGTGTGGGGACCCGGTTCCCGAAGCTGTGGGCTGCAGAGGACGGCAGCGTGGGAGTGATCCAAGTGGATGGGGCTGGAGGGAAGGCCCAGGTATGTATAAATCTTTTTAGTTAATTCAGCTCTGAGTCCTTTTAAGGCCACTTTTACACTAGACCAGTTTCATTGCTTTGTGTTACCCTTTGTGCACGCAGAGTAATGCAACCATAATAGAAGTCTATGGAGCCTAGCACAGGTACTCCGTCTCATTGCACTGGAAGTTCCAGATCGGCCGCCAATCTGTCGTTAAGTGAATAGTACGTTACCGTCAGACTTCTGTGGTGACGGATTGCATGGAAGTGAATGGGCAATGCAGAAATTTTTAATTTGTTAGAGGCGGTGTGGCGTGCATGATCAAAACTAAAATACGATGGGGAACCAGAGAATCCCAGCGATGTACTTCCTGTCAAGCAGGGAGTACATAACTGGGTGAGGGGCGACAAAGGGTGTGCAGGGGGAAGGGGGGTTGGCGCTATGCATATGACTGGAAACCTACGTATGACAGTGGCTACATTCCAGAGACTTTCTGCTTCACAGAAAACCTGTCTCTCTGACTTGGTACATATCATTACAGCTCATCTAAAATACGGTACATTTTTAAACACCTCATTATTAAATTATTATTAGCATAAAATAGTTTTCCGCTGTATGTCTCTTACCATTGCACTTGTTTTCTCTGCGGAGTGGAGGTTAAGACGTAATGTTCACCTCAGTATGGGCTGCAAGTTTCAGAGATAGGAATTCAGTGCTACTGGCTGTAGTGTCATCTGAGGAAAGGAAATGTCCCTGAATGTAGTACCTGTGGACCTCTTGTAGTTAGCAGGAAGCAAATAAGACAATCCCAACACACTGTAAGTAAGCTGAGCCTGTACCTCTTTGTTTTGGCTATAAATTGTTAAGGGATTTATGGATGAACTTGGAAGGTGTGGAATACCTCTAGGAATCTATAAATGATCTGCAGTGCTGTTTCGACCTCAGGGGAGGCAGTGAACAGCAATGGGTATTGCAGCAAGGTATGAGGATAACAGGCAAATGAGGGGAAGGGACTAGCTAGCTCAGCATCAGGTCACAGTTCTCAACACTTGTCACACGATAGTGACGATACTGGAAATGGTCTTTACAGCTCCAAGTTGACATGAAACATGCACATCCTGATGTGCCTACCTGCTATGAGCCGTGTGCACTCTCAAATGCTTGCCTGTGGTCAAGGGGAACGGGAAAAAAGGGCGCAGGCAGCTTGTGGACAAAAAGGGCGCAGCCATTCATTCCCATAATAAATAACATTTTAATGGGCGCCAAGCAAGAAAAAAGGGCGCCGGAGATAAATAACGTTTTGTAAACGGCGCCCGGAGCTTTTTAATGTTTTATAACTGTGCTTGTGGTGATTTACGTTTAGAAAATCCACCCGTGACAAATAACGTTTATAAACATACTAAACATATTTATCCTATTTAACTAAAACGTTATTTAAAATGTTATCCCTTACTGTTTGTAAAACATTATTATTCACAAAATAAAGAGAACACTAAGGGGGGTGGTTAAGGTTAGACACCACCAGGGGGGGTCTTAGGTTTAGGCACCACCAGGGGGGGGGGGGTCTTAGGTTTAGGCACCACCAGGGGGCGGTCTTAGGTTTAGGCACCACCAGGGGGCGGTCTTAGGTTTAGGCACCACCAGGGGGCGGTCTTAGGTTTAGGCACCACCAGGGGGCGGTCTTAGGTTTAGGCACCACCAGGGGGGGGGGTCTTAGGTTTAGGCACCACCAGGGGGGGGGTCTTAGGTTTAGGCACCACCAGGGGGGGGTCTTAGGTTTAGGCACCACCAGGGGTGGTCTAGGGGTTAGGGATAGGTACAGGGAGGGTTCTGTGTGAGAGTAGGGTTAGGTATAGTTTTAGTAACATTTTAGTAATACTTACTAATGTTTTACAGCACTTATTACGAACGTAGTTCTTTTTATATCATCATTATAAACAATATTTTCAGATTTTATTATAAGAAGAAACCATAAATAAAAGTTAATCACAATAATATACAATCATACCGATTAAACATATATAACGTTATTTTAAGTTTCACGTTTGAAACAGAGAAGATTAACGTTTTCACTATTGCCGATTTCATACACATTATTTAATGATTTATACATTTGTAAAACATTAGTACACTAAATACAAAACAATATTATCGTTTACACCCCGCGCCCTTTTTTTCCGACGCCCTTTTTGTACGTACGCGTGGTCAAGGCCAGGCACATAAAGATGTGTATGTGAAATGTATGTGTTAAACAGCTGTTATGCATAGTGTGGTACTTTGGTGCCTCCTGGATCGTGTCAGGGTGATGGGAGCGGGTTGATTATAATGATGAACTGACCTTCAAAAGATTTGTCAGTCGGTTTGAGGGTATCCTAATAATTAGGTAAATATACATTGCTATAGAGCTTAACCATACAGAAGGGTTTACTTTAAAGAAGACTTGTGCCCTGGTTCATTTAACTTTTCTCTCTAGAGATATGTTTCCCTCTTATCTACAAAAATCTTTTCACCATCAAGCAAGTGAAAAAATGCCAAAAGGTGAGTAATAAAGTAATCTCCAAGCAAAATTAATTTGGGACAACTCATTTGAAGTTCTTGTTTGAAAAGGTATTCTACTGATAAGGTGGGAAAAACATCTCCCATGAGAAAACTCGGGTGAGAAGTTAATTGGATCAGGGCCGTGGATTTCCCATTATGCCTTTTTCCAGGGTTTGGCTTCAATACCAGCTAGATGACATTTCTTGTCTATTAGCAGTGTTTCTGCAGGTCACATATGAATCTGTGGTGGTTCTCTGCTTATGAGGGGTAAAAAGAAGTGTTAGTCATTTTCTAAATCAATCTTAAGGGTATAGGTTATAGTGAGTGTGATAATCACACTCCTCTCAGGTAGCTAGTGCTGAAGATATGACCTCTTCCAAACTAAACTCTCCTCTAGTGCTCCACTGACACGTATAGGAAATTTCAATTTCTAAAATCCAATACCTGGCAGCTAGTGACCTTGATTTGTTTGCTCAGTGCTAACGCATGAAGGTCGCCAGTGGCCAATACAATAAAATGATCCGGGCATATCTGTCAGTCGTCCCCTGCCGCCACGTACTGGGCATTCGTGGCCTGGCCTAGCATTGGCACAATGCAGACTTATGGGGATGAACAGCTGAGGATCGATGTGGCCTGGGAGGATGGTGAGAGAGCCCATGCGCACTTTTTGTTGGGGGGGGGGGGGTCCAGTCAGCTGTATCACCATAGTTATAAAATTAGCTCCAATGTAAAAAGTAGGGCTACACCCACAGTGGATCATTGCATCAGACAAATTGTAATCGTTCTTTAGCAATGTAGTGGAAATTGTTGGCATAAAGTGATGTATGCAGTGCAGTAACTGATAACGTGTGCACTGCCCTTTGCAGCGAAGCATACTTTGCATGTACTGTATGTGTCACACTCAATGGCATAACTAAGGAGTATGTGCAAGCTTTACATGGGGCCCCAAGCACTGTATTTAGTGCCCCAAAACCAACCAAGGACAGGACTTTAACCAAGGAGAGGTGTAATGAGTAAGGAAACTGTTTGAGGATTACCACTATGCAATGCACATATAGAGGTGTTCATTACCAGCATAGCACCAGTGAAAAGCTAATAAGATGAATGGAGGAGGACCTCTAGTGGGTCTCTCTAGTCCTGAGGGCCCAAATGCAGTCACTGTGGTGGGCTCACGAGTCAGTAAGGACTCGAATTCGTGATTTAAATGAGGCTTAATTGCCTCGTGTGCAGCTGGGAGAGAGGGGGTTACTTACCCATAAGGACGTGTTACAAGACTAACTACTGCACTTCCTCCTTTAAGCCGTTAAGAGTCTGTTAACGCATGCAAGACATTTTGAAACGCAAAGAAGAAAGCAGACTTATGGGTAAGTAACCCCCTCTCTCCCAGCCGCACACCTGAGGCAACTAAGCCTATTTAACGAGAACCTGAAATGAAAATTAAGTCAAAATAAACATGCACACGTCATACTTACCTCCTGTGTAGTCTAATCGTCAGTCTCTTTCTCCTCTTCTGTGTCCTGTTTGTCCACTGTGGTCAATGGAATTCTCTCTCCTCCATTTTGAAAATGGCCATTACCCCATAACGGCTTCCTGGTCAGCACACTGTTAAACTGTAATCGCCCACTTGAGCCATAGAGAAACATGGACAGTACCTTGCACATTCAGTTGTAACTGACAGCAACTGGTATATTTCAGTTCTGACAAAATATTGTCAGAACTGGAGGGGATCACTGTAAGAAGAAAATGGTGAGTTTTTGAGGAACTGACGGAAGTAAGTATGTAATATTCATTTGCAGGTACCCCATGTGTTTTGTTTTATATAATTTTACTCTGTTCAGGTTCCCTTTAAATCACGAATTTGAGTCCTTACGGACTTGTGAACCCATGCCTAGCAGTCACAACCTCTGCATCTTCTATTGCTACACCACTAGTCACACTGTACATATAACGTACTATGCGACTTGTCTCCTCCGTTGCAGTGCAATCCTGTTTTTACAGGGAATGCAATGCAACAACCAGTGTTAACGTAGCCTTATCCTGTCTTGTGACACTGTGGAGGCAGGGACATGACAAAAGACCCTGCAAGAGATGCAGCTGCAGGGGGGCCCCGTGGAGAAGGTTTCTTTTCCCTGTCCTGAGAAATTGACAACTAAGGGTTTGGAGAGAAAAAGCTTTCTGCTCCCTGCACAACGTTTCTAATGACCTCTGCTCAGCCACTAATAAATATTTATATAAAGATTTGTAGTCAGTCTCTATTCAGTGTGCTGCAGGGTCTTGTGTAAAAAGCCCAGTCCCCAAATCCTAAGTTTTGCAGGGGGGCAGAGTGATTTCTAGTTACGCCCCAGTGTGGAGGAGTTTTCACTGAACTACGTACCATAAACTGGAAAAGAGGACTTGTGCAGCACCCATCTTTCTCTGGGCTTTTAACAAATGTTTCATTTCTCTTGGCTCCTGTACACTATAACAGAGAGGGACATAACTGAATTCACAAATGGCAGTGTCCCTAGTTCTGTCATGAAGAGTTTACTTTGAACTGTGTGTTTAATAAACAGAGAGGTTTACAAAGGATGAAAAGAAGTAAGAATAGGAACATCATTTAATAGGCTTATTCTGTAAGTACTGCTGCTTAGTGGTTTTCAGGGATGGTAGCAAGACGGATTTTCCTACATTAACCTCTCTTAAATTATGTTCAGTACTGCCACTTATCAAATCCCTCAGCAGCTAAAGGAGGGTAATGGACTTAGAGATATGCCTTACACGGGTTAGAGCTGCATTCATTACACCTATTACGCAGGGCACACACAGGCATGATGGGGAACTAATATGCAGTTTTGCAAAGAGGAATCTTGACAGAGCGGGTACCAGGAGATCCAGGGACTAAGAATATAAACAGAACAGCCAGGAGCCAATAGTGCGGACTAAAAGTACACCAAACTAATTCATGTACAGAGTAAAATAGGTTCTCTCAATTTTTGGGATGTATTATGATGCAACCACCATATGTTCATGCAGGGCATATAAGCTGGGTAAAATTATAATTGTCTGTCTGCGGTACACTGTACAGCATTCTGAGTTCTCTATACACGTTGTTTACATTTCAGGAAAACTGACAGCGGGGAATACCAATGACGTGCTTCCAGCCCAGCAGGGAGTATGTCGCTGGGCATGTGGCGTGCAAGTAGAGTGGGGGCGGGGCGGAGCTAGGCATATGACCCTGTCTCTGGACTCTTCCACAAGATCAATTTACAATTTGGCGTTGCAGTGAGATACGAGTGCAAGACCGCTGTATACTTTCCTGAATGTGATTGACTTTGAAGTATGGTCTAATCAACTGAAACTTCCTCCCTGCTTTGGGCTTCAAGTGCCTTCATGTTTTAAATGTATGTGGACCGTTGTAAGGGGCCTTATTGCCCTTACGAGCAGTGCTTGCGTATTGTGAGGTACAGAAGGTGGCTGGAGGGAAGGTAATCGCACAAAAGATTGTTCTGTCCCCGTGAGATCATGGATGAGGTGCTAGACCTTCTCTTGAAGCATAAAATCCAGCACATAGTGACTTCTTTAACAGTACTCCACTCGGTATGTCTGTATTAATGAGCAGAGATGGTCAATAAAAATGCTTATCATTCCAGCTTGCTTGAAAATATAATGCAAATTTATATGCAGCTTGGAATTAGACCATTGTCAGGAAGTGCCCTTGCTTGGCCTATTTGCGCTTGCTCGATTTGTTAGCACGTCGTTGACCATCTTTAGAACACTTTATTTATGATCCCTACTATAGTACTGTGTTCTGTACAGCACCTCTAAAGATGATGGTACTTTTTATAAATAAAGAAATAATTATAAAGCTGAAAAGGAGCTCTATAAATGTCACCCATTACATCTGGTACACCTGTGACTTCATGGCGTTGTAGGAAAATACAGACTCTCCTGAGAATGTGAATCATTAAGTTTCCACTTGGAATATCTGTGCATCTTGTCTCTCTCTCCTGGGTACATGACGGCATCTTCAGAAATGGTTAATTTCTCATGGCAAGTCGTCCATTCTCGTAAGACCTACCTTTGGGAAAGAAGATGCAGCGTAAAAGTAATCTTTTTTTTTTTTTTCTTCTTGCCTTTCATAGGATGGTAATCCTCTGGCTAGATAGAGCAGAGACCTGGTCTAGGGATTATTACACGTGACAGATTTAGAAATCCACTTTAACGTGCTAGTGTGTGTTGGACTGTTTGGTTTTAGCAAGTGTTGTTAGAGAGGGCTGTACACAATGCTGGCATTCTCTGGGCCTTCTGAGATATTTCCGATGGGATATGTGTCTCTGGATTAGTGAAAATCCTGAACAGGAACAGAATTGCGTGCGACCTTACACATTTTGTGGAACCGGATGTGCTTTAGGATCCCTGGCAGTCCGAAGACTCCAATAGACACTTAGGATTGACCAAAAAAAGGAGAATGCTTTGACAGATAGCAGTGATGCAGAGTAGACTCCCCAAAGTATCTCTCACTACATGTTTTTCAATTGCACGTTTTTGCTTTTCTTTTGTGCATGTGCTCATAGATTTGCAAGCTCCAAGAAATATCGCACAGTGCATGCCTTTTTGATATAATGCACAGAGTTCTTCTTCGATATCTTGCTGGGATTTTAATGGTGGGAATTTTCTTTGAACTCCTTTTGTTTAATACTCTCTTGAAGTACTTAGTTCTTTCTTTGGCAGTTGGCCAGAAGACTTTTTCTATTCTATAAGATTTTATTTTTTTTAAGCGTCTACAAAGAATCATGGAGAACATGAAGCCACCTCTGCAGCAAAAGAAATCTGGGATCTCTTGGCTGGCAGAGGAGTTCCTGTGGATTGGGGGTAGCATCGTAGCATCTCCAAACATGAAAATTGGTCAGATTGGTAAGAGGAAGATTGGATACAAAGTTTTAATACATATTTGTGTGTGTGTGTGTGTGGTTTTTTGTGGTGTTGGATGTAGACATTACTGCTGTTTTTCCATAATTGGGTGCTTGACAGAAGGCAGAAAGCATTTTGAAGTCTCTGTTCAGGATTGCTAATACTAGAGCTAGTAGCAGTTTGAACGTCTTTAAATAAGATCAGAGGGCTGACAGTAGGGAAATGAAGAGAATCAGCCTGCCGCAATCTTCTTTTTCTTCTCCCCGTACTTTAATACTTAAGTCGCTGACCAATTTCAAGGCTTTTCAGTTATACATCTGTTCTTAAAAAGACAGCAAGGGTCATTCTTGAGTAATGGCAGCGATGAGAAGACGACACAAGTCCACAGTAGGTAGGAAATCTTTTTTATTCTGTTTCTAAGAAGAGGATATATTTTAGGAGAAATTTTGAGGCTAGTGTTCTCTTTGATTAGACCTAGATTATATATCTGATGCTAGCGCAGAATGTATTCTGATAGTCCCAGGGTAGCCTAAGGTGAACCTTGCCATAATTAAGGCTCCTGTTCACATGCTTACCTCCTCCCTGTTGGCAGTGATGCTAGTGTGCTGCTGGCTCTGTACCTGGAGGGCAGCATATTTAATGGGCTAAATGTGTAATCTCCGGGGCTGTGACCTCACTGTATTGCTGACCTAGTACAAGTATACGAAGTAGGAGTTTTAAAGATTTTAGACTTCATGAGCTGCATGTTATCTAACTGTCCCATAAAGATTGAGGCGATGTTCAGTGGAGTGTTGTGGTGCGAAGTAATGGAGGCATTTTAATGCATAGAATCGCACTATAATTGAAAGTTTATGCAACATTCAGAGCGCACCTGCTGCAATGCATTAGAGCGGACTATACTATCCGTACAGTGCGTTACCGTATAACATGCGTGAAGTTGCGTTCCTGTTTTTACAGATAATGCATCACAGCTTCCATTGTTTCTTTTTTTTTGTTGTTTTTTTTTTTTTTTTTTTTGTTTTGTTTTGTTTTGTTGCCTTTTCTTCAAATAAAGAACATTGAATGCATCAAATCACCAACTGTTCCTCTGCAGGACTCACAATCCAATATCCTTTTCACACTTGCATAGAGACTATTCTGGAAGAAAGCCAATCAGGAGGGTTGTGGAAGGAAAACTGTGCACTTGGGAGAAACTTGTGCTAAAATGTAGAGAATATGAAACCTGCATGCAAAAGTGTCGCTGGTGAGGCTGAGACCATATCTCTGTTGCTGACAGGCAAGAATGCTGCTGCCCTTTCTGAAATGATATTTGCTACGGATGAGCTCCTAATAATGCTGCTTTTCTGTCTGCAACATTCCCTCTATGACCTGCACTTAAATTGCTCACCTGGTGCTCTTATGTAGATCAGATATTTACCACTCTTAATAGGCATCTGTGTTCCAGGTCCAGTTGTTGTTCAGTATCTAACAGCTAGGTAACTAGTTCTTTTAGGAGTAGGTGAGCAATGGTATCTTCCATATCTCTCTTGTGGCTGGTTCTGTTCACGCCCTTAGGGAATTGACGGTGATAGAATTTTTATTGCGTTGTGGTTATGCCTGAATGGCTTAGGTACATTTATTCAGGAGCAAACTCTACCTGCTTATTATTTTAATGAGATGTAACCCTTAATATAGATATTCTAGTTTTCCTAGAGCTCCCTGCCTCGCACTCTATTTTGCATTGCACAATGAGAAATTAAAATACCCCAACACCTTTCCTGTGCCCCCATTCAGACAACGCTCACAGCTATTCTTATACATCATGCATTAAAATGATTTAAAGTGACATTCTCATCCATGGCTGAAGCAATAGTAACATTATTGCCTAAACCTCATAACTGAAGCCTGCAATCCCAGACAATAGCCTTAAAATTATCATGTCTGCAGATCAGAGTGGGAGATATCGGTGTAATCCACCTGGGCTTGTGGCATCTATTTTCAGCGCTCATTTGACCGTGCCTTGGGGGGAAATGTTCAATGTTAATGCACACAATATTGTGGTTTAGATTGCCTTTGAAAATGCATGTATTGGAAACTATACCATGCATCCGGGTAATTATTTTGCTTGTGTTCTGTACATGACTTCTTTAGGTGTGATGTCTGATTGTTTTTGAGGATTCGGAATACAGAGGTTAATAAGCTGGGTTGTGCTGAAATATTTGGGTATTCCCTTTATAAGCTGCAGGCTAAACTGCTGGCAGTTATGGTCATGAGCCTCCCATGGGGTCTCTGATTCTATCTATCCTCCTCACACACTGTGTCACTGAGTACTATGGTGCAATGTTATATTCTAGTCACAGCTATGACAGTGTCATAGGGTATGATACGGAGGTAGGAAACTCTTTTTTTTTTTTTTTTTTTTTTCCTGCTGTAGATATGCATTGTACTGGTATTAACCATAGTAAAACAAACTACCTCCTTTAACCACTTGAGGACCACAGTCTTTCTACCCCTTAAGGACCAGGCACTTTTTTCCATTCAGACCACTGCAGCTTTCACAGTTTATTGCTCGGTCATACAACCTACCACCTAAATGAATTTTATGTCCTTTTCTTCTCACTAATAAAGCTTTCTTTTGGTGCTAGTTGATTGCTGCTGCGATTTTTATTTTTATTTATTTTTTTATTTAGTTTTTATTATATTCATCAAAAAAGACATGAATTTTGTCAAAAAAATGACTAACTTTCTGTGCTGACATTTTTCAAATAAAGTAAAATTTCCTATACATTTGAGCGTGAAAGTTATTCTGCGACATGTCTGAGTAAAAAAAAAAAAAAATTCAGTGTATATTTATTGGATTGGGTAAAAGTTATAGCGTTTACAAACTATGGTGCAAAAAGTGAATTTTCCCATTTTGAAGCATCTCTGACTTTTCTAACCACCTGTCATGTTTCATGAGGTGTTAAAATTCCAGGATAGTATAAATACCCCCCAAATGACCCCATTTTGGAAAGAAGACATCCCAAAGTATTCACTAAGAGGCATGGTGAGTTCATAGATTTTAATTTTTTGTCACAAGTTAGCGGAAAATGACACTTTGAAACAAAAATAAAACAAAAAAAAAGTTTACATTTCTGCTAACTTGTGACAAAAAAAAAATGAAATCTGCCACAGACTCGCCATGCCCCTCTCTGAATACCTTGAAGTGTCTACTTTCCAAAATGGGGTCATTTGTGGTGTGTGTTTACTGTCCTGGCATTTTGGGGGGTGCCTAATTGTAAGCACCCCTATAAAGCCTAAAGGTGCTCATTGCACTTTGGGCCCCTTTGCGCAGTTAGGCTGCAAATAAGTGCCACACATGTTGTATTGTCGTACTCAGGAGAAGTAGTATAATGTGTTTGGGGGTGTATTTTTACACATACCAATGCTGGGAAAAATATCTCTGTAAATGACAATCTTTTACACACAATTGCCCATTTACAGAGAGATTTCTCCCACCCAGCATGGGTATGTGTAAAAATACACCCCAAAACACATTATACTACTTCTCCTGAGTACGGCAATACCACATGTGTGGCACTTTTTTGCACCCTAACTGTGCTAAGGGGCCCAAAGTCCAATGAGTACCAGAATTTCAAGGGTCATTTTGAGACATTTGTTTTCAAGACTACGCCTCACAGTTTAGGGCCCCTAAAATCCCAGGGCAGTATAAGAACCCCACAAATGACCCCATTTTAGAAAGAAGACACCCCAAGGTATTCTGTTAGGAGTATGGTGAGTTCATAGAATTTATTTTTTGTCACAAGTTAGTGGAAAATGACACTTTGTGAAAAACAAAACTATAAAAATCAATTTCCGCTAACTTGTGACAAAAAGTAAAATCTTCTATGAACTCACCCTACTCCTAACAGAATACCTTGGGGTGTCTTATTTCTAAAATGGGGTCATTTTGTGGGGTTCCTATACTGCCCTGGGATTTTAGGGGCCCTAAACTGCGAGGAGTAGTCTTGAAAACAAATGTCTCAAAATGACCCTTGAAATCCTGAAGGTACTCATTGGACTTTGGGCCCCTTAGCGCAGTTAGGGTGCAAAAAAGTACCACGCATGTGGTATTGCCGTACTCAGAAGTAGTATAATGTGTTTTGGGGTGTATTTTTACACATACCCATGCTGGGTGGGAGAAATCTCTCTGTAAATGGACAATTGTGTGTGTAAAAAAAAAAATTAAAAATTTGTCATTTAGGCCCAGTGCACACCAAAACCACTAGCAGATCTGCAATACGCTAGCGGTTTTGGGAGCTGATTTCAGAGCGATTCTAGGTATGTTTAGAGAGGTTTTCTAAACATACCTAGCGGTTTTGGGTGTGTTTTTTGTGTAGCAGATTACACATATTGTTACAGTAAAAGCTGTTACTGAACAGCTTCTGTAACAAAAATGCCTGGCAAACCGCTCTGAAGTAGCATTTTTCAGAGCGGTTTGCGTTTTTCCTATACTTTACATTGAGGACGAAACTCTTCAGAAAACCGCAAACGCGCAGCAGGAGGCGCGTTTGCGGCTTGGCAAAAACCTCAAACCGCCGGTGTGCACCATCCCATTGCAATACATAAGCCAAGCGTTTTTATAGGCGGATGCGGCCGGCGGATCGCTCCAAAAACCGCTTGGTGTACACTGGGCCTCACAGAGATATTTCTCCCACCCAGCATGGGTATATGTAAAAATACACCACAAAACACATTATACTACTTCTGAGTACGGCAATGCCACATGCGTGGTACTTTTTTGCAGCCTACTTGTGCTAAGGGGCCCAAAGTCCAATGAGCACCTTCAGGCTTTACAAGGGTGCTTACAATTTAGCACCCCCCCCACTTGCCAGGACCGTTAACAAACCCCACAAATCCACAAATGACCCCATTTTGGAAAGAATGCACACGAGGGTATTCCATGAGGGCCATGGTGAGTTCATAGAAAATTTTATTTTTTGTCACAAGTTAGCGGAAAATGACATTTTGTGGAAAAACAAAACAAAACAACAATTTCTGCTAACTTGTGACAAAAAATAAAATATTCTACGAACTCACCATGCACCTCACGGAATACTTTGGGGTGTCCTCTTTCCAAAATGGCATCATTCGTGGGGTCTGTCCTGGCATTTTAGGGTCTCTGCAATCATTACATGTATGGCCAGTATTAGGAGTTTCTGCTATACTCCTTATATTGGGCATACGGGTAATGCACTCTGGGCTGAAAGGAAAAATGAACGTCAATCAATCAATGTGGATGAAAAAATATCTGCCCAAAAAAATGTGAAAAAAAAAAAAATAGAAGGCGTCTGCCAGGACATAGGAGCTGCCACCCAAAAATGGCCAAACCCACTCAGCTTGTATGCCCTGGCATACCCGATTTTATCCATTCACACCGATCGATGTGGATGAACAAATCATTGCCAGAGTTCTTTTTTGATACAAAGTGCTTGCCAAAGCATATGAACCCCCAACACCACTCCTCGGCCCATATGCCTCGGCAAACGTATCCTTTTTTACTGAGGAGGAGAAATCTCGTCCTGCAGCGCTGCATGCACCAATTTTGTATAACCTGACAGACGTGCAATGTTCTGTCAGGATGCACCATCAGTGCTGCAGCTGGTTAGTCATTCGCTCAGTCCACCTGGAAGGTTAATGGATGGAAAAAGAGAAAAAAAAATACAAAAAAACCCAAAAAACAAGCAAGCAGCAAAGCAATTATTTAATTAACATTAATAAACTTTAAACTTTTTTTAATCAAAACCTTAACATTGTGAACCAAACATTAACTTTTTTGCTTACCTGTTTTTTGGTGTTTTTTTTAACTTCCCGAGGACAAACCTCTCCTCCCCCATGGGACAATGTGCGAAGTGCAAATCGCACAGAGTTGTGGCGAAGTACATTCCGCATTTTGTCCCAAGTGAAAGGAGAGGTTTCTGGCAGCCCTGTGTATTGGGGTCTCTGGAAACCCGATGTTTGGTTTCACACTGCATATTGACATATCCGGTGGGTGGAGCCCGGCGCACCGTATCGTCCAAAACGGACCTTCAGGGAATACCACAAGAGTAGTATCCGGCCTAGTAATGAACTGCGTCGCCATAGACTAACATGACTTCCGGGCCGACCGAAATTGCAGCAGAAGCCACGCAGTAACGTAGGCATGCACTAGCGTTAAGTCAGGCTGCATTTCCACTTGTGCGGTGCGGAATCGCTGGGAAATCACTGCAGACGAAATCGCATGCGGGTGCGATTTTTGCATGCGTTTTTCCCGCGATTTTGCATAGGGTAGTAGGTGGGCGATTTTAACCATGTCACTGCCTTTGTAAATTAACATTACCTCCTATGCGAAATCGCAGGGAAAACCGCATGCCAAAACCGCATGCGATTTCCCTATTAGATACATTGTATGCAATTCGCTTAGCGGTGTGCGGGGAGCGAATTCTGACGGCTCTGCCGTGCAGATTTTCCCCGCACACAAAAACGCTTCGCACAACGCACAAGTGGAAACAGGCCCATCCACTTGTATTGGCTGTGCGAATCCGCATGCGGATAACGCATGCGGATTTGCTATAGTGAAAATGAGCCCTCAAGCACTCCGGCGTAGGGGGGGACAGCAAAGTGTGACTTTCGCTAGGCATTTTGCCCTAACGCATCGCAGCAGTGTGAAATAGCACTGAGAGACCCTTGTGTGCCTACCGCTGTGTCTGTAGTTCCCTACTCTCTAATAGTGTACCTGCTTGTGGTACCTCTCAAAACACGCCCCTAGGCATAGGCCAGGCTGGTCAGGGCAGCGGGGACAATAAACAGTGGTGTCACACCTTGTTCCAGCCCTGCTGCAGACATGACAACGTTTTCTTCGGGTGCGTTGACCTGGGGCACACGGAATCTGATAGGCGTAATGCCTTCCATGCAGCCAGCTAGTTGCATATTGGGGTTGGGCCCGGACACCTCCTAGATACAGGAGTTCCATAGTGATCTGTCTCTGAAATTGAAGAAACGATCCAGTTCTCCCAGCCTTACTGTAGAGAACAAAGCTGTTGTAAACTGCCAATTGAATTAGATAAAAAGACCCTTTTTTTTTTTTTTTTTTTTTATACACCAGCGTCTTGTTTTACGGGAAAGTAAATAGGGCGCTAACCTCTGGTCATTGAAGTCCATCCCTCCCATGTTGGTATTATACTCGTGGACGACAAGGGGTTTTTCAATTACCTCAGTTCGCCGTTGAATTTCAACTGTCGTGTCTGCGTGAATGGTGGACAGAAAGTAAACGTCCCTCTTGTCCTTCCATTTCACCGCGAGCAGGTCGTCAGCACTCAAGGCGGCCCTCTGCCCCCGTTGAAGTTTGGTGGTAATGAGCTGTTGGGGGAAGCCCCAGTGACTAGGCCGCACGGTGCCACAGCATCGGATTCCTTCTAACTTTAAGTGCTGATAGAGGGCCACACTTGAGTAGTAGTTGTCCACATAAAGATGGTACCCCTTCTGGAACAAGGGTGGCGCCAAGTCCCACACAACCTTTCCACTGGTCCCCAGGTAGTCAGGGCATCCGACCGGCTCCAACTGAGTACATTTGAAATCGGCACCGGTAGACTTGGGCGCAGGATACAGCGGTGTATATAGCTGATCCTGCTTCTGCACAAGTCCGGCCGATTTAATTACTATTCCCCCTCCAGGCCGACATGGATAGTGGGGGAATGAAATAATTCGGCTTCCAGCGATTGCTGGAGGCCGAATTATTATGTTTTTAAACAACTTCGGCTCCGTTTTCTGACGGAGCCGACGTTACTCACTGAGCGCTTCAATAGGAATGATTCCTATTGAAGTCTATGGAGGCGCCGGCTGCGCCCAAATCTAACAGCGCTGAAAAGCACTCCTCCGCTCCAATTTGGAGTCTTTTTCCTCATAGACCCTAAAATAAGATGTATAGCCTGTGGCCCTTTTACAGAGCTTATACAGTTTCACCCCATACCGGGCGCGCTTGCTTCGCAGATTTGCTGTTCAGTGGTATGAGCATTTGCAAATTTTAATGATGGGTGGTCTATGAGGGGCCGAATTTTGTGGAGCTGGTCAAAAGCAGGGTGGTCACTTTGATGACAGGTTTCGTCATCATTGAAGTGCAGGAAGTGCAGGATGTTCTCAAATCGTGTCCTGGACATGGCAGCAGAGTACAAGGGAACGTGTTGTGCTGGGTCCGTAGACCAATAAGACCGCAACACATTCTGTTTCGTTAGTCCCATGTGTAAGAAAAGGCCCAAAAAAATTTTAATTTCGGAAACTTGGACTGGTTTCCACCGAAATGGCTGGGCAAGTAAGACATTCGGATTGGCGGTTAGAAATTGTGTGGCTTTACGGTTGGTCTCTGCCACGACTAGGTCTAAGAGATCCTGGGTGAAGAACAGATAGAAAAAGTCTAGGGCCGATCCTAGATTATCTGTCTCCACCTGGACTCCAGACTGGGCGGTGAAAGGGGGCAGTATGGGTGCGGCGGTATCAGGGGATTGCCAATTTGGATTTGCCAGCACCTCTGGTAAATTAGGGTTAGTACGGGCCCGTCTACTTGGTGGCTGCGACCGGGGTGTTACTGCACGTGCCACCGCACCAGTTTCAACTTCCATGCTGGTGCTCGCCACTTCACCAGGGTATAAGGAAGCACTGGTGCTAGGTCCAGGAGATGCTGTGCTGCTGGTACCTGCCCCACCATGAAATCTCAGACCAGCACGAGCACCACTCTGCTGCCCTTGAGGCCGATCCTGCGCCACCTGCGGTCCAACGACATGGGGTGTGGTATGCGTGGCTCTAGCCGGGACCTCAACCTCGTCATCGCTATCGGTCAGTGAGCCGCTGCTCAATTCAGGTTCAAACTCTGACCCAGAAGATTCGTCGAATGGTTCGTTCCAATCGTCCTCATCCGACAGGGTCATGTACCTGAACACCTCATCATCGGAATACCCCTTTCTTGCCATGGTAGACTGCTAAATTTAGGGGGTAATCCTCTGAGACTACCCAGGAAAAAGAGCACCTACCTAGCGAAAGGGAGTATTTGAGAGGTAGAAAGCTGTGGTCACTGAGTTTTGATTAAAAAAAATCTGATCTGCAGTGATCAGAAAAAAAAAAAATTCTGTCACTGCGGTGGGGTGGGTTGAACGCAAGTGCAGGCGAACGATCAAGCCTGATCGGGCAAACACTGCATTTTTTTTTTTTTTTTTTTGTGGATCCTAGTGACCCTAAGGGCTAGAACCCACAGGAGCGCTTTTGGCAGCACTGCGATACGCTAGCAGTTTGCCAAAACGCTGGGCTAATGTTAATGGATGGGGCAACTTCCACAGGAGCGTTTGCGTTTCCCAGAAACGCAAACGCAGGACCTGCAGCATTTTGGGAGCCTTAGCGCTTCAATGTAAAGTATTGAAAGGCTAGCAGAAACGCTCAGCAAAACCTAAACTGAGCGGTTTTGCTAGCGTTTTGCGGTTAAGCACACTGTAACAAAATGAAAAATAATTCACAGGACCAATCAGGATAAAAACGCAAAACGCTAGGCACCCGCTGGGGAAAAAAATACAATGTTGCAAAACACGACCAAAAACGCGCATGAATCCGCTTGCAAACCGCTCAGACAAAACGCTAGCGGTTGCGTTTTGCGTTTGCGGTTTTCAGTGGGTTCCAGGCCTAATAGATCTGACTGCGATCAGTAATGATCACTTACAGATACTATATAGTAACAATGTTGATTAGCGACAGTGATGACGCTAATTAGTGACTGTGGTGCAGTGGGCTGAGCACTAACCGACACTAACAAAGGGGCCTAGCTAACTGGCCTAAATGCTAACACTAGTAATACTAAAAAAGTGACAGTTTTCACTGATCACTGTTTTTAGATCACTAGGTTAGTGACGGGGGTGGTAGCGAGTGGGGAATCAGAGGCAATTAGAAACAATCACAGGACAATCCAAGCCAATCACGAGAAATCAAAGCCAATCACAGCCGATCACGGGACAATCACAGGGCAATCACGGGACAATCAAAGCCAATCACAGCCGATCACGGGACAATCAAAGCCGATCATGGGACAATCAAATACAATGTCGGCACAATCAAATACAATTACAGCACAATCAAATACAATTACAGTACAATCAAATACAATGCAATGGGAAGGTGATTGGGGGGGGGGTCTGAGGGCAATCTGAGGGTAAGGGGGGTTAATTAGGTGCCCGCACAGTGCAGATTGGGTCCTGATCTGATGGGTGGCAGACACGGGGTGACCGATGGGAGATCAGTAGTGATTACAGGGCAGAATAGCTGTAAAAAATGCACTGGGGAGGTTATCAGGAGGGGGGGGGGGGGGTCTGAGGGCAATCTGAGGGTCTGGGTGGGTGATCAGGTGCCCCCAAGGTACAGTTTAGGGTCTGCTCTGATGGGTGGTGGTGACAAGGGGTGATAGACAGGTGACAGGTGATCAGTGGGTAAGGCAAATAGTATACATGGGGGTGATCTGGGGGGATCTGAGGGTAGGGGGGGTGATAAAGGGACCCTAGGGGGCAGTTAGGGACCTAATCTAAATAACAGCGTTGGCAGATAGTGGCAGGGAGTGAGTGATTGGGTTTATTAGGGGGTGCTTGGGTGCTACTGTCTGTGTGCTGGAGTGGTCAGGGGGGGTCCTGAGGGCTGGGGTGGGCGATCGGGGGGGTCTGTGGCTGAAAAAACCTGTTTTGTGCGCTGACTACAGGGCAGCCTCCTCCTCGGACGATCCGTGCGACGAAGAGTGCGGAGGAGGAGGAGGCAGCCTGTATAATACTTTGTCACGTAAACAAAGTGTAATATACATTTCTATTGGCCAGATCGTACATTTTAAACCCCGCCGGCGCTGCTAATTGGCTGGCGGGGTATCGGGCCAGGCGACGCAATCGCTGGCCGGACACGCGATTGCTGGCCGGACACGCCTTAAGGACCTGCTGCACAACGGCGTATTGCGGTCCTTAAGGCGTCCACTTTGCCACCGCCCATCGGCTGTGGGCGGTCGGCAAGTGGTTAATCTTACATTGGAGTGTCTGCATTTTTATGCTGTTCTGTTCACTCCTCTCATCCAGTAAACCTCACATAAAGATGTTGTGGTGTTTTTTTTTTTTTGTTTTTTTTTTTGTTTTTTTATGACCATTCTCTAATCTAATCCCTGTCCATTGTATATTGTAGTAGTCTAGGGCCAATTTTAGGGAGAAGCCTGCCTCAGTGTGAAGTATCACTATAACAGGAAGGTTTAGGAAATCTTTGAAAGAAGCCAGTAATTTTTTAGCAGTATTTTTTTTCCTTGCTATGGCATGGGAAGGAAACTTCTCCCTCCCTCCCTCCCCTCCCTCCCCCCCCCCCCCCCCATTTGCAGGCACTTCCTGTCAGCATAGCCAATGTCACAAGGACTGGACGTTTGATATAATTTGGTTTAACCTAATAAGAGGTTGTGACACTTCCCAATCCTATCACTAAAATGAAACTAGTGGCATACAGAGCAGCCATAGAAGCAGCTATTTGGCACACCGTCGTGAGAGGGCCCGGCAGCAACAATATTTGGGTCTGTGGTGGGTCTCGTGAAAACCTACAATGCTCCCCCCCCCCCCCCCCCCCTCAACGTGCAGCTGGTGTGCATAGATGGGAACTCGCCTGTCAGAATTCTAGCGGTTTTATTTATGCAGGAAAAAGCTGTCATAAGTGTATGGTTTAAGCTTTAATGTTCTATGCAAAATTTCAATGTGAACTGTAAAGTTATAGTACTTCTTTAATATCGCTATGTGAGCATATTCCAGGCTGTTTTGCTTAAAAGATTTTAACTTGCAAGCTGGAAGATTGTTGATGTACTGGATACAAGAAGCCAAAACATTCTTTGTTAATGTCAAGGTTAGACTGCACAGTATGTGTAAGACAGAATGCTGGTTTAAAATTAACATTACTGCAATAATTATTACACACGGATATTATTAATCTAAATATTAATGATCAATACAGTCCTTCTAAAGATAGAAATAGTTATTGTTAAACCCTATATAATAGAATCTATTACTCTGAAAGATATTTAAAATCTGTAGTCTACCCGTGGAAGATGAGAAAGTAAAACTTTTATAAGATTGTTTCAACTTGTAAGCTAGACAATTGTTGACATGTTCAGTGGCTTGAAGGCCATCACAGCCAGCAAAAATATAATGCCATGTTTTGAATATGATTGTCCTTTGGAATGTCAATAAGTTCCAAGGTTTTTGTATTGTCCCGTATTCAGGACAATGATGCCATCTGGCGGGTTCATACTTTTATAAAATCAACATTATTAATAGATTGTTATTTGTTATGAAATGCTGACCTCTGCCGGTGGACATTATATTTATTTTATAAGAAAGACAAAAATATAGACATTGATTTTATATTAAGATTTAATATGTAATTATTCCTTATATGATTCATTGTTTTAAGAAGAATTCTATAATAAGCTTTATATTTAAATAAGTATATTAGAAGCCCTGTATGTTTTAATAAGCCTTAAATTGCTGAAGGCTCTTACAGGTCTGTGTATAGGGTCAACCTGACCTGGGACAGTACAGACACATTCCAAAAACTAATTAGCAGCGAACACTTTATCAGAAATGCGTCATAAATGACATTGTTTAGTCTCCATGTCTGGGTCAGCCAACAGACAAGATGGCTGTTGACGTCCATTTTTAATTACGTGCGTCAGAAATGATCTAAACAAAATGTCAAGCACTCCAAATGACGTTAATTCCCACAAGATAAGGTAATTAAGAATTTATAAACAATAATATTGTGACTTAGGTAATCAAAACATGATAAAGCATTGACGCACGAAAGCTTTAGCCAATCAGAACCTGGGATCCAGGGAAAGTCCAGATTAGGCAGCCATATTGCCTCCAGCCCCTATAAAGGTAGGAGCTGAAAGCTCATAGTATGCAGAAGCCCAACAATCTCATGAGAAGACACATGAGGCAGAAGCTACCTTCCCACAAGTGGTTCTAGATGCTGAAGAGATGACAGAGAAGGGGTAATATGCTTAATATTCTGGTGACTTACATTAATTTTTCAGCATTAAGTTTTATTAAGATGTTAGCAAGAAGTTTTTTAGAAGCTATTTTTTATGCTATTTCTTTAAGAAGATTACTACAAGTTTTACACAGCTATTATATACACAGGTATTGATACAGATGAGACTACTTTTGATCTTATTCTACATAACACAACCGTTATATTACTTTTTGAATGTACTTAGAAGATTGATAATTGCTTGGCTCTAAAGCCTTGATAAGATGGAATACTGTTAATAAGGAAACACTACTTGGAACTGTTCATATTTTGTATATATGCTGTATGATAAGCAAATACAATTTTTTATATAAAATCATATACTGAGTGCTCTGATTCATTTCAAGGTATACCGTCAATCTATAATTACTGTTATAGAGGGTTTAGACCCCGCTATGCCGGATTAATATGATAGCAACGCTTTAAGGGCTGGTCCTTTACTGAGTTAGCAATCATGAAAAAGGCAAAAACCGCTCAGGTTTTTGACACGCCTCTAGGCTCCATGGATGACCTATCCTGTCCATGCAACCCCATCTCCATGACTACAGTTCCCTCTAGAGGGCGCTCTGATAAGAGGCGGGGGCACCTAGACAGTATAGATTGTTTGTGGGGCAGAGAGCTTGTCTATGCACTTCCACTGATCTGAAATTCAAGGGGCCCAACCAAAACCTTGCTTTGCGGACCCATGATTTCTAGCTGAAAGAAACCTTTTGGATTTAACTAGATTTTAGTATTTAGAAAACAAAATGTATTCATCACCTAGTTCAAAGTTCAAAGCCACGTTTTTGTTTTTGGAAAGCCTTGGAAATGCTATAAACATCTTCATATTAGCAGCAACCGACCAGTTTTTATCTCTAAGGCTCCCTCCTGCCAAATATCCTGCTTTGCGTTTTGAGAAGTTAAATCTTGGAACACACAGTAATGATTTCTCTAAGTTTACAGAGCTACATAAATATGAAAGCTCGGGTCCTCGGTGTAAGAAATAATTACATCTGTGTACTGATCCATCATATCCACAGTTCAATACTGTATGGAAAAAGCAAAACAGCAGAAAATTATATTCCCTCCCTTTGAGATTAAATCTAAAGAACAGACCAAAATGAGAAATGTCTCCAAATATTTTGGAAGTGCCCAGGATGTGCTGAATTACGTTTCAATTTGCGAGGCCAGAAACCGTCTGTCAGCAGAAAACAAGGCATAGATTGATATTGATGTAGAAATCTGCACCGGTGTTAAGCGGGCAGGCAGCTGGCATGGGATATGTTATTATAGGAAAGAGAAAAGATATTGGGGATATTGGTTTGCACTCAGTAAATCAGTCAACCCCCATCCCTCCATTAAAAATGTAACTCGGCCTGTTTACAGCAGGTCTAGGGGAAGCATGAGGATTGGTGTCATCGTCACATTCTGTGGCCCTCCACAAACTAACATGGAGTGTCTTTAATACTAAACTTGAGGTGCTTAAAGGGAACCTAAGGTGAGAGGGATATGGAGGCTGCCATATTTATTTCCTTGTAAACAATGAAAGCTGTCTGACAGCCCTGTTGATCTTCTGGCATAAGTAGTGTTTGAGTCAAAACCCTGGAACAAGCATATGGCTTATCCAGTATAACCTGAGTCAGCTGATTTTAACAGATCGTAAAAGAGTGGTCTTCCTTTTGACAAGGGCACTGATAATGGGTACGTTAAGCACTACATGTAACACTTAAGTGTGTGGTTTTACTTTTATTGCCGCAAACCTAGTGAAAGATTCCAAGTAATAGTATCCAATGGAAAATAAAACGATTGAAAAGGAGGGTCTGACTTTAAAACTAGTTTAAATCGCATGATTGGAGAAAACCTGGTATTCACCTCTCCAGTAAGACCACCAATGGTCCCAGTCGCCGTCCTGTTTAACCCAGATCTCCCTTCTCCATCAGTATCACAGTGAAAGTGGCATGAGTGACAGTCCTCTGGTGCATCTTCAGTGGCCATCCACTCCATGGCCTTCAGTCATTTGAACTGTAGAAAAAAAGTGTAGTGGACTGGTCAATTAAAGATTACTGTCCCCTCTTATAGTCCTAGTGGTTCTGTTACCAGAAGGGGTCTGATATGTTTATTGTCTTGAAGGAGCAGTCACTCACTGGTGACTTCTTTGCAAGGGTTGACAAGACCTGGATTGAAGAGGCACCATATGCTGTTGGAAACCTTCCTAGAGCATTGTCTCCTGAGAATTATTTATTTCTTATTGTATGAGCAAATATACATACGTACAATACATATGTACTACTCAAGCAATTGGTGGGGCCCGAGTGGCTTTCCTGGCTACTGCTGTATTAGTAGTCCTTAAACCTTATTAGGTATTGAGACTGTGGTGTACACTAGTATTTCTTAAACGCTGTGTGCAGCATGTGCTGCTTTTCACTGTGTATGGAAGTACCAATAGTAGCAGGGTACTTCAGGTAGTAAGGCATTTGTATGTTCTCCACCTCCGATATCACAAAAAAAAATAAAATAAACCACACTGTTAGTCTAACACCTTGAACACATGTACGAGGCATGTTGCCTGTTGGGGTTTGGTATCCAATCCCTCAAACGACATAACTAGTCTGGCAGTTGGGTTGTTAGCCTGCATATTATGTGTGTGTGTGTGTGTGTGTGTGTGTGTGTGTGTAGTGAACAATGCTCTTGATTGTCAGTCGCCTGATGCGATCCCCCAGGCAGGTTTCCCAGTTAAGTTCAGTTTTCTGAAAACTAAATGGAATCTAAAACAGCTGAGAAACGGTGAGATAAAGCTCCTAATAAGGTTTTAGAGCTGGAAAGTTCAAGGGGTCATTTCTTTTATAGGTTTTCTTTCAATTAGGTAGTCCGATTTGGCAGCTGCTGTTCAGACAGAAAGGAGACTTCTGCTGGGCATACACTGCTCTATTTTGCCACTCGATTCTGCGCCCGATCGTTTTCCGCGCTCGATTCTGCAGGCGATTCTTTTATCTTCCGCTCGTTTTTCTTATCTTTTCCCATTGTCCTCCATGCAGAATCGAGCGGGGGAAACGATCGGGTGGGAGATCGGACATGTCGGAAATGATCTATCGAGCCATCTAAATGGCTCTGAACCGAGCCGTGTATTCCCAGCATAAAATAAAGCCTTTAAACTAAACATAAATAAGGAGACTCAGTCTGTTTAGTTTACCTTTAGTAAAACACATCTAGCTAATCTGAAAAGTTTATTTTCACTTTAAACTTTAAATAGTGAATACTAGTGATGGGCGAACAGTGTTCGCCACTGTTCGGGTTCGCCCGGATTTTGGCCTGTTCGAGTTCGGTTCGGGCTCCGCCGGACACCTCGTGGTGTTCGGGAGGGTGCTCGGGCACCCTGCCCGAACTCGAACAGGCCTTCTTTGTTCGGCCGAACACAGCCGTGTCCGGCCGAACATAGCCCCGATAGGGTCCCAGCATAAAGGGAGAGCATGCCCCGAGCGCGGGGGGGTCGGAAATGCCCCCCACCCCTCCCCGCTAAGCTCTCCCTTCTGCCGGTACCCTATAAAATAAAATGTAAGTGCCCCGAAAGTACCTGAGGAGGAGGGCAGCCGGAGATCCTAGGCGCTAGTACCATCTGGTACTTCCGCCCTCTCGACGCACTTCCTGTTTACATTTTGAAGTCGCGTCAAGAGTGCGCAGAAGTACCGCGATGACTCGTACGAGGGTACGTGTCATCATCATGTAGATGACGCGTACCCTCGTTCGCGTCATCGCGGTACTTCTGCGCACTCTTGACGCGACTTCAAATGTAAACAGGAAGTGCGTCGAGAGGGCGGAAGTACCAGATGGTACTAGCGCCTAGGATCTCCGGCTGTCCTCTTCCTGCCCTCCTCCTCAGGTACTTTCGGGGCACTTAAATTTTATTTTATAAGGTACCGGCAGAAGGGAGAGCTTAGCGGGGAGGTGTGGGGGGAATTTCCGAACCCACCCCCCCCCCGCGCGCTCGGGGCATGCTCTCCCTTTATGCTGGGACCCTATAGGGGCCCCAAAGGGACATGTTCGGGTTGGGTTCGGGGTTCGGCTCGAACATGCCGAATATCAGGGGCATGTTCGGCCGAACATCCAGATGTTCGCCCAACACTAGTGAATACCATTTATTGTTGTCCGTTATTTTCAGTACTGAGGACAGGTAGAGTTCACATCAGAGCCCTGGAAAGCTCAGGGACCAGAATTGAGGTAAATTGCACCATTGGGGACACATACTGCAGTAAAACAAGTATTTTGTGTCTTTCCACACTTTCCAAGTTTGAAAACTTTAAAAAATATGTTCTGCTTTAAGTGAACATGTTACATAAACATTGTGTTTTTTTTTTTTTTCTTTTTAAATACACATTCATTGTTCTGATACATTTTGCGGCTAAAGCAATCCTACCCCTTATTTCAAAGAGGACGATGTTTAGAACTGTATTGTATTTGGCACATTTGAAGTGTAGCCCTTTTTTGTTTAATTTATTCCACAGGGAGCATCTGCTTAATGCATTTTTCTGTTACCTGAGGGCCCCTTTTCACAAAACACCATTGCAGATCTGAGTCGATAAAACCTTTTATTCCATGAAAGTACCATCATCCTCTGCTAACTCTGCTAACCTAATGCCATGTCCCAGCCTTTTCTATAGTTGCTGCATCTTCTACTTCAAGCACCTCTTTTCTTCGAGTGAGTCCGTGAGAGGGTCTTATGTTCCAGCTATTTTTACTCAAGGTCACAAATGCATGAAATGGTATTCAGCTAGGTTTTGAAACTTCTGAACAGAAGACATGGATGTTTAAGCTGGAAGCAGTGTTGTCTGGCCTGAGACATTGTGCTCATATAGCTGTTGCGTTACTGAAACTCACAGCGGTCAGTCCGTATATGAATTACTGAAACATGCTTTCTGACTGTACACAAGGGTCAAAAAGGACATACTGGGTAAGCCTTTATATCTCTCCTGCTGCTCAATTCATCCATCTTCTGGAGCTGGAAAGTAGGGCTCACTGCATTTACTGAAACTATCGTAAAAACATATTGGAGCGCCACAAGTCTTTGAAATTCCCTGTTGTTTATATTTAAGGTGTGTGTGTGTGTGTGTGTGTGTGTGTGTGTGTGTGTGTGTGTGTGTGTGTGTGTTTTTTTTATTTATTTTTTTTTTTTTTTATTAAACTGGCAGTATTATATATAATTGTGTATTCATGGAACAATTTATTACACTATTTGGTGTACAGGGGTTGTCATAAATTCCCACGATATTGTAGCTGTATAGAGTGGAAGTCATTGTTAGTCATTTTCAACCCCTAATTGTACATAAAGCTGTGGTTGGGCACACCTCTGTATAAGGTTGGGTGCTTGATATTGTGACCTAGGCAGTGTCACCAGCAAAGTCTTTCTCCAATATATCAGCACACCAAGTTAGTTGGAATCACGCTCTTTATTGAGCCATCTGTATCCACAAGTAGTTAGCCGACAATTGTTTCGGGGGCCGCGCAGGGTCCCCCTTTATCAAGGCGTGTGGCCTTGATAAAGGGGGACCCTGCGAGGCCCCCGAAACAATTGTCAACTAACTACTTGTCTATACAGATGGCTCAATAAAGAGTGTGATTCCAACCAACTTGGCAAAAGTTGAAATTTGGCAAAAGTCAAATCTTTAGACCGGAAGTTCACGAGGAGCTTTATTTACACGTTCATTGAATGGTGAACTTCTTGCAGTCTGCATGCAATCTGCCTGCCCCCAGCATAGTGTGGATTGTTTATCCAAGCAGGACGGGGCAGAGGCAGAGGGCTTCTAATCTTGTTGCCTTGCTGTGCAGAGCCCCATCACCCATAAGTGACTGCACTCCTAGCAATGCATATGTACAAACTAATAAAGTGACAGTGGTAGTAAAAGAAGAACAAAAAAAATCTATATGTCATTACTAACTCCCTTCTGCCTATTAAAGGGGATCATAAAAAGTCAAACATTGATAATGTTCCTTTTCCATCGTGTAGAAGATTAAATTATATCAATAATCCCTGTTTGCTCCGAGATCATAGATCCAGGACCTCTTATTACTAATCTTACATTTATCTTAGCTGAAGCTCTCGGCTACAATCTAGGGTCACCCAAGGACAACCTCACAGTTACAGTTGTCTTCTGTGGAATTGGTTTGTATATTTAAACGGTTTTAGTTCCAGTGTTACAATCCTGCCTGGTTAGTCTAAATACATCTATTTTAGGGTTATCCTTTTACAAAAGTCTTTAATTTTATTTGGTTTTATTATGCATGGCATTATCATAGATTAGATACTAATCTTGGCCGTAAAAATATGAGCTGGGTTATCAATACCCTTGCACGCTGCAGATTCCTGGGTTTAAGGTGTTGGAAAGGGAAGATGATGAGATTATATTGATTGAGCACTTAATGTGGAAGATTAGATTTACTTGAATGTTGTAAAAATAAACACTTGGGGCCACATGCAATTCACTTTTTTTTCACCTGAGTTTTCTCCTAGGTGATATTTTCACAATTTGTAAATAAAATGCCTTTTAAACTGCCAGCAAGCAAACAAATACTCATATTTTTTTTTATAGTATTTTCATTTATTTTTTTGTACTTTTTTCTATAGCAAATTGTTAAAAAGATATTTTAAATTGAAAATAAAAAATTATCTCCTAGGAGAAAACTCAGGAGAAAAAGTGAATTGCACATGGGCCCAGGAGAGGTAATTTCTTTTCTTTTTCTCGTTTGTTCATTTTCTTAGCATTTTATGTATGTTTCTTGATTTGTTTTTTTATTTTTTTTCATAAAATGGAACAAAAGTTGGAAGGTTGTCCTCTTATTAAAATGATCTGTTACAAATGTCACTCTGGCTCAATGTGGCACTACATTACATTGCGTGTACCTAGCATTAGAAGTCTTTGCCAATCGGATACTGTAGGAACAGCTCGACATTACATACTGGAAAGTTTTGACCCCCTTCTAAGGATAGATGGCCATCATATACAGGTACTGGCCAAAACTGCAGACTGACAGTTGTAACAGGCTAACCCTGTCAGTTGGGCAGGCAGATGATGTCCAAAGCAGGTAATTTGGGCGCTGCTGCTGCATACACCAAAATGTTAATTGCAACAATAGCAGTGCTCAGGGGGTAATTTGGGTGGTGGTGGTACTTCCATTGATGGTAAAATATCGGTGAAAATTACTGATATTCTACTGTCGTATTACCAATTGCCCAATAGTAGAATATCTGAAATTTTACTGATAGTCTACTAGTGGCTATCCCCCGGAGCCCACATTACAGTAGTGCCTTTTTTTTAAATGTACGCCCAACCACATCCAATATTTTTTTTTTGTGTTTTTTTTTTTTTATTATTTTTATTATTTTTTTTTTTTTCTCCCCCCAAGCCATTTCTGAACAATTTCTGTAAATTTTGGCAGCTGTTACGTTTAATGGATTGAACATATTTGAATAAAATGTATCTAATATTAGCTCAGTTGGATATATTGGTTCCTTGTAGAACTCTTCTTTAATCCTGCTATTGTAGTAACCTGACTATACTATTGGGGAGATAGAACTGACATTTAAAACTTCATCTTACCAGCCTTATTAGGTGTTGAAGGTACTAAATCTAACTTTTAGCAGTGGACACTATTGCTCCAACCATCTGCTGCGCCCCATCTCTGAAAGCCTATTCCCAACCCATTAGCTTTTTTTTTTAACAGTGTAAAAGATTGATCATTGTGCTAATGATGATGTATTTCAAGGGGCGTTGCTAGCCCTATTTTGTGGGGCCCGTGCCCCCAATCTGTCCTGGGGTGCCCCCTATCTGTTCCCCAGGGGTTCCCGCGCCCCCCCCCCCCCCCGGCTGTCCCCGCTGCCAGAGTGTCAGACCTCGATCAGCGGGCGACCAGATAGAGCAGGCGCTAGAACCTAGCGGACACCGCTGATATGCGGAAGTGACATCACACCCGCATATACCGCGTGGGGCGCCCGGCGCCCGCTCTATCTGGTCGGGTCGCCCGCTAATCGAGGTCTGACGCTGCTGGCTGCGAGAGGAGAGGGGGGGAGCGGCGGCCAGGAGGGCTCCTGTCACTATCTAACTGGGGGTCCCTGTCACTTCCTAACCTGGGGGCACCTGTCACTCACTACCTAAATGGTGGTCCCTGTCACTCCCTACCTAAATGGTGGTCCTTGTCCCTCACTACCTAACCCCCCCCATTTAGGTAGTGAGTGACAGGGACCACCATTTAGGTAGTGACAGGCCCCCCCAGGTTAGGCAGTGACAGGGACCCCCGTTTTAGTGAGTGACACTCACTACCTAAATGGTGGTCCCTGTCGCTCACTACCTAAATGGTGGTCCCTGTCGCTCACTACCTAAATGGTGGTCCCTGTCGCTCACTACCTAAATGGTGGTCCCTGTCGCTCACTACCTAAATGGTGGTCCCTGTCGCTCACTACCTAAATGGGGGTCCCTGTCGCTACCTAAACTATTCAAGCCAGCCCAGAATCACCGTCAAAAAGGCCACAGCATCACCACCAGTCAGGCTAGCATTTACTTCAACATCCCAGCATTACCACCAGCCAGGTCACAGCATCACCGCCAGCCAACCCAGCCACAGCATCGGCCACAGCATCACTGCCAGGCCTTTCAGCCCACACATCATCCCCAATCCAGCCAAAAACAGTATTGCCAGGCTCAGCAGCCAGTAGAGGAGAATTCAGAAGCCAGGCGAGAGGTGTCTACCATATTCTGCCTGTGTATGTGAAATGCTGTCTATTTATGTGCCCCTTGACTGCTGAATTTGTCTTGTTGGGAGCCTCATAATTTGTTGGGGGCCTCACGATTGCTGAATTCAGGGCTGGGCCGAGGCATAGGCTGGAGAGGCTCCAGCCTCAGGGCGCAGTGTAGGAGGGGGCGCACAATTCATTCAGCTGTCATTCCTAATTGTGTTTGAAGCAGAAAGAAATCAGAAAAGGGGATACATAGCAGTGACTGCAAGCCAGATAACTAGATATTAAGGTGTTGGGGAGGTTGTGGGCCCTGTGGCACCTCTTAGTCTAATAGCAATCAGTGTGTGACGGCTGGGGTGGCAGGGATGGAGGGGCGCAATTTGGTGTCTCAGCCTTGGGTGCTGGAGGACCTTGTCCCACCTCTGGCTGAATTTGTCATGTTGGGGGCCTCATGATTGCTGAATTTTTCTTGATAGGGGCCGCACGATTGCAGAATTTGTCTTGATGGGGGGCCTCATGATTGCTGAATTTCTTGTTGGGAGTCACATGATTGCTAACTGCAAGACTATGGGAAAAGCTGAATCCTTATATGAGACAATAGCATTAAACCTACTTTTTTAGCTTTTTAAAACAGAAAATAAAACTGGGAGGTTCTAAAAAACTGAATACATTTTTCAGGAGTAGGAAGGATGAAATTGTTCATCTTCACAGTTGATTTTCAACTTGGATTTTCCATAATGTTCATGTATGAGTTAAAACGTTTGTACAGTATTTAGTTTAAATTGCTGTTGGCACTTTGTAATAAGTGACTTTTGGGTTGCAGTTTGGGCACTCGGCCTCCAAAAGGTTCGCCACCACTGTCATAATTTAATGTCCCACCATTGCTAGGTTCATGTAAATTTGTCTCCACCCATTACCACACCCACATTCTGGTCCATGGCCCACCCATTTTTCGGTGGCCAAGCGCGCCGCACAACGTGATCCTCATATTTTTTGGCGCGCTAGCTGCAGTGTGCTGAATTCTGCTGCCTACAGTATGTACAGTATACGCTGTTCTCTAGTGCTGGCACTGTGTGATCTACCTCCAGTGTGTACAGTATAGGGTGTTACTCTGTGCCTTTACTGATTGTAAACCAGCTGTATTGTATGCTGCTGATCCCTGCTACTTTCAGTATGTACAGTATTAGCTGTAAAGCCTGGTACACACATACAATTTTGATTAGCCAATTTTAGCTCTGTTTATCAAATTCATTGTTGGCCCACTTACTGCACGGTGTGGTAAAATTGGTCAGTGATTGGCCAATCAAAATTGTATGTGCGTATACATCTTTGTTCTATGCCTATACTGATTGTAAATTATCTAAATAAAGGACAGGGGGCTCCATCCAATATTTCAATGAGCAGGCCCCTTATCTGTAGCTGCTAAGTTCGTGTACATTTGGCCACGCCCACTTACCTCATGGCCACGCCCAGTACCCCCCACCTAGTGCCCACAGGTGCCCCCAATCTCCAAGGACCCTAGAAACGCCCCTGTGTATTTCCTTTAAATTTAACTGAAATGGCACACCCATTGCCTGAGAAATAAATACTGTAAAATGGTGTAATGGCACTCGGACCAGTAAAGACCCATCTCTTAGAATGATACTCTGCTACTTTGCCAGCCAACAATGGATTTCCTAAGACTGTTGGTCATTATCAAAAGACATTTTTGTGTTCAAAAAATGCTGTAATTGTCTCCTAGAAAAATACAGCCACTGTGATGCCTCGCTTTAGAGAAAAGGAATACTACATTGTGAGGGCCTGTATGAGAATGCCACACTGTCACTTGGTGTTACAGACTACTGGCCAACTCAGGCATATTCAATGAATTTAAAACTATACGTTTTGAAGTTCTAATGCTCAGCAACCAATTTATATTCATGCTTCATCTGTTGACGGAAGTTTGCAAATTGCAGATACCTAAAGAATCTACATTTCAAGCGGGCACTTTAATAAGTCTTATTTAAAATACATACATTTAAAATGTACATTTCTCCCAGAGTGAAATGCACGATAAATGACTTTCTTTGTGTTGTCAGTAGAAAGCTGACAAACCTGACAAATTTTGGACTAGTCCACCTTCTCATTGAAGAGTTTCAGTATTTCCTTTGTTCTTTACAAAAGCACTCTGTTGCAAGAATCTGTGTAAAGTTGTCAGCCAGCTTCTCTACTCATTTGCACAATATTTTGTTGCAGTTGGATGCAGCAACTGCACTTCAGTCAGTGCTTTTGTAAATAACTGAGAACCCCCATAAGGAGATGGACTAGTCCAAAACCTGTCAGATTTTCACTACCTAATGTAAGTGACCGCAACATAGGAAAAAAGTAATTTGTAGTACATTTCTGAGTGAAATGCACATTTTATATTTATGTATTTTCAATTGTATATTGTAAGCCTTTGTTAGGGCTCTCCCTCCTTGTGGATTCTACCTGATCATGCATCCTGCTCACAGAATAACATTAACTTGAATAAGGGCCCTGACACACCAGAGAGTAATTTGTGAGTCGTTTTTTCTTTCTTTTTTTTTCTTTTTTTTTTTATGCTTTCATTCTTATTTTAAAATTGCAGCAAAATAGCTGCAATTGGGTTTTTTTCTTTTTATGAAAACCAGCCGCAAAAGCTTTCTGGTTTGTCAAGGCCCTACCTTGGACTAATACTCACTCCAGTGTATGATCTGACATTTTGTGGCCCATATGCAATTGCTTTCTCCTGAGTTACTGTATCTCCTAGGAGATCATTTTCATCTTCCTTTTAAAATAACTTTTTAAGCATTGTGCACTTTAAAAAAAGTACCCAAAAGTTGTTGAAAAGGTACTACCAAAAGTATTTTTTGAGTATTTTTTTGCTTGCTGGTTTAGAAGGCATTTCATGGACAAGTTTGAAAATATCAGGAGAAAAAATGTAATAGCGATGCTTATGAGTCTGTGTCTTTTTGCTTATTACCTGTATTGTCTGTTACCTCAATCATTGTCTGTAACCTCATTTATTGTAAAGGGCTGTGTGTAATGTTGGCCCTATATTATAAGAATGTGTTTTTTTTTGTTTTGTTTTGTTTTTTTTGTGTGTGTGTTTTTTTTCCAATAGTTATCCTTTAACTGCAGTCGCTCTTTCTCAATATAAAGACTTGCCACTTTTCTTGTAAGCTGCAGAAATCATATTGGACATATACATTTTCATGAGAATCAAAATCTTTAGATATTTCTTTGCGCAGTGTTAACTAGGCTCTATAAATTTGCATCTTTGACTATGCAGTGGAAGGCATGATAAAGAGCATAATGTTTGCTGGCTAAGTGCTTTCCCCTGTGCACAAATATGTTTTCCTATGGAATCATCTAGCTATTTCTTTCGGCAGAGCTCTGATTATTACTGCATACATCATGCCAAAAAGCTGAAAGCACAGAGAGCACTGAATCCCCAATGAATTTTTATAATCACACAGGTTGTTCACTGGATCTCTGGCTTCTCAAGAGCACTGTTATGTATTCTGAACTAGTTTAAACATTCATCTATACAAGCCTTTTTAAATTATGAACCTTAAGCAGAAGATGAGAAAAAGTACCTTCTGTGTATATATAAAAGGCAGTCCTCTAAGGGCCTGATAACTTTTTTATGTGGTTACTTTCTCCATTATATAGCTAAAGTTCCTGCTGCAACTTGGACTTGTATCCACACCCATGGTATTGCTGTTAACTCCCGCATGGCATTGGTCATCAGTCCACTGCACAAGGATGTGTGTGTGTGTGTGTGTGTGTCAGCACTGCGGACTGCCATAGTTGGCATAAGGCTGCTTCCACACAGGGATGTTACAGGCGCACGTTAGTGCAGCCTGTAATGCTCCCCCAACGCACAGCAATGTAACACAAGTGGGCTGTTCACACTGCCCACGTTGCGTTACATGTAACGCTGCACGTTCTTCCGAAAGTGCAGCATACTGTAGCGTTACAGCGGCTTAAGCCGCGTTACTGTTTTCACATGCTCAGTCATGCTGGGAAGGAGCGGAGAGCGGCCAGGCACATGGCTAATTAATATTCACTGCACGTTGTGACGTGCAGTGTTTACTTCCTGGTGCGGCCGCTCTGTGCGGCGATTTAGGCGGGACCACGTGATGCCGCATGCGTCCAAGAGTACACATCACGGACGCCAGAGTGAGCTGCACAACGTGGCTCACTCTGACGTCCACATCGAAGAGCACCAGGCCTTGCGTTAGGTGCACGTTATGCGACCTTAACGTAGCACCTAACGCAACGTCTTGGTGTGCAAGTAGCCTAAAGGTAAAAATAAGATGAGAGGTTTCTCTTTCTCCTTAAATCTACTTGAACCTTCCCTAGGAAAAAAATACACTTCCTTAAAAAGGAAAAAAAAATCCCTTCCAAATTAAATTGAAATATATATGCTTGCTTATATGGAGTTTTTGTTTTGTTTTGTTTTGTTTTTTTGTTTTTAGTATTGTTTTTCAAACCTTAGCTTAGTAGTATACCAACACCACTGAGTGTATTTTGGGTAATCTGTGATTTTCCACCCCCCCCAAAAAAAAAAAAAAAATTGGGACATTTGTCTTCTATACATTGCAGTTGCCTACATACAGAGAATGCTTGCTCATGAACTTTTGAGCAAAGACATTTACTCCTAGAACAGTGTGTCCTGGACAGACAAGGCAAACAATATTTGGTCACAGCCCCAGAAGACCTATATAAAATATAGTGGTAGGAATTATTTTGGTCTCTGGCTGCTTTGCTGTATCATGGGCAGGGTCTAGGCAGGTCATCGTGGAATACACTATGATTTCTTTACTATACCTGAGGAACCTTGAGGATCATGTGTGACCATCTGTTCGTGGATTGAAGTTCATCAAAATGTCAGCATGGCCGTGACCCTCAACAACATTCCAGTATATCCAATTTTTTTATTAGCCAGTTTTCAGAAATGTCTTCTTGTTGCGTTGTTTCCAGCAAAGGGAAAAAATACTATGTATTAGAGGAAGGATGTATTTCCATATTAAGGAAATTACTGATCTGTCAAATTACTGTTGACTAAACAATTGCAAACTTTATTCTTATTTTGGTATTCTCACTTATTTTGGTGTTGATTTGCTAGGTCCTCTGAATCTGGGCAAGGACGGTATTTGCATTGTTTGTATGTTCTCCATGTGTTTGCACGTGTTTCCTCAAGCCCCTTCACCCTCCCACTCCCCCCCCCCCCCCTTTCCCCCCCAAAAAAATGCCTTTGGACTGTGATAAACATGACTATAGTATGGATACGTTTGTGAGTCCTTCTGAGGGACAGTGACATAGTGACATGACTGTGTATACTGTGCAAGATAGCGCTATAGAAAAAAAAATAGTAAATCTGTTGACCTTCCTTATGTACTTGTGTGAGGCTTGTCGTTTTGGGGAAGGATTGTCTTGTGTAATTCTGCCTTGTTTATTGGTATGTTCTCTTTTATTACTGGCCATCACTTGCTATGTTAAGCCCAGCTTCATCCTGCACTAAACCCAAACTACACTTTAATAACGCACGTGTATGCGCACGTGTAATGATAGCAGCTGTTAAATTTGGACGCCTGCTGTTGCCAATAGTTAATATTTTAGGTATGCGATATTGCCACTATTTATCAGCTTCTATGACCTATACCTTTCACTAACCCCCTTTACCTACATCTAACATTAACATCCCCCATACCAATGCCTAATACTAACCCCCTCCCTCTTACTTGCCCCTAACACTAACCTGTATGGCTGAGCGCCGCAGCCGATTAAAGCTCCATTTTAGGGAGAAAGGAGGAGGAAGGAGGAGGATTTTAGCTGGTCACGGTAGCTGGCTATACCTGTACCGTAGCCAACCCAGTGTTTGTCTATATTATAGGCGCAGATTACACACCCCCACAGCCTCCTGCATCAGAAGCCATAGATTAGCTATATAGTAGCTGATCCCCAGCACTCAATTTACTCATTCGGACGATATGGGATCATATGCAATTCACTTTATTTCCTGTTTTCTCCTAGGAGATAGTTTTTCATCTCCTGTTTTAACCAACTTTTTGACACTCTGCAATTGAAAAAGTACCAACAATGAGGTGAAAATGGAATATAATTTTTTTTTTTTTTTGCTTGTTGCTGGCTTAAATGGTATTTTATTGCGAAGTTGTGGAAAATATTACTTAGGAGAAAAGGTGAATTGCAAATGGCCCATAGCCTCAAATTACATTGTGGTCTATGGCAGTGCCTAATTTGACGATTGCGCTGTGGGCCCAAATTAACTTCTTCAGAATACTGTTCTAGAACTTCAGTGTCTGTCAAAGGCTCTCAAATTGTTCCAATACATGGATGGAGAGGGCTTAAAATGGGAAGGTACATGATGAAGTGCAAGTAAAGTGTTGACTAGGTCAGTGTCAGAAATTCGAGGCACACTAGTAAAGCACATTCTGTGCTAGGATTCCCCAGGTGCACAATAGATACGAGAATGATCACATCTATATGCAGACAAAAACTGGTGTCTTGCTGTCTGGGTCCATTTTGTCAGGTCATGCAATAAGGTGTTACAGGTTCACTTTAACTTTAAAACCTCATTTTCTTCTGTGGCTTCTACATTCTTCTATCATGTAACTAGCCTTCTGGATTACATATCTGTAGGATACCTGTTATTACATACTGCTGTGTGTCCTCATTTACCTCACAGCAGAAGTAGTAGGGATTTATCCTGTAAGGTGATTACACTGGTGGAGTTATGACTACACAACAGGCTGCCGGCAACATCAAACCCTGCCAAAAGCAAATGACGCCTGAGATTATCCGAGTGAAAACAGAAGCTTTACCTGCCATAATGTATTGCTTGGTAACTAGGCTGTGTCTCACTGCTAAATATAACTTCCTATACTTCCCTATTTTCTTTTGTAAAACTAGTTTTGACTGGCACCTGTTTTTGGGGTGTGTTTTTTTTTTTTTTATGTGAAATTAAGGACAGGCGTGTGGGATACTTTCTGGTGTATACGATAAATCCGCTGGCCTCTCTGCACTGAATTTGTTTTCTTTCATGACAGTGGGTTTGCAAGATCTTTGCAACTGCTGCCTTTTTTATAGATCTTATAGCGTAATGTCTTAAAGACTGTGGAATTTATCATCGGATGAGTTCCCCCATGCTCTCAGAGCCAGTTCTCTCATGAACCAAGGTAAAACACGTGCATCAGGTGCAGTCAGAGATTACAGGGGCAGCATGTTTGTACTCTGTGTTCACACTTACAACATGCAGTCAGAGTGGGAGGAGAAGCAAGAGGAGAGTGAGGTGTAAAGGTCATCACAGGGGAAAAGCTGCTTGTTGTGCTGTGTGAGTGAGGAGGGGGGAGGCAGGAAAGCAGCAGTGTTTTATGTGACTTGCACAGCAGACTGGAGGAGGTGGCTCTGCTGTCCTGATTGAGGAGGAATGGGGAAGCTCATCCTCACCAGTTTACCTCAGGCAGCAAAAACTTCAGAACTGGTCCTGGGGGCACTCCTTAACAAGTTAGTGGATTCAGTGTGCTGTATTTCTACTGCTCTACAAATCTCTTGTTAGAATTTCTCTGAAATTAATGGGATGGTAACGTTTTGTCTGGAATTCAGGAGTATTTAGATTTACTTTGCTCATGTTCTTCCTGCCCAAAATCAGGGCAGATTCAGCCAAGAGACAGATCTCTCTGATCAAATCTGTTGGCTGCCCATACACCGCAGGCCGATTCGCAATCAATTTCATCCTAAAATCTTTCGTGAAACAACCCCCGGCAGTGTCTTCCCTAATGTTTTATATGCCCCCTGGTGCCCGTGCATTAACCTCCCTGGCGGTTTGTTAAAATCCGCCAGGGGGCAGCAAATACACTTTTTTTTTTTTTTTTTTTTTTTTTTCATGTAGCGAGACAATGTCTCGCTACATGATAGCCGCTGCTGAGCGGCATCCCCCCAGCCCCTCCGATCGCCTTCGGCGAACGGAGATCAAGAGAACTCGTTCAAAGAACGGGATCTCTTGGAGGGCTTCCCCTGTCGCCATGGCGACGGGGCGGGATGACGTCGTGACGTCAAAGGGGAATCCGATCCACCCCACAGCGCTGCCTGGCACTGATTGGCCAGGCAGCGCACGGGGTCTGGGGGGGGTGGCTGCGGCGACTGGTATAGCGGCGGATCGGCGGGTAGCGGCGGCGATCGGAGGTTACACGCAGCTAGCAAAGTGCTAGCTGCGTGTAACAAAAAAAAATTATGCTAATCGGCCCAGCGGGGCCTGAGCGGTGCCTCCCGGCGGTATGCCTGAGCTCAGCTTGGGCTTACCGCCAGGGAGGTTAAGATACTTTACCTGACCGTCATATTTCTGAATTGGTGCCCCATGTCGCTGCCGGCATTGTAGCACCCAGGGTGTGTGTGTGTGTGTGTGTGTGTGTGCGCGCGTGCCCAACTATGGAAATACAGAGCAGACGCACAGAGCAGCTGTATTTGTACTGACATTCGATTACACACAGGTACACTATTTAGTCATTAGCACTCATCAGGCAATGTCCAGGGGCAACTGACTACACTCAGACCAAAGGGGGCTAAATAATTACGCACACCCCACTTTGCAGTTATTTATTTGTAAAAAAAAAAAAGTTTGGAATAAAGTATGATTTTCGTTCCACTTCTCACGTGTACACCACTTTGTATTGGTCTTTCATGTGGAATTGCAATACAATTGATATAGATATAGATAGAGAGATAATAAAAGTGTGTGTGTGTGTGTGTGTGTGTGTGTGTGTGTGTGTGTGTGTGTAAAAGTATTCGGCCCCCTTGAGGTTTTCCACATTTTGTCATATTACTGCCACAAACATGAATCAATTTTATTGGAATTATCTAGCATGCTGATCCTCTGCATCTAATACTTTTAGCCATAGACCCTGTATAAGCATATGCAGATCAGATGTTTCTGACATTTGTCAGATCTAACAAGATTAGCTGCATGCTTGTTTCTGGTGTTATTCAGACACTACTATAGCCAAATAGATCAGCAGGACTGCCAGGAAACTGGTATTGTTTAAAAGGAAATACATATGGTAGCCTCTATATTCAGTGTGCCGACAGTGTCCTATGCATAGTCCCACCCCCTGCTCAGCAGGAAGTACGTCTCTGAGATTGCCATCGATCCGCGCATGCATGCCGCCATTTACACTGCATTAAGTGCTGTGCTTGCAGTGACATGCTGCTGCCCTTGTGTCGGCTCAGATACTTCCAGCGTACCTCAATGGACAGCAATACATGTGAAAGTCTCCATGGACTTTCATTGGTTTTGTGGCCCCTTGCAGTAAAATAGGGTAATGCGATGCAGGAATTACCTGCAAGTGTAGAAGGGCCCTTACTTGTATGGTAGACTTATCCACGACGACTGGGAATTGGAGCTGGTTATCTGGCCCTATGATGAACTTATACTTAATATCTATTCATCAATTTTCTTATTGAGAAGGATTTGGTAACGGTCCTGATCTGCCCCTGAAATAAAATTCTGCCTTATTTTTTGTTTTATTATTTCAGAATGTAAGATTCATGATGAGTGTCTTCTAGCGTACGTGGGTAGTTGGCAAGTTCTTGTGAATCTTAGTACAGTTTGGCATGGTGGAAGGGAAGTGGGAATTGGTCTTCTTAGACAATCTGTACTTGCTGGCTCAGGGAAAGATTTATACAATGAGATTCTAATAAACTTCCGCTGTTTTACTTACTGTTGCCATGTTTATAACCCCACTTCAACTAACTTTTTCAGTTTTTGTGCGCATCAAAAATGCTGCCTAATGCTGCCATCTGGGGGAGGGAGAGGGGGGGGGGACATAGGCTGCCTTAATACTGCTTTCTAGGGTGGTGGATAAGGGTCTGAAGAGGCTACCTTGTACTGTGTATCAATTGGTGGATGCTTAAAGGATACCTACACTTGGGAGGGGAGGAAGTGTTTGGGGAATGACATGCAAAAGCTGCAACATGCTTATAAGGATCTAGTGCTGATGCCCGCATTTGTGTGTCGGAAGGGGGGGGGGAGGGTTTAATACCAACAATAGCCTGCACCCTCAAAGTGATAAGTGTATGCTACTGGGTAACCTGTCTTCTTCCTATATGCAGTTAGATTAAAGAGCAATGCATTGAGTATTACTATAATCATTTAGAGGAAGCAGAGGTGTAAGTTCTGCGGTATAACCTGGAGGGAGGCCAGGGCTGTGGGTATGCTCCAATATCCTTTCATTTCTCTGATGTGCAGAGTCCCTATCTCCATAGAAGCTACTGTTATGGATGGAGAGAGTCATGGTGGCTGCACTGTAATAAGAGGGGATCATAGTGGCCACTAAATATGGTCAATGAAATGCAAATAATTCTGCCTTGTATGCACATTGCATACAGCTTGAAATTTGATTAATTTAAAAACTGCAGGACGTGCTTTTTGATTGGCCCAAATCCAAGCCAGGCATAGTGATATCATCACTGTGCCTCTTGACTCTGAATGCTGGAGTCAGGCGGTACACCCAGATTGTTTAGCATAGCGACAGTTCTTTCTTATGGAAGCTTAAAGGGAAGCTGAAGTGAGTAAAATGATTTAAAATAAACACATGGCGTAGCTGTAAATAAATATTACATACTAACCTCACCATCAGTTCCTCTCAGAAGCTCACTGCTTTCTTCTTACATTGATCCCTTCCAGTTCTGACAATATTTTGTCAGAACTGAAACATACCAGTTGCTGTCAGTTATATATTAGCAGCTGTCAGTTACAACTGAATGTGCAAGGCAATGTCCATGTTTCCCTATGGCTCAAGTTAGCAATATTACAGTTTAATAGTGTGCTGACCAGGAAGCTACTCTGGGGTAATGTCCATTTTCAAAATGGAGGACAGAGAATTCCATTGATCACAGTGGACACATATGACGCAGGAGACGAGAAAGAGATTTAGTAGACAACACAGGAGGTAAGTATGACCTGTGTATGGTTATTTTGACTTGTAATTTTCAGTTCAGGTTCTGTTTAAAAGAAGCTTTGTTTGGCTGAATACTTGTGTTGTACGTTCCTTGCTGCTGATCAGGAAGGCTCTGGATATCGAGATTTCTGTGTTACGACATGGGGCTGGCAGGTAGCAATGCAAATCCAAATCTTGTGGTATCTGTAATCTGCTTTTAATTTCTGTATTGAGAATTGACTGACTCGCTGTAACTTTCCCTGGAGATCCACTTGTAAGTGTTTTGTGCTTGACAGAATACGATTCCTGTTTACAGCTCTGAAACTTGCATACATTTTGTGATGAATCTTAGCAGATACTGTACATTTCTTCCTTTGAGCTCTGCTAACTGTACAGTGTGGTGTAAGTGGTTGCCATAGGTTACAGCCATTCACCCCCTGGGTCGCATTGTGCAGATCAGTAATTGCCTTGCTGCTGTGCTTGTCCGTCCTTTATTGGTCTAGTTACACTTTATTCTGTATCCCGGAGACTTGCTCTCCCCGTCAGCATCATGCAGCATTTATGCCTGTTTAATATTTCTTTTATGAAAATTAAAAATAGGGCATTCTCTTGGGGTTCCTGCTTTTCATATAAATTTTTCTTTTATAATAATGGAACCGTTGTATGCTTGATGTGCAAATTGAACTGATACATTACCTGCCGCCCACTTCCCTTTTATGTGGTTTGGAACAGATGTTCTGTATTTCAGGAACGTCCTTGGTTTATAGCTTATTTTTAATCTGTACTGTGGCTTTTTATATATTTACACTTTGCGCAGCCACTCTGCAAAATCACTCATAAAAAGCTGCCTAAAGGGACTGTTTTATAAAGAGCTGTGCTTCAAGATTTAGAATCCCACTTTTGTGTTCTACTTTTCATACCCAGATTGCCACTTTAATATCATATTTATACAAGAGGGACCAATATTGTTCCCTGGAGATCTATCTCTGAAAAGTAGAGAGCAGAAATACTGAATGAAGCTGGAAGTGGCAGTCAGATGCCCCATTTGCTTGCGTTAACACATGGGACAGCTGCTGTATTTCCAAATTTCAGTACATCAGTGTCAATGAGACAGGTGAAATATCTCTCAGGCTCCTCCTTTGCACTGTACAGTGTCTATCTGCTGAAGTGTGGGATCATGTGTCACATGTAGGGAATGCAGTGGGGGTGTCTCGGGCACCTTGCAGAAAAATATAGGAGACGAAAATGGGAGCCCAATAGTGTAGTATGTCTGTATACAATAGAAAATGGAATTGAAAAAAATACTACTCACAAAGGGGGGTTGCAAAGGGCAACCGACCGTAAGAGGCAGGTGGAGACCATGAACCCGACTCCACTTGGGGTCGTCCCAGCCGGGACCTGGATGTGCTCGCTCTCCTTGGAAAAACAGGGACAGGCATCCACTGTGGTGGACCCACAGGTGGTCTGTCACCACCCCTTAAACACTGAGTGCGTGGGGGTGAACTAAGCACAATTGGGGTAAAGAGGAGCCCTGGTTGAAATAAAAGCATCTAAAAACAGCTTAAAAGCGAACAAATAAAGAGGTGGCTTACCTCAATAACGAAATCATTGTCTGTAACAAGATTTTTATTTAGCACAGGCAACTCGTTTTGCAGGCCTCAGCTCGCTTCATCAGGCCAATAAAAGTGCCAAATGACTGGATAGATACAGCATAGGGAGCCTCTTTATGCTGTATCTATCCAGTCATTTGGCACTTTTATTGGCCTGATGAAGCGGGCTCAGGCCTGCAAAACTCGTTGCCTGTGCTAAATAAAAATCTTGTTACAGACAAAGATTTCGTTATTGAGGTAAGCCACCTCATATTATTTTTTTCGCTTTTAAGCTGTTTTTAGACGCCTTTATTTCAACCGCGCCTCTTTACCCCAGTTATGTGTCACATGTGACATGCAGCACATCCTTCTGCCTGTCTTTGTATTCAGTTACACATATTAAAGACAGAATGCACATGCATCACTGCTTGAGTGATGGCGCTCCGCTCCGTCATCAGTCTACCAGTGGCGATCACTGCTATCAGACTGTTAGACACAGTCTATTCTCTTTGTACAGCTCTACAATCTACTGCAGTGCTGTACTGGGGAGAGCAGTGTCACTCGGCTGTCCCCTGGAGGGTAAAACAAAGTATTGCTCTCATAGGCTAGTGCCTATGCGAGACGATACAGCTGATTGGCTGTCGGGGAGGGAGGGGAAAATACATTTAAAAAATGAACTATTTAAAAAAAAAAAAAAATTTAGGAAATTGATAAAATCCAAAACACTGCACCATCGATCAGAGCCCACCAATAGAAAACTGTTGGTGGGCAGAAAAGGGGGGGGGATCCATCTGTGTGCTAAGTTGTATCGCTCTGAAGCAAGCTATTAAAGCTGCAGAGCACAACATTTTAAAAATTGTCTGGTCCCTGTTGGGTTTAAACTTATGGCCCTGACGTGGTTTAAAATAGAAGGTATTTGTGATAATTCAGGTTGGAGTGAACGTATGTCTCGCACAAGGCATCACTGCTGAATAAGCAAATCCTCCATCCTTGTTTTCCCTGTAAGCTAAACACACCTCCATAACCACCGGAATGTAGTGATGTCAGCTTGTTAACTGAACAGAGCTACAATAATCCAACACTCATTCAGACTGGTTGGTCTTCATCAGGGATTAATGTGGCTCTATGTGGTAGGACTTGAAACAGCTGGTGTTACATATTGCCCTGCAAGCTCATGGTGAACTAGAACCTAGGAGTGTGTAAGGGGCTTAGAAGGACCAAAAAGCCCTCTTACTAAAATGCTATAGACAAAGGGATGATTTGCATATTCAGCAGTCATGCATTGTGGTCTTCCATATGCTCACTCCAACCTGAATAATCACAAATACCTTCTATTTTAAAGAGACTCTAAAGTCTCTTTTTTTTCCCCCTGATTTTCTCTCATCAGCTTGTTAAGAGTTAATGCCTAAGTGAAATCGCCACATCTCCGCAGAGGAGTGATTTATTACACAGAAAGCGACCTGCAAAATTCTAGGCCTTTGCAGGTCGCAGATTATGGTGCCCTGGCTCCCAGGGCTTTTCTTCCTGGAGAGGCAGAGCTTTGTCCACCTCCTCTCCGCCCCTCTCAGTGAAAGAAGGCTGAGAGGGGCGGGAAGAGACGGCTACAGTGGCGTAGCTAAGGAGCTGTGGGCCCTGATGCAAGTTTTGCAATGGGGCCCCCCAAGCACTCTATACATAGCAATTGATAAAGCGCACCAAAACCTGCCAATGGCAACTACAGTGTTTGAGTTGTAAGAAGAGGATGGGGAACAGTTTAATAATTACCACTATTCAAAGTATCTATAGAAGTGATTATTATGAACACAGGACCAATAGAGAGCTAATACTGTAGTTGAGGGAGGGCCCTTCAGGGCCCCTCTGGCCCAAGGGCCCCGATGCGGTGGCTACCTCTGCAACCCCTATTGCTACGCCCCTGGACAGCGATCAGCAGAGATTGACTGCGGAGGAGGCAGAGCTACAGCCTAAAGCTCTGCCTCTTCAAGGAAGTGAAGCCCTGCAAGCCTGGGAGCTTTGTAGGGATTAATCCTCTGTAATAAATCTGTCATCTGCCGCGGGGAAGCGACAATTTAACTTAGGCATTAACTCTTAACAGGCTGGTATGAGAAAATCAGGGGGAAAAAAAAGAGTTCAGAGTCTCTTTAAGAAGGCAAACTTCTGTTGTGCATAGCATTTTAGTAAGAGGGTTTTTTAGACCCTTGCCACACTACTAGGATTAGTGTTCTGGTTCACCATGACCTTGCTGGACAATCTGTAGGCTATTAAAGAGTGATCCTAATTGGGAACACTACACTTTGCAACCTTGGCGTCTGCTGCCTCACTGCATGCAGTAATGGCCATGATAAAAGGGGCAAGGGCCAATTTGCAACTGTTTCTTCTCCTACACCAGTGATTAGAGAACTTTAAGAAGGAGGCTCATTGTGACAATGGATATATGTTCACTCCTTAGCCACGTATTTGAGCATTTAGCCTTGTCCAGTAGCATACCAAACAAGGAGGCCTTGTACTGACAGATAAAAACACTGCAAGGTTATCAAGGAAAACTGATGTTGTATCAGAATGTTCCCACACTTCTCCTTTGAAGACTGTCAGACTCTACCTGCTGTAATGAGTACCAAATGACACTCTCTGGACTTGCTGCAAGAATCGTCAGGGCTCATTGGTATAGCAGAGAAGCAGCATTCGAGTCAGATGAGGACAAGGAGCTTGTATACCGAACCTCTGGTCTCACATATAGCTGAGTACAGATTTGTTTGTGCAGTAGCAAAAAATGGCAGTTGTCCATGGATTCTGATCTGGTTGCTTGGTGCCACTGCTCCATTCTCAGTCCAGTTTTTTCTGCATGAATCGTCTCACTGACAGCCATTACTTGCCTTTTGCCCAGGTCTATGCTGTGAACTGAATTCTGTTTTGCATCATACATCCAGTCCTATGAAGAAAGTCATTCTTTAAAGAGATGGTCCAATAAGATGCAAGTGATTCCAGCTTGTATGCAAATTTAATGCAGCTTGGAATTTGACCAATTTTTTTCTTGTGCAAGGAATATGCCAGATACTTAACCTAGTGCTCGCAACTCCAAAGATGTGCATGTAGTAGCTGACTGCAGTGCAAATGTCCTGAGTGTCTAAAATAAAATGGTTCCCACTGCTGACAAAATAAGTTGTGAATCTAACAGTTGTGTAAGAGAGTCTACATACTGAGCACCTTATTCTTTCTAGGTTTGCTGCCCTAGGACAAATACGGGTTCTGTGCTAGTGTGGGCAACCAAAACACATATAGGCCTGGAACCCACTAGCAGCGCTTTTCTGAGTGCTTGGGATTTGAAATGCTTTTGCTAATGTAATGCTATGCAACAATTGGCGATTAAAATATAACATTTTATAGAGCAGTGGCTGCTTCTTTTTGTATCTTGGACTTAATGTTATTGCACAGAGCTTTGCCTGTCATGATGAAGTAGTTTAATTTTCATTGACTGAATAACTTTGCATAGTGAATTCTGATTCTGATCCAGTTGTGAGTGAGAGATTCCTATTGGCTCCTCACAGCTAGGCTGCTGCTTAGTGGAGGGAAGTCTCCCAGTAGATGAGCTCTGTAGACACACCACATTGGCTCTGATATGGGAGTCTATAAACCAAGCACTCAACAGTTCAGTGGGCTGCAAAGCTACTGCAACCTACTGAGGCATTGGAACTAAGAAAAGAGAATGAAGCAAACTGTGCTATGTGCTTCTTCTAGTACACAAGATGGAGATTAAGCCAGCTGTGCGAATCCGGCATATATTTACATCTAGTTATTTCCCTGTTTACCTGAATATTTTGTATGTTAACAATGACTTTTTCCCACTATTATCCCCAGATGCTAAGTTTACTTGTGCATATTAACAATATTATTTTATGAGGTCCTTTCAAATAATGCTACTAGGGAAAAAAAAACAAAAACCTGAAAACAAAACCCAGAGGCTCACAAGAGTTTAGTTTTGCCAATAAGACTTTTGTAAATGAGTTGAATTTGTGTTTGTCTTGACTAAGCTTTATGGTCTATTTTGTAAAAAGAAATTAAAAAAAAATTTGAACTAATTTTAAACAGAGTACAGATAAAGCTAACCCAATCTACGCCAAATGTCTCAAAACGCTGTATATTGGATATATTGTATGACCTTCAGACATGAGAAAAGTGAAGCAGTCCACATTGTCATCATTAAACAAATCATGCTGGATGTAGCAATATAAAAATAGTGCACATTAACTGTAGATTAGTCCAAAGTAGGTCCGAGAAGTACATTCAAAAATTAACAAAAAGTCAACCAGTATGAGATGAAATGTAGCTAACAATAACAGTACTGTGATATGATGGTGAAATTAAAGGGTATGAAGAACTGTAACATGGTCTACTTTATAAAGCTGATGCTTATTTTTTTTTTATTTTTTTTTTTGTTTTGTTTGGAAAAGTCTGTAAAATGGTTAAGACCACTATTTTTCTTCACTTCCTGTATGTGGGACCTTAATTGACCATCATGGCTTCTATTAGAACTCTGGCTAGAGGCAAAACCTCTGCTATGTTTTTGTTGCCAACTCACCCCCTCTATAAACCAAACTGTTCTCTGCCCAGGTTGAAGAGGTTTACACACTTCCTCTCAGGACAGGGTACGAAAATAAGAATTCCAAATGAAGCCACAGAACAGTTAATACTTGAAATAAAAAAGATATAACATTTTTCCTTAAGGGGAGTTTAAAGGGTAATTAAAGGGACATGTTATCGCTAGTAAAAATTAAGTCAATTTATCAGTAATTTTAGAGGAGGAGGTTGATTAAGAAAAGTGAAATGAGCTCCTGAGCCTCTCTAATTGTCCTTGATGCCATTCATGGCACTAAATGGCCAACACATTTGAGATTTGATAATGGAAGTGCAGGAGACAAAAATTTTAATTTTCACAGCACAGACATGCAGTACTCCGTGTGTTACATTAATTGTCCAGGAACAGACGTATAGTGGAAGGTTTAGGCAGCCAGTGATTGCACTGCCTTCTATGGCCCAATAAGGCCCTACATGCCCTTTTTAATAAAATCTTCTGGGGGTGTTTTTTGCAGTAGATGGTGATTTTATTTACCTGTGAATCCGTTACATTACTTGTCAAAGTTCTGTAGTAAGACTTCCTTATTTTCTCTTCCAGTGGAAAGATGTATGAGTTCTATGCAAGCTGGAACCCAAATGATCAAACTGCGAGGCAGTTCCAAAGGTCTAGTTCGATTTTATTACCTAGATGAACACAAGTCTTGTATACGGTGGAGACCATCAAGGAAAAATGAGAAAGCAAAGAGTAAGTCTCTTATTTTACTTCTTACTTACTGTTTTTTTTTTTTTTCAATGTTAGTTTTTTTGCAGAGTGTGAATTAAATTGTACTTTTAATGTAATATGCATGCCTTTACTGCTTTAAAGCAGTACAGGCACGTACAGTTTGCTGTCTGTAAAAATGTGTGCAGCATACATTATCACAAGGACAGAAATGCAATAAATTTATGAAAGGGCCCTTAGAAAAGTATTGATGATCTGTTGTGTATCCATTGCAAATCCGCTGGCTGTTGCATTTAGTAAGGCTGTTGCATTTAGTTTAGTAGACAAGTAGTAAGTAGGGAAGTGAAAGAGCCATAAGGGTACATAAAAGACATGAGGTAAGTCAGGGGTCTAGTCCTGGAAAAAGAGGTGAGTGGACTCACCCTAAAAACCCCTGCACTGCGCACAGCACGGCACGCCAAAAAAATGGGCGTAGTCAAACATGTGGGCGTGCTCATGGGTGGGGCCAAATATACATGACCTTGGCAGTGATTTAAAAGGTCTGCCAGGGAAGTTTGAGCTCTGCCATAGTGTATCCCCCAAAAATAGATGTAATCTGACAGCATTTCACCAAAAAGACACATAATCTGGTAGAAGTTCCTCCAAAATACAGATAATATGGCAGTGGTTCCTCCAAAATAGACAATGTCGCAGCAGCAGTTCCCCCAACATACACATAATTTGGAAGCAGTTCCCTAAAATACGCAAAACCTAGCAGTGATTCACACAAAATACATATAATCTGGCAGCAGTGGTCCCCCAAACATACACAATCTGGCAGCAGGGGTATATGTCCACAGTATATGTAGCCAGGAGTATATGTCCACAGTATATGTAGCCAGGGGTATATGTGCCCAGTATATGTAGCCAGGAGTATATGTGCCTAGTATATGTAGTCAGGGGTATAGTACACCTTGTATATGTAGGCAGGAGTATATGTCCAAAGGAAGGTAGGATAGAAAGGTGCTGGCACTGCAGCTAGGGGTTCAGGGAGGGTTGCAGGGGTGCAGACCAGGTATCCGGTGTGATGCAGATAGACCAGCTTGCTCAGGCTCAGATATACCTCATATGCAGGCAGAGAAAAGGATGAGAAATGCCGGCACTGCTGTAAACTGCTTGTTTATTCATAACACGTGGTGCAACATCGTGGATTCAATTGTATGCATATTGAGACGTACCATACCGGTTTGCTGGTAAAGCTGTGCGGTGGGTGCTGGGGGATGAGAGCCTAGGAGGAGTATCTGTCCCCAGAATAGGTAGCCAGGTGTATAGATGTCTCCAAAAAAGGTGGCCAGGTGTATATATGTCCTCAGTATATGTAGCCAGGTCTATAGGTGCCCCCAGAATAGGTAGCCAGATGTCCCCACAAGGAGGGGAGGCAACACAGAGAGGAGGGATTGGTGGGCATAGCAGGGAATGTCTCCTCCCCCCCCCCCCCCCCTTCCCTCAGGGCTCCCCCTTCCTCCCTCTCCCCCTCCGGTCCAGAACTAAAATTTGTGGGAGCCTGACAGCAGCGTGACTTAGCTCTTCCTACCGGGAAAGGGTAAGTAGTGATGTCCGGTTTATTTGAACCGGTTCTTTCCTGTAAGTTGTGTGATCCGGCTCATCATACTGAACTGAATCAGTTCAGTGGAGGAGACAGGAACTGCAGCTGCAGTGTTGAGCTGCAGTTCCTGTCTCATCCACTGAACTGATTCAATTCAGTGTGATGAGCCGGATCACACAACTCACAGGAAAGAACCGGCTCAAATGAACCAGACATCACTACTTACTCAACGTTTGGAACGAGAGTGAGGTAAGTTTCGACTCCCGCCCGCTGCCAGCCGCCCATACGTTAGTTTTGGAGGGGAGAGCGGGGGATGGAGAGCCCCAAGGTGAGGTAAGGAGGAGGGAGATGGCCCCCCTTCTCCACCGCTGCTCACAGCTCTCCTTCCACTGCGCTCTCTCCCTCCACAGATGCCAGGGTGGACGGCGTCCACCTTCTGAAAAAAGCAAGTGGACGTCGTCCACCTGCTTCCACGCCCCACTTGACCCCTGAGGTAAGTACTTTGTGGTGTCTGCAGGAAATACTTGAGAACATAGACATGTCCCATTGAACATACAGCAATCAACAAAGTTATAAGACTTTAATAGGTTTTTGTTGGTTTCCCTAGATAAGTAGATGGCAGTTTGTGCCTAGCTTTCCCCTTTTCCCATTTTCCCCAGAAATGACACTGCTCAAAGCCTGTAGCACCATTGGCATATCTGGGACTTGAGGGTACAATCCAACTGTCCTCAAAGTTCCAGTGCCTGCAGATACTGCTTTTGAACGGAGTCCATTAAAAAAACACACTGCCTATGATTAGCACTCCAAACAATGCATCTGCTAAGAACAGATGTACAGTAAAGGCATGAACAACCGGGCACAGTTCAAGTGTGCTCTCATCCCCTGCAGTTAGCATTCAGATCAGAACAAGCAGCTTAGGGCCCTTTCCACTAGGGGTGGTCCAAGCAAAAGCCAGCATGACATGTGCCTAGAAGATGCTTTGCAAAAGATCTCAACATCTTGCTCACCTGAGCACTGTAGGAGAGCAGTGATGCTCATCTAGATTCCGGATATATCCGAGTAACCCGGATATCCGAGCATTTTTTACGCTATCCAGGTCAGACTCTGGATCCCGGATAGCTATAGATATCCGGATAGCTATCTGCGGATAGTTTGACGCATGACCCGGATATCTGTGGATATCCAGATCCGAAATACTGTAACTAAGGTGATGACGTCCTGGAGCCAATCAGAGGGCTCCCAGCAGAAGCCCTAGCAACCAATCACAGAGGGGAACCCTGGCCAGCCCCACCTGACCTCATTGAGCCAATCAGAGGCCTAATAGCCTAAGCCCTGGCACCCAATCACAGAAAGGAACACTGGCCAGCCCCCCTTGTATAATGAGGGCTGCCATGATGAGACAGATCGTTATGGCTTGCTGAATGCTTCCCGAGAGACATGCTGCAGTGCTGGTGGCCTAGCAAGGGCTGCCTGTACACAGTTATAAACCTAAAGCTGTTCATTGATTAACCCCTTCACTACTCTATAGTAATCGTTAATTAACTTGACTGATGTCTCATAGTGTGACAGTTAGTGTGTGCTGTACAGCTGCAGTGCTGCTGCTGCTGGGCCAAGGGCTGTACACAGTGATAAGCTCAGTGATTAACCCCTTCACTATCACTCCAGGATTCGAAGTCCCCACATCATCAATTAGTGTTTCCCTTTGCAAAATAATGATGATACATGCCTCATTTACCCTCAAAACCCCTTTTAAAGCTATTTAAAGGGCACTTCCGGTTTTTCAATCTAGATATCCGAATAGGCCAGATATCCGCGGATAATGCGACCAGATATCCGCGTTCACACGGATATCTAAAGGGCCGGATTCGGATATCCGAGCCGGATCCGGATATCTAGGTATCCGGATTGGGGTCAATTCGGATTTTAAAAAGTACTATCCGAGCATCACTATAGGGGAGTGATGCCACTCAATTTACCCTTGTACTACATAGATTTGGTAAATTGGATGAAAAAGTTTGTAACATTAGTGACCACCTTAAAAGATGCACTGAATCAGTTTCTGTCAGTTATAACTGATCAGGCAGCCCAGGTGAAGGTGATGTCCATGATTCCCCTCATCTATACATTTTAACTGAGAGCTTTTCGCAATGTACTGTTTCAGGACAACCGATCAGTTAAAACGCATCAGTTTTTCAGTGTACATTGTAAACCAGCCCTTACGGTCCTTTCAAACTATATCTGTTGATGTCAATTATGTTTCCCTACAGTTCAGTTCACATTATAGGCATCTAACTGAACACTTCTTCACAATGCACTGCCACCCCTTGCTGCAGTTACTTGTGTGGAGCCCACTCCATGGCCCCCTCCATTCCTGGCATGTCCCTCTGCTACAGGCATCATTGTGTGCATCATGCTGGGGAACTGCCAGGATTATCAGGGTGTCCTGGCTTAAAGGAGAAGGTACAAATAGGATTAATCCCTTAGAGGTCAATTGACAATTATTTTCTTACATACACGTGTTTACTTTTAGAGAGCACTTGCATGCAAAAAACATTATATGTAAGCAGGTATGTGTGACAGTCCTTTATACCCCTGAAGTTAGATCAGACAGTATCCTAGCAATTGCCTTGGCCGTTAAAGTATATGCTGAGAACTGAAGTAAGCAGACATCTGCAAGAACTTTGAAGATCATTTTTGAAAGTGGTTGACCTGTTTTTTTTTTTTTTTTTTTGTGCTTTTTTTTGTGTGCTTTTTTTTAACTAAATACTCTAGTTATTGTAATGCTCAAATATGATGACCTATGTTTTTGTCTATAATAGATTTGTTCTGGTCATGTATGGAGGTCGTCTACAAATGAGGATAAAAATTGAGACTGATGGTCAGTTTAGCAGATTTTATGGCACATACGCTGCTTCCGGGCAGTTAGGATATAAGACACCCCGGCGTATCCCTAACCTTTTAACAGGTTGATGCACAGCTGCTTGCCTGCGATGACCTTGTCACCCCGTATGCCTTGTTTCTACAGATTATTTTTGCTCCTCAGTTTATCAGTGTCAGTGTTGGCATTATCTTGTGATCTGGAAGATGCGATCCCCGTTAGATTGTTTTTCTCTGTCAAGTTGCAGTCATTACATTACTTTGGACATGTGTTTTTCCTCCCCACTGGCTCCTTCCCAGGGGCTTGTAATATCTCTCACTGTAATGTATCTCTTGCTTCTCTTTCTTCTTGCTTTGTCATAGTCGTGCTGTGTACAGCTAGATTGTCTTTGTCCCTTAGCTCTTGACAGCACCAGGCACAGGGGGATGAAGGGTTGTGGAGCATCTGGGGTGGTCTCTATGCAAGGAAGCCAGATTGTCTTTTTTAGGGAACTTAATCCCCATGACATGGTTAACAGTTTGGAGGAGCTGTTGCATGTAAATTGCAAAAAAAATTATCCAATTGAAGCAACATTCTAAACACCAAAAAGATGCTGGTAGGTTAATGTCCACCCCTTTGTTTTTATGTATTTGCAAGAAATAAAATTATTTTGCTGGGAAATGCCTTACAGGCATACTTGAGCTGATATGTGACATTATCGGATTACATTAAAGATTACCGTAAATACATAGTTCCAGTCCTGATAAGAACATACCTGTGTTTTCTTTCTTTTCTTTTTCTTTTTTGTAATTTATATTTTGAGGGTGATCTCTCTCTCTCTCTCTCTCTCTCTCTCTCTCTCTCTCTCTCTCTCTCTCTCTCTCTCTCTCTCTCTCTCTCTCTCTCTCTCTCTCTCTCTCTCTCCCCTCTCCCTCTCCCTCTCTCTCTCTCTCCCCTCTCCCTCTCCCTCTCCCTCTCCCCCTCCCTCTCCCTCTCCCTCTCCCCCTCCCTCTCCCTCTCCCTCTCCCTCCCCCTCCCTCCCTCTCCTTCCCTCCATACATAACAGTACTAATTAGAAGCAAGGAAATATAACAAGAAATAAAGTGCTAAAATTGGGCTGGAGCACTTGAAAGCCTCTTAATTGGCTGCTAAATGGTTAAACACACTATTTGCGTGCATAAATAGGACGTTTTTTAAATGCCTATTTTGCAGGAAGTGGTTAAATGAATCTCTTCAAAGTTGGATTTGTTCAAGTCTGATCTGTATTTGCTCCTCAGCAAAAGGGGTTGACTCAAAAATGTCCTAGCTGCACGTTATACTGCAGTCATGGCCCTACTGTGTCTATCTGCTGCAGTTTTTTTAGATTGGTTTTCTTATTACTAGTCTCTTCCAAAACACACTTCCCTCCATAACTGCACAGCTATGAAGAATGTCAGAGTGCAAACAGTGAAGCAACAGCATTATCTTTCTCTGATTTGTTTTATGACCTCCAGGGAAGATGAACGGTGTGCTTCGATTTTTGAATTAGAACTACTGTCTATAGTCTATATTGTATAGTATCAGACTCCCTGCACAAAGGCAGGCAATGCAGATGAGGGTACATTAGGGTAAATAGGTCTGAGGGGCAGGTATGGCTGGCTGAGGTGGTTACTACCCTAGGACACCAGCTCTTTTGCAAGGCATAGAGTTTAAATCGATGCTCAATAGATTTCTGTTGAAATCTATTGAATTTGAATTTGCTCATTTGCTGCAATAATAAGCAAAGCTCAGCAAAAAACATCTTTGAATCTCCTGTCGAGGATTTTCATTGGTACAATCAATGGACCATCGGGAGCTCCAGTGGAAGATAAAAGGATGCTTTTGTTGGAGCTTACTTCTAAACCCAACAAAAGTCATGGAAAACTGACAAAACGGAAACTACTTTATCGGCAACGCTGATGAAAGTATTTTCAGCACACTATTGCAATCAAGCGGAAACAGTATGCATTACATGTCTGTACACCTTTAGTAGAACAATGTTTGATGATCTATGCATGTGGCACCTGCAAGATATCTGCCCAACCATCAAGTGAGTTGATCCACCGGTTGGATTGGGTAAAATGCCCCCGCACACGCCCACCCAGCCCCTTGGCTGTCCTGCTCCAGTCCGAACCGCCGTCCCTGCGGCACATGCTCAATAGCACACACACACCGCAGAGACACACACACACACACACACACACACACACCGCAGAGACACACACACACACACACACACAAACACACACCGCAGAGACACACACACACACACACACACACCGCAGAGACACACACTCACACCGCAGAGACACACACACACACACACACACACACACACACACACACACACACCGCAGAGACACACACACCGCAGAGACACACACACACACACACACACACACACACACACACACACACACACACACACACACCGCAGAGACGCAGAGACACACACACACCGCAGAGACACACACACACACACACACACACAAACACACACCGCAGAGACACACACACACACACCGCAGAGACACACACACACACACACACACACCGCAGAGAGACACACACACACACACACACACACCGCAGAGACACACACACACCGCAGAGACACACACACCGCAGAGACACACACACACACCGCAGAGACACACACACACACCGCAGAGACACACACACACACCGCAGAGACACACACACACACCACAGAGACACACACACACACACCGCAGAGACACACACACACACACCGCAGAGACACACACACACACACCGCAGAGACACACACACACACACCGCAGAGACACACACACACACACCGCAGAGACACACACACACACACCGCAGAGACACACACAAACACACCGCAGAGACACACACACACACACACCGCAGAGAGACACACACACACACACCGCAGAGACACACACACACACCGCAGAGACACACACACACACCGCAGAGACACACACACACACACACCACAGAGACACACACACACACACCGCAGAGACACACACACACACACCGCAGAGACACACACACACACACCGCAGAGACACACACACACACACCGCAGAGACACACACACACACACCGCAGAGACACACACACACACACCGCAGAGACACACACACACACACCGCAGAGACACACACACACACACCGCAGAGACACACACACACACCGCAGAGACACACACACACACCGCAGAGACACACACACACACCGCAGAGACACACACACACACCGCAGACACACACACACACCGCAGAGACACACACACACACCGCAGAGACACACACACACACCGCAGAGACACACACACACACACACACACACCGCAGAGACACACACACACACACACACACACACACACACACACCGCAGAGACACACACACACACACACACACACCGCAGAGACACACACACACACACACCGCAGAGAGACACACACACACACCGCAGAGACACACACACACACACCGCAGAGACACACACACACCGCAGAGACACACACACACACACACACCGCAGAGACACACACACACACACACCGCAGAGACACACACACACACACACCGCAGAGACACACACACACACACCGCAGAGACACACACACACACACCGCAGAGACACACACACACACCGCAGAGACACACACACACACCGCAGAGACACACACACACACACACCGCAGAGACACACACACACACACCGCAGAGACACACACACACACACCGCAGAGACACACACACACACACACCGCAGAGACACACACACACACACCGCAGAGACACACACACACACACCGCAGAGACACACACACACACACCGCAGAGACACACACACACCGCAGAGACACACACACACCGCAGAGACACACACACACACACACTCACCGCAGAGACACACACACACACACACACACACCGCAGAGACACACACACACACACACACACACACACACACACACCGCAGAGACACACACACACACACACACACACGCACCGCAGAGACACACACACACACACACACACACACACCGCAGAGACACACACACACACACACACACACACACACACACACACACACACACCGCAGAGACACACACACACACACACACACACACACCGCAGAGACACACACACACACACACACACACACCGCAGAGACACACACACACACACCGCAGAGAGACACACACACACATACACACACACACACACCACAGAGACACACACACACATACACACACACACACACACACACACACACCGCAGAGACACACACACACACACACACACACACACACACACACACACACACACACACACACACACACACACATACACACACACACACACACACATACACCGCAGAGACACACACACACACACACACCGCAGAGACACACACACACACACACACACACACACACACACACACATACACCGCAGAGACACACACACACACACACACCGCAGAGACACACACACACACACACACACACACACACACACACACCGCAGAGACACACACACACACACACACACCGCAGAGACACACACACACACACACACACACACACATACACACCGCAGAGACACACACACACACACACACACACACACACCGCAGAGACACACACACACACACACACACACACACACACACCGCAGAGACACACACACACACACACACACACACATACACCGCAGAGACACACACACACACACAAATACACACACACCGCAGAGAGACACACACACACACACACACACAAATACACACACACCGCAGAGAGACACACACACACACACACACACACACACACACACACACACACACACACACACACACACACACACACACACACACACACACACACACACACACACACACACACACCGCAGAGACACACACACATACACACACACCGCAGAGACACACACACACACCGCAGAGACATGCAGAGACACACACACACACACACACACACACACACACACACACACACCGCAGAGACACACACACACACACACACACCGCAGAGACACACACACACACACACACACACACCGCAGAGACACACACACACACACACACACACACACACAGACACACATCGCAGACACACACACACACACACACACACACACACACACACACACACACACACACACACACACACACCGCAGAGACACAGGGTTTTTATTAGGTAGGATATGTTATTGAGTGTTTTTATTAGTTTTTAATGTTTTGAAACCTTGTTGGATAGGTACTGAATAAAATTAATTGTATTCTAGTCCCTTAATTGATCACTGACTTACAGTATTTGTATGGGCAACTTTGTATTGCTATGTGCATTTCATTTCAAGCCCACTAGTACAAACACGCACTTGAGCACTTTTGCTGGAAACTTTGTATCTGATTTAAATTCGTCTGTGTGAGGCTGACCTCGCACAGACATTGGCAGTGAGATGTCGTCAATTGAATGTGCCAGTAACTCATGGTGGCGTAGTGGTTAGCACTTTTGCCTTGCAACGCTGGGTCCCCAGTTCGAATCCCAGCCAGGTCAACATCTGCAAGGACTTTTTGTATGTTCTCCCCGTGTCTACATGGGTTTCTTCCGGGCACTCTGGTTTCCTCCCACATCCAAAAAACATACAGATAAGTTAATTGGCTTCCTCCTAAATTAGCCCTAGACTATAATACATACACTACACAATACATACATAGACATATGACTATGGTAGGGATTAGATTGTGCTAGATTGTGAGCCCCTCTGAGGGAGAGTTAGTGACAAGACCGTATATACTCTGTACAGCGCTGCATAATATGTAAGCGCTATATAAATACCAAAATAAATAAAACCCCACTTCAAGGGAGTCTACTTTCTTCTGCAATTGAATAGGTTCCACTGTGTTCAATTTATCTTTCAAGCAGTATGATTGCATTGTGGCAATGTAAACTCCTTCATACTTCCTGCTGTGAGCCCATAATTATTACATTTTAGCTGCAGAGAGAGACATTATGTAATATACAGTGAGGGAAAGAAGTATTTGACCCCCTGCTGATCTTGCTTGTTTGCCCTCTGACCAAGAAATGACCAGTCTATAACTGCAATGGTTGGTTTATTGTAGCTGTGAGTGAGAGACAGACAGAATAACAAAAGAACCCTCAAAATCCCAGCGCCCCATAGTCGAAGCTTGATGTGCATTGTAATGAGAGAAATAAGTATAATCTACTATGGTTTTATTTGTCATCATCTGTGAACAGTGGGAAAAAAACACACACTTGACCTTAATTTAGATTTAGAATTACGGCTATCCAAACATTAATATCTTGAAGTGCTACGATGAGCAGAATTATTACTAAATGGCTTTCAGCCTCACTTGTAGAGAAGAGATAGCGTCTGCACTCTTGAAACCTTTACTGAGGCTAATGAGAAATTAATATTCTTCTCACCAATGGGCAATGTAACGATATAATGGAATCATTTAGCTCCAAACAGGAGTCTAGTACTAGCTGGATGTCAGGAGAGAACATTCAGTGATTGATAGGGCAGCCAGCAGACTTTTCTCTGCCACTCTGTATATTGAATTTCTGCTCACCCATCTATAGTCACAAGGGAAATTTATACCCTGTATACTGTTTTTATTTTTTTTATTTCTCCCTACCCATTCAAGTCCCATCTTTTCCCTGAATTGTCCTTTCGTTATTTGATAAGAGACATGATGGACGGGTGATGCACATTTGTTGGACAGATATTACATTATTGCCTGAAGTGGAGTTTCTCGCTCACAGAAGGTCATGAGTTACTAAATCTTGCTGGAGAATTGACTTGGTCTGGCTCAGACCTTTACAGAGTTCAATTAAGGAACCTCTTGCGTTGAGCTTGTGCTAGCGACTGGCCTATTGCTTGTTCAACATAGATCTGTAATATAGTAACAGGATGGCCAACAGTAAAGAGCAGGTACAAAATCTTGTGTAGTTTTTAAAGTTGGTGAGCTGTTTATTCTGTATCTTAAAGGACATCCGAGCTGAAAATAAACTGATGAGGAAAACAACAAGACAAATCCACTGCGCTCTAATCACCAGAACTTTCCACAATATAGTGGTAATCTTTCACCAGAGTGCAGCTCCTATCATACTCTGGGAAATAAGTATGTCACTGTAAAAAACAGAAAAGCAGGGGGAGAACAAAAGAGCGCTCTCTGGTGTATTAACTTTTTAATGAGCTTCTTATAAAAGGATAAAATCACACGTACAATGTTCAAAAATAGAAAGTGCATTCATCATATGTCTAATGTACATCACCGCGTCCTCAAGGCGTTATCATCGGTCAGCGCAACTCCACGCTGTGGCCAATAGCGGGGGGAAAACCGATGGAAATCCAGCGCCGGCGAGTGGAGGGACGCGGAGGGATTGTGGCAGCTGCCTTGCGCCTATTGCGTCATGACGCGTTTCGGCGTTCCACGCCTTCGTCAGATGACGCAATGGCGCAAGGGACGCGTATTTTAAAGCGTCTCGTAACCACGCAACGGTCGCCATAAGTAGACGGCGGCTCTGCTGGTTGGATAAAGAGGGGAGTGCACGCGCACATACAGTGCGTACAAGGGAAGGCGGGGACTTTCATGTGCCGTGCCACTCCTGATAGGTTCACGAACAACTTCAAAAGACGTTGGGACGTCCTATGAAATGTAAACATAGGTTGAAACGAGCCCTTATAACAAGTAAAGGGCTCGCTTTATAAGAGAGAAGAAAAATGTCACTATCTTAAACCCACACCATTGCCCACAGCTGTGGTAATACATTGGTACAAAACATACTTCACAATAAAATATAACCACAAGAACATATAAATATGTATAAAAATATATGAAAAAATATAAAAAGATTTTATAAAAAAATATAAAAAGGTGCGTGTTTTCACTGTTCCCCTTTTTTTTTTTTACAAAAAGGGGGCATATGAATAAAAATTCTTAAATGATTCCTAAAAAAAATCCTGAAGGACTTCTTTCTTCCTTTTTCATACAACACATATAATGAATTAAATATAAATATACTGAAATATAAACATATATAATATATACCGGTATGTGAATATGAAAATACATGAATATCTATTGACACCAGGAGTCTATATGCTCTCAATTGTTCCTACAATGGACGCTGGGGGTAAAAGGAGAACGTACAAAGTGCTGGATCTTGATGCTGGTTGCTGTTCTATGGAGTTTCATAGGAGGGGAAGGGGGAGGGGAGGGGAGGGGGAGGGAGAAGGGGGCAAAAGGGGAAGAAAAAGGGGGGAGGAGGCTGGGTTAAATGTAGGTGGCTACTTCCAACCCTTCATTGAGTCCTGTGGGGGTCAGGGAGTTGAATTTAAAGATCCAAAAGGATTCGCGTTCGCATAGCCTCTTAAATCTCAAGCCTTTGTTGAGATTTTTAGAGATCATCTCTATTCCCATTATCCTGAGGCTATCTACTTTCCCTTCATGGACCTCCTGAAAATGTCTAGGAACTGAATGCTTAGTGCATCCATCCTCTATTTTTCTCCTATGTTCTCCTAACCTTTGCCTTAAGGGCCTTGTGGTTCTACCCACATATACTTTGTTCTGACACCCACAGGTGATAGCATAAACTACAAAGGCTGAACCACAGTTTATAAAATCTTTGACCTTCACAATCTCACCATTGCTATCAACAGTCTCTGAGACTCGATGTTGGATGTATCTACAGCACCCACACCGTTTTTTGTTACATCTAAAGTTGCCCACTATCTGTGGGAAAAAAGTTGGTCCTTCATGTGGCAGGGAGCTAATATTACTGGGTGCGATTTTGCTCTTTATGGATCTATATTTCTTAAAGATCACTTCTGGATTAACAGGTAGTTCTTCTTTCAGCATCGGATCCTGCAATACTATGGGCCAGTTCTTCTTCACAATATTTTTAATTTTCATGGCACTTCTATTGAACGTGGTGACAAATGATGGGCCTCTTGTATTTTTACTACTCTCTATGTTTTTATTTTTATTATTATTATTATTAGTGTTGGATGACATTGATTTTGATAATGGGAATAGAGATGATCTCTAAAAATCTCAACAAAGGCTTGAGATTTAAGAGGCTATGCGAACGCGAATCCTTTTGGATCTTTAAATTCAACTCCCTGACCCCCATAGGACTCAATGAAGGGTTGGAAGTAGCCACCTACATTTAACCCAGCCTCCTCCCCCCTTTTTCTCCCCCTTTTTCTTCCCCTTTTTCCCCCTTCTCCCTCCCCCTCCCCTTCCCCCCCCCCCCCCCCCCTTCCCCTCCTATGAGACTCCATAGAACAGCAACCAGCATCAAGATCCAGCACTTTGTACGTTCTCCTTTTCCCCCCAGCGTCCATTGTAGGAATAATTGAGAGCATATAGACTCCTGGTGTCAATAGATATTCATGTATTTTCATATTCACATATATATTATATATGTTTATATTTCAGTATATTTATATTTAATTCATTATATGTGTTGTATGAAAAAGGAAGAAAGAAGTCCTTCAGGAATTTTTTAGGAATCGTTTAAGAATTTTTCATTCTTATGCCCCCTTTTTTGTAAAAAAAAAAAAGGGGGAACAGTGAAAACACACCTTTTTATATTTTTTTTATAAAATCTTTTTATATTTTTTCATATATTTTTATACATATTTATATGTTCTTGTGGTTATATTTTATTGTGAAGTATGTTTTGTACCAATGTATTACCACAGCTGTGGGCAATGGTGTGGGTTTAAGATAGTGACATTTTTCTTCTTTCTTATAAAGCGAGCCCTTTACTTGTTATAAGGGCTCGTTTCAACCTATGTTTACATTTCATAGGACGTCCCAACGTCTTTTGAAGTTGTTCGTGAACCTATCAGGAGTGGCACGGCACATGAAAGTCCCCGCCTTCCCTTGTACGCACTGTATGTGCGCGTGCACTCCCCTCTTTATCCAACCAGCAGAGCCGCCGTCTACTTATGGCGACCGTTGCGTGGTTACGAGACGCTTTAAAATACGCGTCCCTTGCGCCATTGCGTCATTTGACGAAGGCGTGAACGCCGAAACGCGTCATGACGCAATAGGCGCAAGGCAGCTGCCACAATCCCTCCGCGTCTCTCCACTCGCCGGCGCTGGATTTCCATCGGTTTTCCCCCGCTATTGGCCACAGCGTGGAGTTGCACTGACCGGTGATAACGCCTTGAGGACGCGGTGATGTACATTAGACATATGATGAATGCACTTTCTATTTTTGAACATTGTACGTGTGATTTTATCCTTTTATAAGAAGCTCATTAAAAAGTTAATACACCAGAGAGCGCTCTTTTGTTCTCCCCCTCCTTTTCTGATGAGGAAAACAATTGTACCTATCCTCCTTCTTCTAAAAATGACTTCTTTAGATATCCCACAGTTTTATTTTAAAATTTTAAATCCAGTTTGTACGGTTTCATTGTCTCTGTTCAATGACACCTTCATTGAAGTATGCCAGAGCTCAAATCTATGAATTATTAACCCTGTTTATCTTTCCTGCTCTCAGAAGCCATTTACTGACAGGAAAGTGTTTTATGGCTGTAATTACTTATCAGTGAGAGTTATGCTATAGTCTGACCCAGTCCCGACCCGGACAGGAACTGCCACTTACATACCTGATGATTAACTCTTTCAGGCAGAGAAAGGAAAAAAAAGGAACACAGCATAGTTATTTGTGTGCTTGGCACTGTACATACACGTCTCTCATGTCACGTGTCACTTCGGTTGTCATTTAAAGCAGCAGGGTCAGCCATACTATGACAGGTAAAGAAAAAATAGATAACTTATTCTACTTACATAACAGATGTATTGTACTGTCCACGTTCTGATTGCAGTGAATTCTATATAGTAAATAAAGAGAATTCTGTTTCTGGCTGTTTCCGTTGTACTGTCATAGCGATCTTGCTTTGTAAACACATTAGAGCACATTAGCATAGAGAGTATTTTGACTTCACACTGAACTCAGCCAATCAGTGAGGAGCAGGAATGTGGGAGGGGAGATGACAAGCTTCCCTCACTCCCTCTTGCTGGCACAGGTGAAAATAGAGCCAGGCTGACTGAGATAAGATTTATTACAGCAGAAACATTTCTGAATAGATTGGTGTGCTTGCAATGCAAGGTAAGGTTCCAGGCTGCATAACGAAACCAGTGCAGTGGGTAAATGGAATTTGATTTTGTGGCTGACAATCTCTCTTTAAGGGCTGGAACCCACAACAGCGGTTTTGTGAGCATTTCTGGAGCGATTCAAAACTCTAGTGGTTTGCCAAAACGCTCAGCTAATGTTAATGGATGGGGCAACTTCCACTGGAGCGTTTGCGATTCCTCAAATCGCAAACGCAGGACATGCAGCATTTTGGGAGCGTTAGCGCTTCAATGTAAAGTATATAAATGCTGGCTTAATCGCTCATTAAAACCTGCATGGAGCGATTTTGCTAGCGTTTTAACATTACCACACACTGTAACAAAATTAAAATTAATTGAAAGGACCAATCAGACTTTAAAATGCTAATCGCTACACAATCGCTGGCAAATTGATAAACTTTGTAAAATCCCTTCCTAAAACGCTCATGAAACCGCTGACAAACTGCTCATACAAAATGCTAGCGCTTGCGATTAGCGATAGTGTTTTGCAGTGGGTTCCAGGCCTAAAGCAGAACTGAAGTTGAAATTTTGCATCTGCTGCACTACATTAGCCACACTGTTGTAACCTCTAAGAACAGGCTCCTGTTTACAGAAGGAAACAAGACTAAGCTTATTAACCCTTTCAAGCACTTCGTTCTTTAGACTTGCGTGTCATTGAGCTTAATCACTCTGAGTTGAAACATTGTACTCTCTAGGATCTCCTTTATCTCCGAAAGTAGGAGATAAACCTTGAGATAAAACAAAGCTGTGCAGTCTAAAAAAAAAAAAAAAAAAAAAAAATATATATATATATATATATATATATATATATATATATATATATATATATATATATATATATATATATATATATATATATATATATATATATATATATATATATATATATATATAGTTTACAAATGGAACTAGATATTTTAATATTACTGTATATAAGATGGCAGCTGCCAGTATTGCCTGCTTGTGATGATGGAATTAAGATATTTACACTGTTGAAATTACTTTCTGTCAAAGACAGGTAGGTTGACTATAAAGTCAATAAGGAGTCAGTGGACACATTTTACCCCATACTGTAGTTCCACTTTAAAGTATATAAGCAAACGTGTCATGAAAAATATTGTAAAAAAATTCCAAATTGCCTCAATAATTCACTTATGATAAATTACTGATTTTTGCTGTAAAGGTGGGCTAATTAACCAGGGCTTTATCTTTACAGTTGGGGAAGTTGGACTGTAGCACAGCCCTTCCTGATAACTAATTGGATGCCACATCATAAAAGTTCTCTGTGGTCTTTTAAACACTTTTAATAAAGTATAGAGATAAAATAGTATAATAGACTAAAGGTGGCCACACACGATACAATAAAATGATCCGATTTTACAGTAATTAGATCAAAATGATCATATCTCCCGAAAAAAAACGAAAGCTTTTTTTTTCATTCAACTGAAAAATCCTACCGGATTTCCCGTTTTCATCGATTTTTTTATCTATCCGGAATGCCAGATATTTTTCTTCAATCTTTCTAAAGATTGTATGATGTGTGTTAGATTGTGAATTTATTAATATACACACCCTAGCAATTTTGTCAGTTTCCAATCATTTTTATCATCATTGGGGAAAAAATTGAACATACGTGTGTGGTACATTGGTCATATTTTTGAAATGTTACAATCGGTCAGAAAAATTGATTGCAATTCTTAAATTGAACAGATATTTTAAAAATTGTATGGTGTGTGTGGCCACCTTAAGGTTTGTATAAACAGCAGCCAGGGCCCTGTAGAATTAAACCCTAAAACCTAGATTTGACTAAACTATGATTTTTAAAACCAATATCTAAATATATGGAACTTAGGAAAAGTTAATTTTGGATTAGTGCAGCAGGTACAACTGTCATTAGTTCATCTTCAATTCAGGTTCCCTTGAACAGGAAGTTGGAGGAGTTGAGGGGCAGCTCTATTAAGATTACCGGTATGTGATAGGGTACCTTTAAAGTAATAGCATTTATTAAAAAAAAACTCTATACCATGAGCTGGCTTCTGTTTCCCAGGTTGCTCAAGTGCTTTTTCAAAGACTTGTAGAACTATGTTTACTGAGTAAAGGGAAATAAACTGTTTTCATTTTTATAGTAATAGCTGAGAATTATTTTTTTTTTTATAAAGAGACAGGAAATTCAGCTCAAAGTAGAGCTATGGATGTTCCTAGAAGGTAGAATAAGTATTGAAAGATGGTGGAAAACTCATCTGCAAGTTGGAATGAGGGAAAAATTGCAGAAAAAAATTGTTTTTGAGAAGCGTGGTAAGGAGCTAGTACCTCATGATTTTTAATGCTCTAGTTTCCCTACCTGGACCGGAAGTGGTGGAACATTTCTTAGGAGGAGGTGGAGTCTGAAAATCTTTAAACATTTTTGTGTGGCTGAGAAAGAAAATCCTTGACTTATTTTTATTGCTGTGCACTTCACTTCCTAGAAAGTGGGGGAATTCTCTTCAATGGAGTAAACCGAGTAAGAGCTACAAGGCCAAAAAGTTTGTGAACATTTTCTAGGTTTTTTCCCACACTACACAAAACTAAGGCAAAAAATAAGACAAACAAAACTCTGGTACTGTTAGTTTAACCACTGTATCCTCCTTGACGTATGGAAACGTCAAGGACAGGCGCGCTCCCGCGGCCGATCGCGCGCGTGCACGCGCACTCCCGGCCGCGGATTCGGTAGCCCAGGAATCAATGTATCGGGCTATGGTGCCCGATCACTGATTCCTCACCCCCGCTGAAAAAGCGACAGCTTCTCTCGGAAGCTACGCTTTTTCTGAGACTATGTCCCTCTAAGCGTACATTGTACGCTTAGAGTGACGTCATGTAAACAAACTCGAGGTTGCCATCTTGTGGCCAAAGAGTAAAACTACATCTAAAAGTTAAAAAAAATTACATTACACACACTTTTCCCTAAATAAAACACTATTTACTTCCCCCCTCCCAAAAATACCCACATAAAATGTTTGATAAAAAAAAAAAAAAAAGAATTACAATTTAAAAAAAATAACACAAATATTTACCTAAGGGTTTAAACTATTTAAATATCTATGTAAAGATGAAATATATATATATATATATATATATATATATATATATATATATGTGTGTATATGTATATGTGTGTATATATATATATATATATTTATGTATGTGTATGTGTATGTGTGTGTATATGTGTATATATATATATTTCATCTTTACATAGATATTTAAATAGTTTAAACCCTTAGGTAAATATTTGTGTTATTTTTTTTAAATTGTAATTTTTTTTTTTTTTTTTTATCAAACATTTTATGTGGGTATTTTTGGGAGGGTGGAAGTAAATAGTGTTTTATTTAGGGAAAAGTGTGTGCAATGTAATCTATCTCTATATCTCTATATATATCTCTATATATATCTATATCTATCTATCTATATATATATAGATAGATATAGATATAGATATAGATATAGATATAGATATAGATATAGATATAGATATAGATATAGATATAGATATAGATATAGATATAGATATAGATATAGATATAGATATAGATATAGATATAGATATAGATATAGATATAGATATATATGCTTGTAAATAGTGATGGATGCAAAACGGGTAAAATGCTCTTTTATTTCCAAATAAAATATTGTCGCCATACATTGTAATAGGGACATAATTTAAACGGTGAAATAACCGAGACAAATGGGCAATTACAATACGTGGGTTTTAATTATGGAGGCATGTATTATTTTAAAACTATAATGGCCGAAAACTGAGAAATAATGAATTGTTTCCGTTTTTTTCTTATTCTTACTGTCAAAATGCATTTACAGTAAGGTAGCTCTTAGCAAAATGTACCCCCCAAAGAAAGCCTAATTGGTGGCGGAAAAAACAAGATATAGATCAGTTCATTGTGATAAGTAGTGATAAAGTTATAGGCGAATGAATGGGAGGTGAACATTGCTCGGATGCATAAAGTGAAAACGACTAAAAGCTTAAGTGGCTAATCTTTCTTTTAGGCACACCATACCAATCTTGGTAGTACAATCTTATCACTTTCATGTAATATAAGAGCTTATCAAAGTAATCCTTTCAAAGTATTTTCAATCTATTGGGCCTTGTATTACATAGATTTGGCAGTTCTGTTAAACCAACATTGTATAATATGTGTTGATTCATATGCATTGGTGAAAAGGATGTTTATAAAAAAAAATTATCTTGAATTCTACTTTACAAAACGTCCAGTTTTACTCCTCACTTGAGCTTAATTTTGTGTTTCCTGTTTTTTCTTTCCTCAGTCTCGATTGACTCCATCCAGGAAGTATGTGAAGGGAAGCAGTCCGAGATCTTCCAAAGATATGCTGATGGAAGTTTTGACCCAAACTGCTGTTTTAGCATCTATTATGGGGATCACATGGAGTCTCTTGACCTGGTGTCTTCAAGCGGTGAAGAAGCCCGGACGTGGATAACTGGTCTTAAGTACCTGATGGCAGGAATTAGTGATGAAGACAGTCTTTCTAAACGTCAAAGGACGCGAGACCAATATCCTTTTCTGCATTATAATGTTGGCTTTGAGACCTGCAGGATGTGCATATGTGATATTGGATCAGTGCTCAAAGTTTGGTAACCAAACCACATGGAGTACATGACAAATATTCTCTTTTTGTAATGTTTAATATATTTCTTTTGCCTCACAGCTGCATTCTGGAAAAGCCATATAATCTCAACCTTAAAGCAGACCAAAACTAAAAACTGATCATGCCTTGCAAAATAGTTCAAATTAGATTTTAATTTAATACCTTTAAAGTTCCTGCCAGGTAAGAAAATAATCAAAATGAATTTGATATTGCTTTCTTGCCTTCTTTTTAGTGCTTTTTCAATTGCTAAGTGCTCCTGATCCCTGTCACCTACAACTATTGGCACTTGATCCCTCAGGTCACAGTTTGGGGACTAGTGCTGCAAAGACATGTCAGTAACCTGGAGGCTAACAAGGTTTATTCCGTTATGGAGGGTGGAAGAGGGCAATGCGTGGCACATGATGGGATGGCTTCTGGAGGGCAGGGTGAAGAGCAGAAAAAAGGAGGGCATTGTTACTAGAAATCGCATGTGCCAGATCTTTAGGCAACATCAGAAGACTCCTGTTCACAGGCTTCATTTTTGTCCGAGATGGTCCTTAGCAGCTGCCTTGGGCGAGTGTCCTTTAGCTATGTAACTAGCCTTTGTCTAGATATTTAATCATTTTTTTCTCTGTCATAGTTTATCAATATATTGTTGTTTTTAGATGGTGAGTAAGCCAATTAATATTAAATGTGCTGCCAAACTAAGTTGCTGTTACATTTTGCATGGAGTTTGTGCGCTGCATCTGGCGCAAAACAGAAGTAAACGCACAAACCCGCAACCAGGCAGAAATGTCACTGTTAGGAAAGGACTGACAACCAGGAGTAAATGAATAAGGATTTATTATTAAATGAAAATAAAGTAATGTTGTGCATTAACCTCATGCACAGAAACAATAAACATTGACTTGCAGGCAAAGTATTCAACAGCAATAACACAGGCAGATATATTCATATATCCTATATACACAGCAATGATGATACCGGCGGATTTATACAAAAAGCATACAAATGTATGAGAATCGGGGTATATACAAGGACCTCTATGCATAAGGCGATTTATGCAAAGTAGACCCAGTGTATATAACTGTGTGCACACTGACCCTGGAACCAGAATATTATCCACAATATAAACACAGAAATATATACAGGCACAAGATGCACACTCGAGGAGAAACACGGATGGTCAGCAAGCATAGGTCATCAACAGGAGATCAAACAGTACAGTAATCGCTAGGCAAAGAATAGTCAGTAATTCAAAGCACAGGGTCAACACGGGAGATCAATAGAGCAGGGAATTGAGGAACTAGGAAATATAATATACCAGGAACAGGGAACTCAGGGCAGGACGGCTAGAACCAGGAACAAAGAGCTAGCAACTAGTGAATGTTCAGGTGTGGCTTAAATGCCATGCTGAGAGACCATGTGACAGTCCAGGCCTCCTCCCTGTCTGTGGAGACATACAATCTGGAAAGTCCGCCCTCTGCTGGTGGGCAGTGGAAAGTTCAGGTTGCAAATTCAGAGGAGGCTGGTGACATCTGCTGGAGAAACAAAGGTAGTTCATGCATGAATTTACCAGCAGATGCAGATTGTGACAGTCGCCATGCTTTTGATTCACAGAGTTTAGTTTCCTTTAATTTGTATGAAAAAGAGAGACTCATTTTAAAGCTTTCAAAATTTGTCTAACTTGGCGTCCTTTTATGTTAGTCTCCGATCTATAAGCTAAGAGTGATGTGCCACTGCTGAGCAATGACCGGTGCCATTTTTTCACCTACATGTTCAGGCTGTGGACACATCCCTCTGACACTGCAATACGTCTGACCCCTCATGTCCACCCACTGACTGGGACTCTGATGCTTCTGTTGCTTATAAACGCACAGCCGGGACAAATGCGTAACGCCGTGGGTAATATGGCCCAACCCTTTGTTTGGTTCATTTGTTATAATTTTACACACACAAAGTTTGCCACCTAATTGCAACCATTAACCTCCCTGGCGGTATATTAAAAACTGCCAGGGGGCAGCGCTGCCGTTTTTTTGCTTTTTTTTTTTTGTTTGTTTTAAATCATGTAGCGAGCCTAGGGCTCGCTACATGATAGCCGCTGCTCAGCGACATCCCCCCAGCCCCTCCGATCGCCTCCGGCAATAGGCGATCAGGAAATCCTATTCAAAGAACGGGATTTACTGGAGGGCTTTCCCCGTCGCCATGCCGACGGGGCGGGATGACGTCACCGACGTCATGGACGTCGTGACGTCTAAGGGAGTCCCGATGCACCCCTTAGCGCTGCCTGGCGCTGATAGGCCAGGCAGCGCAGGGGTCTGGGGGGGGGGGCTCTACGGTGGTGAGGATAGCGGCGATCAAGCGCGGGGCGGCGGCCATCGGTGTGCTGGCGCAGCTAGCAAAGTGCTAGCTGCGTCCAGCAAAAAAAAAAAATTACGCAGATCGGCCCAGCAGGGCCTGAGAAAACCTCCTGCGCGGCTTACCCCGAACTACGTTCAGGGTTACCGCCAGGAAGGTTAACGGGTTAAATATCTGTTTCTATACTAGAGTTGCCTTTGCAATTAAAGGTTAACAAAAAAAAATCTGTATCTGAAATTGAACTTTAACTATCGGTTGGACTTTTTTTTTCCTAAATCATACATAATATATGAAGTGTTCATCTGCGTAAGTGAAGAGACTCTTGTGTTAGAAACTCTCAAATTCATAAATTATTCCAAGAAAACATGATTTTGTCTGTAACATTTCCCATCTTCTATTGTTGCCTGTAGTAAACATTGATGATCTGCAGTTTCTCAACAGGAGACGCTGGCAGAAAGTGATGTTTCAGGGCTGAAACCATTTTTCCTTTGTTCATTCGTGTGTGTTTTCTCTTATAGATCTATTTTACGGTTCTTATTGTAGCACTTTTTTTTTAATTTTGAGACTCCTCTTTCAAACCATGAGTTACTGCAGACTAGAAAAAATGTATTATTATTATTATTTATTATTTTTATTTAGTATTGTTATAGCACCGACGTCTTCCGTAGCACCTTTCAGAGAATATATAGTCTTGTCACTGAATGTCGCTCAGAGGAGCTCACCAACTAATCCCTACTATAGTCATACGTCCACTGTAGCGTAGGGCCAATATTTAAGAGAAAGCCAATTAACTTCTCTGTATGTTTTTGGAATGTGGGAAGAAACGGGAGTGCCTGGAGGAAACCCACACAGACACGGAGAGAACATACAAACCTTATTCAAACAGTGCCCTGGCTGGGATTCTGACCGGGCACACTGCAAGGGGAGCGTGCTATCAACTACGTCCCCATGCTGCCCAGTTATGATGTTCTATTATTTAAAAGGTTAACCTTGCAATATTGCTGTCAAGAGAAAAAAATCTGTTTAGCCCTCAGTTGTGTCCCTAGATGGCATTGGGTAAATCTGGTCACCTAAGTCTCTGATTAGGTTTGCTGTGAGTGATGTCTTAGTTAGTATAACAAAAACTGTCCCATTCAGGAAGTGAGATGGAAGTTTGGTCTCTCCCTGATGCACAGCCGCTGGTGGATTTCACACTGTGCTCTCAGGGCACTTCAGGATGCTACTTTTTGTGAATAGAATACCTATTTGGCTTATAAGCACATATAAAACAATCTAGGCAAACTGAAATAAGGGTTCACATTGCTTCTAATATTTACAGCTGACCTTTGATTGATTTTAATTTTTCCAAACTCCTAAAGATTGAAATTTCTCTTTAAAAATATTAAGATGGCTTCGGAAGGGGATGCTTCTGTACATGCCAGGATTGTTAATTCAGGTTCAGGAGAGTTATGGTGTGTACACACTTGAAAGATAAATGAAAGATATCAGAACAATTTTACCCCCCTTCCATGTAGTATAACAAAAGTTTGCTTTCTTAAAACAGAAAGAATTTGCGATAATTCAGGTTGGAGTGAGTTTGAGATGTCTCCCAAGGCATCACTGCTAAATATATGCAAATTAACCATGTAGTATGAGAGCCATACGCTACACGGTCTATTCTATTGAGCTGAACCCCCCCCCCCCCAATCAGATGAAAATCTTTGCGAGATGCTGCACACAAAGATGCTGTACACATTCAAAAGATCCGTTCCTGCAAAAGATCCGTTCCTGTAAAATGCATTCATAGTCTAGGATATCTGCAGATCCTCATACACACCTTGTTTAACAGACATTCATCTGCAGATCAGATCCACCAGGATGGATTTTCAGATCTGCAGATGATTGTCAGATATGCAAATGAATGTCTGTTAAACAAGGTGTGTATGAGGATCTGCAGATATCCTAGACTATGAATGCATTTTGCAGGGACGGATCTTTTGCAGGAACGGATCTTTTGCATGTGTACAGCATCTTTGTGTGCAGCATCTTGCAAAGATTTTTATCTATGTAGTACATACAAACTGCGCCTGCCCGTTATAGCTATCTAGAAAGGGTAAAAACGTGGTGACAAGAAATGATCGGCCCACATATGCAATATTGAGAATAATTGTGATCCAACATACGAGTATGCGCTATCAAAAAAAGTCCAGCAATAGACAATATAGAATGATGTATGTCAGCGCTCCTCTTCTTCAAACTCTTTCATCTATAAAAAAACAAACACACTGCACATAGTGCATTACTGCCAGTCAATTGGTCCCAGACCATGTGAAGCCCTTGTAAAAAACACCCGGGGTGACAAGTGGTGCCTCCGTGCCAAACCCAGTGGATAATGCCAAACTGCTCACCAGATGGTTGCCACCTCAGATAACAGGTGGATCTAGCGTTTTGGTGTATAAACCAGGCAAACAGCTCTCCAGTAAAATTCAGAAGCTTTAATCCAGATTAGACTTGTAAAACACAACTATAAAAACTCTCATAGCGTAACAAATGACGTCAGATGCACCTGGCTCCGCCCTACGCGTTTCGTCCGTCTCATCCCTGATGAGTCCGCACGGACGAAACGCGTAGGGCGGAGCCAGGTGCGTCTGACGTCACGGGATGCGGAAGTGCTAGCCGGCCGCATTGACTATACGGAAATCGTGAGCGGACACGCCGAGGGGGAACTACGGGACGCCGATTCCACCCAGAGAGGAGTGTCACCACTGGGCACTTGAGCCCGATATGCCTTAAAATCAAGTGCGCTCTATAGGCGCAGGCTGAAGTGTATTGATTTTATTTGTTACGCTATGAGAGTTTTTATATTTGTGTTTTACAAGCCTAATCTGGATTAAAGCTTCTGAATTTTACTGGAGAGCTGTTTGCCTGGTTTATACACCAAAACGCTAGATCCACCTGTTATCTGAGGTGGCAACCATCTGGTGAGCAGTTTGGCATTATTCACTGGGTTTGGCATGGAGGCACCACTTGTCACCCCGAGTGTTTTTTTTACAAGGGCTTCAGATGGTCTGGGACCAATTGACTGGCAGTAATGCACTATGTGCAGTGTGTTTGTTTTTTATAGATCAAAGAGTTTGAAGAAGAGAAGCACTGACATACATCATTCTATAAAGATTTTTATCTGATGGGGAGTTCAGCTCAATAGAATAGACTGTGTAGCGTGTGGTTCTCATACTACATTGGAAGGTTGTAAAATTGGTCTGATAGCTTTAATTTATCTTTCAAGCGTGTATGTAGCATTAGTATGAGGGTTAGATTATTTTTGATGTTAATGAATAGTTTTAGTGCAAGGTAGGGTTCATGTTAGCACATTGCCATTTGACTTAGCCAGAGGCAAATTTTCAACAAAAGTTGATTGAATAAAACTGATATTCAAAACCAATTTTTAAAAGTTTTTTTTTTTTCTTTTTTTCAATTAACTACTGAAGCCACAGTGGATAATATAATAAAGAGGAAAAAAAATGAAAGCTAGCCTTATGTATAGCCTGATGTATAAATGAAGGACATATATATATGTATATATGAACTTTCAACACCTCATGTTCTCACCCCCTGACAAAGCCCCCATTTGTGGAGGGGAAACATGTTGAGTTTGTAGGGTGGTAATGTATGAAATAAGTGAGGAGGGTGGAAGGGCTTAAATGGAAACTTCAAATGAATATCCCTCTTACCATGTTTTTGTTTTTTTAATAGTCTTAACTTATGTAGTTCATTGCTACAACCCAGTTGAATACATTTTATTTGAATATTTGTTAAAAGCCAAGTTGTATTCAAACTCATTTGTTGAAAATGTTCCTCTAGCAAGATCAAATGGCATTGTGATATACTGAACCTGGTTCCTTGGCATTTATTTAGGTTTTGTATAAGGCAGCTAAAGGGCTTTATAGCCTTAAGGTAAGCTTTATTGGGAGGGCTATGGTATTGGGTATCAGTTCGGGTGAAGGCGTTGGTTGTGAGGATATAAAGCAATTAGTACACAATTCTGCTCCCTATTTTCAGAAACTGACAATTTCCCAGTGAATCTGATATCTCAGGATGGCAAAATAGGGCTAATAACTAGTCAAATTTTTAAACTGTACTGTAACATAGTTTTGTTGGAAAAACACACTTGTCCACAGATTTCCACCATATGTGTAAAAAAAAAAAAAAAAAAAAACTCTCGCGCTCCTGCACAGAGCTGTATCCAGGCCTTGTTCCTTTAAACAGCCAGGATGCATGCACTGCTGTGTATGTATAAGTGCTCCCTTTGCCCTAACAAGGCTAGCAGTGCAGGCTCCCTGCCTGTGATCTACTACCTTCCCCCAACATATGACAAGGAGCAGAGAACTGTGCGGCAGCAGGAGACCCGGAAGATGGATGACAGCCTACCAGCAGGTGGATTTGTAAGGAAAAAGAACCAATTTATTGTAACAAGGGGAGGACTGTAATAAGGGAAGTTTAACAGAGATGAGCGTGATATTGTGGATATAGAGGGAATACTGTAAACGCAAGGCACCATATCAAGTGCATTCAAAAGAATTTCCTGAAGGACAATTGCTAGATCTAACTGCCAAAATAGTGTGCAAGTGAATAGGGTGGCTGGGTGGTATCTTACTATTTTGGCAGTTAAACTGCCATTCAAGAAATGCTTTTGAAAACAATGAAAACCCTGATAATTCCCCATGAGGAGATGGAGTAATCCAAAACCTGTCGTTTCTGTCATATTTTACCAGTTAACTTTTTTTTGGCATTAGTGGTACTTTAAGATGCTGTTGTGGACAAAGCGCTATATATTTTGGTTAGTCCCCAGAATATATAGGACTGATTGTTAACCAAACAGTGCATGCTTACTGAGGTCATTTGTGTTTATGTGGTCACCTAGGTCGCAAGCTTGACTCTCCAGCTGTTGAGGAACTAAAAGTCTGATAATGCATTGGCCTTTATGAATCATGGCTGTCAGACTCCTCCAATGCATTGTGGTACTTGTAGTTACCTAACAGCTGGAGAGCCAAGTTTGCAGATCACTGAACTAGGTGCATGCAGTGATGGGCGTCTGAGTAGCTACAAGTTCTTAGCTACTCGGATTTTAAATGCTAACTAATCTTAATGAATGCAGGTGTGCCTGTTTGAAAATGGGGGTTAACTTACCTAGAAGTCCGTGGAATCCTATGTGTATCCTTCCCCTCGCATGCGACGTAAGTGACTTGTTCCACCACTCCAAATCCAAATAAGCTTTATTGGCAGGACCAAATACATTTAGCATTGCCAAAGCAAAACAAAGCATTAACTTGGCAGGGGGGATTGTGGGAATAAGGGAAGGATATAGGGGGTTGGGGTATATAGTCCATAGGCGTGTGGAGGATGTAAGGGACAGCATGGGGGACTGGGATATACAGTCCATAGGGGGGTATTGGGGGAATACAGTCCATGTGGTATCATGTTCCTCTCAGTTGGTGGCAGGCAGCGATATATCGGGCAGCTATTTGCACAGTGGTTTCCTCCTCCCCCAGTAGGATGTAGAGTTTCCTCTCCTCATCTGTGTAGGTAAAATCCTGGATGTGAGCGGAGAGTCTCTGGAAGTGGACAGTCCTCACAGGTGCGTATTTGCTGCAGTGTAGCAGGAAGTGTGCCTCATCCTCCAGGACCCCCTGTTCACATTGTCTGCACGGTCTTTCCTCCCGGGGCTTCCATGTCTGTCTGTGACGCCTTGTCTCTATCTCCAGGCTGTGGGCACTCAGCTGGAAGGAGGAAGTGCAGTAGTGAGTGGTGGAACGCATCACATATGTCGCATGTGAGGGGAATGATACACCTATGATCCCACGGAATTCTGGGTAAGTTAATCCCCGTTTCTCATGGTCACACCTGCATTCATTAAGATTTTGAATCCGATTAGCTATGAACTCGTAGCTACTCAGAAGCCCACCCCTGGGTGCATGTACAGTACTTTTAAGGTTTGTTTCAAAAGTTTTTAAGTATTCAATAAAAGGTAGAAGACCTACTACAGGGACTTTTCCCCCAATACAAACATCAGCTAAAGCTAGTGTAGCATGTATATGGCAAGAATAAAATAACATAACTTAGACAAAAGTACTATTGCACCATGAAATCACCATACCATTATGGCCCAGTGTACACCAAAAACCACTAGCAGATCTGCAAAACGCTAGAGGTTTTTGAAGCCGATTTCAGAGCGATTCTAGGCATGTTTAGGGCCCAATCACACTTGAAAGTGCAATGGCGGCGCTTACCGCCAGCATTTTGTGTGAGTGATTTTTCAGGGGAAAACTCACTGAACACTGCGGCAATTTTCCCCGCGATCGTGTCTAAAGCTTCTATAGCACTGAAACGTGATCGCAGGGAAATTGCCTGAAAATGGTGCAGGCGACGCGTTTGCGTTTTGCGATTTGCGGCGATTAGTGCAAATCGCCCAAGTAAGAACAGGCCCATAGAGTTTAATTACACTAGCGCTTTTAAAAGCGCTAGCGTATGAGCGTTTTGCCTAAATCTCCGGAAAAACCTTCAAGTGTGAATGGGCTCTTAGAGATGTTTTCTAAACATGCCTAGCGTTTTTGGAGCGTTTTTGTGTAACAGATTACAAATATTGTTACAGTAAAGCTATTACTGAACAGCTTCTGTAACAAACGCCTGGAAAACCGCTTTGATCTAGCATTTCTCAGAGCAGTTTTCCACTTTCCTATACTTAAATATTGAGGCAGAAACACCTCAGAAATCTAAAAAATGCTGCAGCCCCCTGAGTTTGCGTTTGGGGAAAAAACTAGCCTCTCTGGTGTGCACCATCCCATTCGCTTTCATTAACCAAGCAGTTTTCCCCATGCAAGAACCGCTCTGGTATGCACCAGCCCTTATAATGATGCAGAATACTCTAGTAAGGGATTATAGAAGAGTAAGTTGTGTTCTAGCGATCATTGGGGTGAGATCCACTTAGAGGCTACATAGGGTTAAGCTGAATTAGCTAATGCAAAACCACATGTACTTTTAAAGTGGCCCACACCATACAATTTTTTTAAATATCTGTTCAATTCAAGAATAGCAATACAATTTTCTGACTGATTGTAACAATTCAAAAATCTGACCAATGTACCACAAACCTGTTCATTTTTCCCCCCATCCTGAATTAAATAATTGAACGCTCAGAAAAAATTCATTGGAACTGTACATTAAGTAATTGACAATCCATCACACAACATACAATTCTTTATAAAGCTGGTCTGAAATTTCCAACATGTCCACTCTCCCCCCAAAAAACACACACAAAAAAAAAACCGGAAATCGGATTACTTGATGTAAAACAAAAAGCTCTTAATTTTTTGGGACAACCGATTGTATTTATCGAATTGGTGAAAAATTGGATCTTTTAATTGTATAGTTTGTGGCCACCTTTAGTGTTATGGCAATTATTTGACCCAATCCACAATCTGTTGTGATCATGCTCACTTTCAGGCGCTATCTGCTCTGGATGCAGCATGTTTCCTTTTTTTGTATACTTTCTATAGTTCTGTTCCTAAGGCCACCATTTCAGTGCTTACCATAGGCACTATGCTCTCTAGAAATGTAACTTCTGCACTTAAGGAAACTCAAGTTAACCCAGAGAGAACTAAGAGATTTGTAAAGCTGGTTTACAAGTCAACCTGCTGACTTTAATCCAAACTTAAACTAGGAGTTTTGGGCTCAAAACACAAAAAGAACGCATATCCCCTAGCATAACATTTGTTAAAAGATACAAACACACATACAGGTTGTGCTTACTCCTATGAAGAGTGGTGTCTTGGCGTGTAAGCCAGAGTAAGAGAGCAAAGGGGGGATCAGCATGGCCAGCTCTGTACCACGAGTCATCAAACGCCTCAAACTGGATTTGAACACAATGCAGCTCAATGCATTAAAGCAAATAGTGGAAATAAAAAGTTGCGTACCTGTGGAGAGGGAAGGTTCTGGATCCTGGTATTCTGATTCCAGCTCTGTCACCCACGTTCAAATTTGCTGCCTCTGGGGACCCTTGTAAGGCATTGGGGAGCACGTGTGTTTCTGAGAGTGCTGAAAGCTGGGCGGCTCTGTACTGTGCATTTGCAAATTGACACTCAAGGTTGCTTGTGCATGAACAGTACGGAGCTTTCCGTCTTAGGGAGCACTAAGGGACACGAGTGCTCACGAAGCCTTTACAAGGGCTCTTGGAAGTGTATTCAACCAGTTGGTGGAATAGCTCTAATGGGATGGATAATGAGGGGTCAGGGAAAGCTCAATTGGATCTAGAGCCTTGCCTCTCCTTAGGTAAGTATCTGACTCTTTTCTCTAACTTCAGTTTTACTTTACCATCTCCCCAGGGAGTGCTCCTGTCACTGATAATAAATAAATACATAAAAAATGCAAATACATTTTATCATGCTCGAGGAGGCGCATTCTATTTTTGTTTTGTTTACAGTAATTTGCTGGTCATCTACTGCCACCTCTAAAGTGAAGTCTGTTGTATTATAGTTCAAGATGTTTTGATCCTGCATAATGGAATTTTTGAAGTGTTTGTTGTTTACTCTGACCCAGTTGGGTTGAAGGTGCTATATCTGGGGTATCCTTTGTATTTAAATGCAAAGCGCTGTCAATTCTTAAAATTGCTATCAGTTTTGTGCTCCCTGCTAAATACAATAGGCTACACTGATCTAGTGTCTTCCATGAAATTTTTCTGCATTGTTCCATGATTATCAACTGTGATTTAAAAAAAAAAAAAAAAAAAGCCAGTAGACAAAAATAAATAACCTCATTTGTTGCAGAGAGATTGTGTGGCACATTTGTAATAGGATGGCCAGTAGTACTGAGACATGAAACTGGTACAGACACTGAGATGTACGTGGTTTTGTTAGCTATTCAGCATTTCTATGGAGCATTCTCCATGCCTAAAGTAGTTGATTAGCTAACTAAATTAGGTGATTATATTGTGCTAGTGTTGAAAATATTAGGGAATTTCAGTTTCTTTTCAACTTGCACATACAATGAACGGGCTATGCCTTTGTTCTTTGATGGGTGGTTTGAAAGGACTTTCATTATTTTTGTAGAGCGTTAGCCTTTTTTTCCCTCAGAGGTGCCTGTTCTTTTAAAGTTGAAACGTAATTGTACAATATAGCAAAACAAGCTGTACAGTCAGATAGGAGCAGTGTCTAAACTGAAATTTCACATCCACACAGCAGAATTTAAGAGTAAATGTGATTTCCTTAACTCCTGCCAAATATGGTTGAAGCAAACGTTTGATGAAGCAGACAAAAATGGAGATGGGAGTCTGAGTATAAACGAGGTTTTACAACTAATGCACAAACTGAATGTCAACCTCCCACGGCAGAAAGTAAAGCAAATGTTCAAGGTAAGACGATGTGATTATTGTCCCTTGACAAGCTATTTTAAAGGGAATACATGGGGTTTATAGAATTGTTGTTTCTTGTTTAGCATTAAAATGTGCAGGATTTTAAACAAACTTTGTTTTAAATTGGAAATTTAAAATGGTACAAATGTTTTATGTTTTTATTGCACTGCATCTGCTAACTAGTCTAATACCTTTTGCTCTATATGGAGCTTCCACTTTTTTTTTTTTTTTTTTGTACTGCACTGCAGCCAAGGTTGGATTTGCAAAGCTTGTCAGATGAGCCAACCAGTGATGCTCTAAACCAGTGGTTCCCATTGGGTAGATCACAAAGGACTTCTCCCCTACCCCCTGCCTGAGTGATATACATGTCTTGGGGTTGGTTCACTCAGATGCTTGGCGGCGTTTACCACCAAGCATTTGGGACTCGGCGGCTAAACTCTCCCATTCAAGTGAATGGAATCGTTTAGCATCGCGCGATTACCGTTGTTTGCGCAAACACTGCGTTCCAAACCCAATTTACCACGTCGTTTCAGCCGGCCCTAGAAGCAGCATGCGGTTTCTAGGGTCCATCCACCGCCGTGTCTTCAAGTCCTCTTGCAGGGACGAAAACCACCGATCGCAACAGGAAGCCGACGATCCACGTACCACTGCCCCCCGAACGAGACGTAACAGGACGATGCGTCTTCCAGCCACCAAGTGTCCATGTGAACCAGCTCATACTCTTTGTCTTGGATGTGCTTAGCAATATTATGATCTGTAGAGCAAGGTAGGGAGACGTACATTAAGAAGCATTATGTACTACTGCTGATTACAATTTTTTGAGACACTGAGCATAAGAATATTGTGACTCTTTTTAGTCAAGAAGGAAGTGTTGGCACTCCCCCCCCAACCATGTTTTGGCACTGTTTACCTTGATAAAAAGGCACTGGTTGCCTCAAAACTTTGGATTATTGAATGTGCAGCAATAATCACATATTGATTATATAACTGGAGTGCCAACCCTCTTCCTCCTTAGTATACGGGTTCATCCAGTGACCTTTGGTGTGAAAATACCCAGAAAATACACGGGCCACGCTTTATGGTGTGCATCACCTCCATCCTTCTTTCACTTCTCTTTAGTCAAGCACTGTTCTGTTTGTGGTAATCACTGATGGACTGCTACTGTGCATGTGCTGCAGTTGTGGCTTGCATCTCTAGGTGGGTTCTACCTGGTAGATAATTTTCAATTCATAATTTTTGAAGTAACTCACAAGCAGAAAAAATGTGAGCACCTCTGCTCTTACCAATATCACACTTTCATTTGTGATATAACAGTAACTTAGCCAAACACTAACCTTTGCCCCTTCCCTGTGAGTGTCGCTGTCATTGCACCAAGATGAATGATGTTGAAAATAATTGCTTTGCTTCTTCCTTCCCTATCACAGCTGTCATTCAGGTACAAATAGCCAACGGCTGCTGATGGGATGATTTGTGTGTGTGCTTAGTACACCATTTCTGTGCCTTAAGCCCTGTAGTCCTTTCTCTATTAGAACATAACCACTTGAAAATGTACAGTAGTAGCCAAGCTTTTCCTGTCACAGGCCAGAAAGATTTCTTCAATGTGCTTCTGGACAAGTAATAAACATTTAAAGGACACCCGAGGTGAAAATAAACTAATGAAATAAACAATTTGTATCTATCCTCCTTCTCCTAAAACTGACTTTTTAAGATACTCCACAGTTTTATTTTATATTTAAATCTACTTTTTAAGGTTTTATTGTTTTTGCTCAATGACACATTTATTGACGTATGCCAGAGCTCAAATCTATGAACTACTGAACCCTTTTTATCTCTTTTCTGCTCTCAGAAGCCATTTTCTGCTAGAAAAGTGTTTTTATAGTTGTAATTTCTTATCAGTGAGGGTCACACTGTAGTCTGACTCATACAGGGACTGCCACTTACATACCTGATTAACTCTTTCAGGCACAGAATGGAAAAAAGGAACATAGCATAGTTATTTGTGTGCTAGGCACTGTACATACACATGTCTTATCTCATCATGTCACATGTCACCTCGGGTATCCTTTAAAGGTGAATAACACAATTCACTCCAGCCAAAACAGACATTCATTTATACTGGTATCAACCTTTCTTGTAAGACGATGCTGAAATGACACATGACATAATGAGATAAACACATGTAAAGTTGCACACTTACTTAGAACAAAGCTGTGTTGCAGTTTTTTTTTTTACTTTAAGGCGGAGTTAACACTGAATCGGTTGCCATGCCTATTCAGCACATGGCAACAGATTTAAAAATTAGCATCTTCCAGCAACTCATGTTTCGCAATGCATGGTACCAAATTGCCATTCATTTCTAGTGTGTGTGTGTGTGTGTGTGTGTGTGTGTGTGTGTGTGTGTGTGTGTGTGTGTGTGTGTGTGTGTGTGTGTGTGTGTGTGTGTGTGTGTGTGTGTGTGTGTGTGTGTGTGTTGAGTGGTGTCATCACCACTAGCACATAGCTCTGCTCACATTTTAAAAACAGAATCCAGATACAAAGCAAGGGGAGGGTTCATACTTGTCAGTGTAGAATTTTTTTTGCAGACGTTATGCCAGTTTGTCTCCGTTTTTGCACAGTAGCTAATGATTGTCAATGAGAAAGGAACACTATAGTTAAAAGCTAGAACATATTTTACTTCCTGCGTAGCTGTCACTTGCAGTAGAACCTCTAGGCGGCGCTGTTGCTATGAGATGAACGCAAGGGACCAGGAAGTATGTACATGCTGTGCGTGGATCCTGTCAACGTGTGTATCGTAACCAGCTCTGCATGTGCCCCCACCTGCGCCTGGCTACCTATTCAGGGGGCACCTATGCCTGGACACCTATACTGGGAGCACCAATACCTAGATATCTATACTGGGAGCACCTATGCCTGGCTACCTATAGTGGAGGCACCTATGACTGGATACATCTACTCAAGCTACTAATACCTGGCTATCTATACTGTTAGGAACTATACCTGGCTACCTGGCTACCCAAACTGTGGGCAACCATACCTGGCTATCTATACTAACGGCACCTGGCTACCTATACTGGGGCACATATAGCTTGCTACCTATACTAGGGGCACATCTGTCCACCAATCCTAGGGAAGGAGCTAAATACTTAAGGGACATCTCACATCTGGCTACCTATACTGAGGGAGGGGGTGGCTACATCTAACTACATAGTACTCGGGGTCAACTCCTATTTCAAAATACTGCATCGCAAATAGAGTTCACCAACCTATAGGTGAAGGAATTGCACTTTTTACAACCTTGCCCTGTGAACAGTTTAGCCTAGAAATGCTCTGGATAGAGTATAAGCCTACTGTAAGTTACCACTACATAAGAGTAATAAGAGTACATTTATTCTGGGACAAATTTACTTTTTGTGTGTGTAAATATGAATCTTATGTTTCCAGTTTTTTTGCCATAGTGCCCCTTTAATTGTGAATGATACCATTGACTTGCATTGGTTTTAAGTAATGCAAATTCACTTGTGGGGAAAAATTAATGCTATTCTTTTTTTACAAGTATGAACCCTGTCATAAGGTAGGTTTTAACATTTAAATAAACAATAAGGTGACAGGATTCCAGGAAAGTCCTATTTAGGAGTGGACTTACAGATACAATTGTTTACTTTCATTAGTTTTTAACTTCAGGTTTGCTTTAATTTTTTCAGTTTTTCAAAAATGTTTCCACTTCGTGGCAAAGACAATCCTTGTTTTTGTCTAAACACAGTTGCTGTGTTCTAGAATGTATTTATCTTTTATTTATATAGAAGGGCTTTAAGAGCAGATTTGTACTGTGAGCAGAAGTGGAAGGCTTCTGCATTCCCGCTGTTGGCTTCCATGTGATTGACACTCTTGCCGGTGTCTGATCTCCCTTGCTTGTCAGATAAAGAGAATCAGGAGATGCACTGCAGGAGTCTGTATTTTAGGAGATGTTCTGTGAGATAGACAAGGCTTGTCTGGTGGAAAATAATGAGAAAAGGATGGTTACCAAATGTGAGCCGGTGTTACTGACCTGAGAAAGAATATCCTTTCTTTGGGCTGTAAGCCTTTGTAGTTGTCAGGTGAGTTAGGAAAGTTGTAAAGTCGCACATGCCTATATTGTTCACCAACTTTTGATATACTGTTATAGCCCAAAAAATAAACCCCTTCCTATCGGAAGTCTAACATTTTGTCATAGCGTAACTTTTGTTGTGAAATGCTGAATTCAGGCAGCAATGTAACCTCTTGTTTTAACTAGAATAGCGTGCATGCCTTTGTTGTTTTTTTCAGTAGTTCTCTTTTGTATAACAGAGCCTAATGGCTGCTGGTGGATTTCAAAACTTGTATAAACATCTCTGAGTAGCAGCTTGTCCTATTGTGCCATCAGAACATGGAATCCTCTGTTTTGGCAGATAAACAATCTATTTAAAGGAAACCTGTGGCTTGCTGAATGCTTTAACACTAAAGCATAAATAGCGGTAGACATTAAGTATGCCTACCAAGGACACAAGCGGAATATAAAGCCTATCCCCAGGCACAGATCTGGGAAAATGAAAATCGTGTGTGTGTGTGTGTGTGTGTGTGTGTGTGTGTGTGTGTGAGTGAAAAATTAACTTTCTACAACTAGAACAATTCCGACTGTCATTTTTGGAAAAAAAAAATCAATTATAGGCATTCAGGTGTTCAAATGACCAATACCAGTGTGTACAAACATACCCATACAGTGGTGCACACCTTTAAGGTACAAAGCTACAGTCTTAATAGCCATAAAATATGAGATAAGTGCAATGTAGGTAGACTGATATTAACTGAACAGTAATCGGCCTGCTCCATTGATTGGGAAGACCAGGTGAGAGGTATGAACAAGTGTCTGGTCCGGTCCATCTGGACCATAGTGAGCGTCCACAGTGGTCCACCCCCCTCCCCCCTTTTTAATTCAATGAATCGTTGATCATTTCATTTACAGATATGCTAGCTTTGCTCTACCAAAGGTTATTGGTGATGACCACAAAAAATAACAGTTCTCAAACATACTCATTACATTGTTACATATGGATTAAGGTAACATTAAGAAGCAGTGTGGCATGTATAATAATTATAGATTGTATACAGAGTACAAGTCATAAAGACAGTGAGAATCCAGCTGCCTGAAGCAAATTTTAATTTTATGGATTCTTGTATATCTTTTTGTTCTATCCTCAGAGGTATACAAAATGTATTTACATATGATCTAAATTAATAGGAAAGATGTTTTCACCTGAAGGCAAACACCTACTAGCCTGCAATTAGCATATTAACAACCTAAATTCTTGACAAAAAAATAAATGTACACACTCACCTGAAGCATTATTAGGAACACCTGTTTAATTTCTCATTAATGCAGTTATCTAATCAACCAATCACATGGCAGTTGTTTCAATGCATTTAGGAGTGTGGTCCTGGTCAAGACAATCTCCTGAACTCCAAACTGAATGTCAGATTGGGAAAAAAAGGTGACTAAAGCAATTTTGAGTGCGGCATGATTGTTGGTGCCAAAGGGGTCGGTCTGAGTATTTCACAATCTGCTCAGTTACTGGGATTTTCATGCATAACCATTTCTAGGGTTTACAAAGAATGGTGTGAAAAGGGAAAAACATCCAGTATGCGGCAGTCCTGTGGGTGAAAATGCCTTGTTGATGCTAGAGGTCAGAAGAGAATGGGCCTACTGATTCAAGTTGATAGAGAGCAATGTTGACTGAAATAACCACTCGCTACAAGCGAGGTATGCAGCAAAGCATTTGTGAAGCCACAACACACACAACCTTGAGGTGGATGGGCTACAACAGCAGAAGACCCCACCGGGTACCACTTATCTCCACAACAAATAGGAAAAAGAGGCTACAATTTGCACAAGCTCACCAAAATTGGACAGTTAACCACTTCCCGACCGCCCACTACACAGGGGCGGCGGGGAAGTGGAGCCCTGCAGGACGGCCTCACCCACAGAGGCGGCAGTCCATTTAAGGGCATGGGCGGAGCGATCGCGTCATCCGTGACGCGATCCTCCGCCCGGGATCGAAGCACGGGCATTTTGTCTCCGCTCGCCGGCCACTTAGCAGAGCCGGCGAGCGGAGGAATCCGCAGGATCAGCCAATCCCTAAGTATAAGGCACTTTGTTAGGTAAACAAAGTGCCTTATACGTGCTTCCTCCTCGCCTCGTGGTCTCATTGTTCCAGAGACCACCAGCGAGGAGGAAGCACTTGTAAGTCTCACTGCACGCAGCTTGATTTTGCCCACAGCCTCCCTGATCACCCACCCCAGGCCTCATACCCCCCCTGATCACCCCAGCAGACCCCTGCCCAGCACCCTTGCACCCCTGCAAAACCCCCACCCCCCCCCACCTGCCACTAACTAGCGACGCTGCCCCTTAGTTTAGGTCCCTAACTGCCTCCTAGTCACCCCTGATCCCCCCTCCCTACCTTTAGATCACCCCCACACCCCATCCCAGACTACCCCCCTGTATACTGTATACATTTGTATACAGCTACATTACCCTCTGATCCCCCTCTGATCCCCCTCTGATCACCTGTCTATCACCTGTCCATCAGCCCTCAGCACCCCCACCCATCAGAGCAGACCCTAACTGCCCCGCGGGGGTAACCGATCACCTGCCCAGGCCCTCGATTGCCCTCGTACCCACCTTCTGATTACATCCCCTGCTGTTTGTTTACATCTGTCCTCCCCAGCAATCACTAACTGATCTTTGATCAGTAACCCCCTGTGTCTGCCTCTCATCAGATAAGGACTCAGTCTGCCCCGTGCAGGCTCCTGATCAACCCCCCATCCCCTCAAATCGCCCTCAGACCCCCCCCCTAATCACCGTCCAAGTGCATTGTATTTGACTGTGCTGCGCTTGTATTCGATTGTGCTGCGCTTGTATTCAATTGTGGTGTAATTGTATTTGATTGTCCCGTGATCGGCTTCGATTGCCCCGTGATTGTTTGATTGCCTGAGACCCCACTTCCCGCCACACCCAACCCCACCCTCCCCCCCACCACACCCAACCCCCCCCCACCGCCCCCCCCCCCCCCCCCCCCCACCCACCACCTCCAACCACCACCTTCCGAGTGCATCAGATTTGCTTGTGCTGTGATTGGAGTCGATTGTGCTGTAATTGTATTTGATTGTCCCGTGATCGACTTCGATTGCCCCGTGATTGTTTGATTGCCTGAGACCCCACTTCCCGCCACACCCAATCCCACCCTCCCCCATCACCTTCCGAGTGCATCAGATTTGATTGGGCTGTGATTGGAGTCGATTGTGCTGTAATTGTATTTGATTGTCCCGTGATCGGCTTCGATTGCCCCGTGATTGTTTGATTGCCTGAGACCCCACTTCCCGCCACACCCAACCCCACCCTCCCCCCCACCACACCCAACCCCACCCCCCCACCCCCCACCACCTCCAACCACCACCTTCCGAGTGCATCAGATTTGCTTGTGCTGTGATTGGAGTCGATTGTGCTGTAATTGTATTTGATTGTCCCGTGATCGGCTTCGATTGCCCCGTGATTGTTTGATTGCCTGAGACCCCACTTCCCGCCACACCCAATCCCACCCTCCCCCCCATCACCTTCCGAGTGCATCAGATCTGCTTGTGCTGTGATTGGAGTCGATTGTGCTGTAATTGGATTTGATTGTCCCGTGATTGTTTGATTGCCTCTGAGACCCCACTTCCCACCAACCCCAATACCTCTCAAATACTCCCTTTTTGCTAGGTAGGTGCTCTTTTTTTCTGGGTAGTCTCGGAGGAAAACCCCATAAATTTAGCAATCCAAAATGGCAAGAAGGGGGCTTTCCGATGACGAGGTATACAGGTACATGGACCAGTCGGATGAGTTCTTTTGGGAAGAATCATCCGTCGAATCTTCCGGGTCCGATTTTGAACCTGTAGAAAGCAGTGGTTCCCTGACCGATACTGATGACGAGGCTATGGTCCCGGCTAGAGCCAGGCGTACCAGACCCCAAGTCGTTAGACCGCAGGTGGCGCAGGATCCGCCTCAAGGGCAGCAGGGTGGTGCTAGCGCTGTTGATAGTTTTCTTGGTGAGGCAGGCACCAGCAGCGCAGCATCTCCTGGACTTAGTGCCAGTGCTTCCGTAGACCCTGACGAAGTGGTGAGCGTCAGCATGGAAGTTGAAACTGGTACGGTGGCAAGTGCAGTAGTACCCCCGTCGCAGCCACCAACAAGAAGACGGGCCCGTAGTACCCATAGACTCCCAGAGGTGCTGGCACAACCAGATTGGCAATCCCCTGATTCCGCCGCACCCGTAGTGCCCCCTTTCACCGCCCAGTCTGGAGTCCAGGTGGCGACAGCTCATCTAGGAACGGCCCTAGACTTTTTGCAGCTGTTCATCACCCAGGTTCTCTTGGACTTAATTGTGGTTGAGACCAACCGTAAAGCCACACAATTCATCACCGAGCACCCGGAGAGCATGTATGCCCAGCCTTTCGGGTGGAAACCAGTCCAAGTTTCCGACATTAAAATCTTTTTGGCCCTTATCCTTCACTTGGGACTAATGAAACAGAATGTACTGCGGTCGTATTGGTCTACGAACCAGTAAATCATGTTCCCTTGTACCCTGCTGCCATGTCCAGGACACGATTTGAGTCCATCCTGCGCTTCCTGCACTTCAACGACGACAAAACCTGTCATGAAAAGGGCCACCCTGCTTATGACCGGCTCCACAAAATTCGGCCCCTCATAGACCACCTGTCATCAACATTTGCAGATGCTTATATCCCTGAACAGAACATCTGCGTAGACTAGTCCCTCTTACGCTTTACCGGGCGCCTTGGCATCAAACAGTACATCCCAAGCAAGCGCGCCCGGTATGGGGTGAAACTGTATAAGCTCTGTGAAAGGGCCACAGGCTATACATGTCGTTTAGGGTCTATGAGGGAAAAGACTCAAAATTGGAGCCGGTCGGATGCCCTGACTACCTGGGGAGCAGTGGAAAGGTTGTGTGGGACTTGGTGTCACCCTTGTTCCAGAAGGGGTACCATCTTTTTGTGGACAATTATTACACAAGTGTGGCCCTCTTTCAGCACTTAAAGTTAGAAGGAATCCGATGCTGTGGCACTGCGCGGCCTAGTCGCCAGGGCTTCCCCCAACGGCTCGTTACCACCAGACTTTTACGGGGGCAGAGGGTCGCCTTGCGTACTGAAGACCTGCTCGCGGTGAAATGGAGGGACAAGAGGGACGTTTACTTTCTGTCCACCATTCACACAGACACGACAGTCCAAATTCAACGGGCAACTGCGGTCATTGAAAAGCCCCTTGTCGTCCACGAATATAATGTCAACATGGGAGGGGTGGACTTCAATGACCAGAGGTTAGCGCCCTATTTAGTTACCCGGAAAACAAGACGCTGGTATAAGAAAGTGTCTTTTTATCTGATTCAATTGGCAGTTTACAACAGCTTTGTTCTCTACAGTAAGGGCTGGGAGAACTGGATCTTTCCTCCAATTTCAGGAAGAGATCATTATGGACATCCTGTATCCAGGAGATGCCAGGGCCCCCCCCCCCCCAGATGCAACTAGCCGACTGCATGGAAGGCATTACGCCTATCAGCTTCCGTGTGCCCCAGGTCAACGCATCCGAAGAAAAACGTTGCCGTGTCTGCAGCAGGGCTGGAACAAGGAGTGACACCGTTTATTATTGTCCCCGCTGTCCTGACCAGCCTGGTCTATGCGTAGGGCCGTGTTTTGAGAGGTACCACGAGCAGGTACACTATTAGAACCTAGGGAACTCCAGACACAGGAGTAGGCACACACTCAGTGGTCTTTCGCACATTGTCGCAGGGAGAGGAGAGGTAAGCTTGAAGACCAAACGGGTAAGCATAAAAATGGGAAGAAGGATCGGTTTCCATGCTTGATATTGCTGATCTGTCCTGGGTTGGCGATATAAGACGGCATGTTTGAATTTCCCTTGAGTGTGGACACCCCCGGTTTATATGTGATTTGGGCCTATGATGATGCTTTAATGCCACACAGAGTCATCTCTATTGGCAGGCATATTGCTGTATCCTACAGGCATAATGCTGTATACCTAAAGTTCTGAGGCCCAGTCACATAAGTTGGTGGCTCACCCTGAGTGCAGGGTGGCACGGGGTGTCTCTCTCCTGAGGTTATCACTGCCATTGATGTGGAGGGAAGATCTGCCATTGATGTGGAGCAAGGTATGTTTGCCGTTCATTTTTCCTTTCAGCCCAGAGTGCATTACTTGTATACCCAATATAAGGAGTATAGCAGAAACTCCTAATACTGGCCATACATGTAATGATTGCAGAGACCCTAAAATGCCAGGACAGACTCCACAAATGACCCCATTTTGGAAAGAGGACACCCTAAAGTATTATGTGAGGTGCACGGTGAGTTCATAAAAGATTTTAGTTTTTGTCACAAGTTAGCAGAATTTTTTTTTTTATTTTTTTTTAACAAAGTGTCATTTTCCGTTAACTTGTGACAAAAAATAAAATTTTCAATGACCTCACCATTCCCCTCATGGAATACCTTGTTGTGTATTCTTTCCAAAATGGAGTCATTTGTGGGGTTTGTTAACTGTCCTGGCAAGTGGGCGGGGTGCTAAATTTTGAGCACCCCTGTAAAGCCTAAAGGTACTCATTGGACTCTGGACCCCTTAGCGCAGTTAGGGTGCAAAAAGGTGCCACACATGTGGTATCGCCGTACTCGGGAGAAGTAGTACAATGTGTTTTGGGGTGTATTTTTACACATACCCATGCTGGGTGGGAGAAATACCTCTGTAAATGACAATCTTTTGATTTTTTTACACACAATTGTCCATTTACAGAGTTATTTCTCCCACCCAGCATGGGTATGTGTAAAAATACACCTCAAAACACATTGTACTACTTCTCCCGAGTACGGCGATACCACATGTGTGGCACTTTTTTGCACCCTAACTGCGCTAAAGGGCCCAAAGTCCAATGAGTACCTTTAGGATTTCACAGGTCATTTTGCGGAATTTGATTTCCAGACTCCTCCTCACGGTTTAGGGCCCCTAAAATGCCAGGGCAGTATAGGAACCCCACAAATGACCCCATTTTAGAAAGAAGACACCCCAAGTATTCCGTTAGGAGTATGGTGAGTTCATAGAAGATTTTATTTTTTGTCAAAAGTTAGCGGAAAATTGATTTGTATTGTTTTTTTCACAAAGTGTCATTTTTCGCTAACTTGTGACAAAAAATAAAATCTTCTATGAACTCACCATACTCCTAACGGAATACCTTGGGGTGTCTTCTTTCTAAAATGGGGTCATTTGTGGGGTTCCTATACTGCCCTGGCATTTTAGGGGCCCTAAACCGTGAGGAGTAGTCTGGAAATCAAATTCCGCAAAATGACCTGTGAAAGCCTAAAGGTGCTCATTGGACTTTGGGCCCTTTAGCGCAGTTAGGGTGCAAAAAAGTGCCACACATGTGGTATTGCCGTACTTGGGAGAAGTAGTACAATGTGTTTTGGGGTGTATTTTTACACATACCCATGCTGGGTGGGAGAAATACCTCTGCAAATGACAATCTTTTGATTTTTTTACACACAATTGTCCATTTACAGAGATATTTCTCCCACCCAGCATGGGTATGTGTAAAAATACACCCCAAAACACATTGTACTACTTCTCCCGAGTACGGCGATACCACATGTGTGGCACTTTTTTGCACCCTAACTGCGCTAAAGGGCCCAAAGTCCAATGAGTACCTTTAGGATTTCACAGGTCATTTTGCGGAATTTGATTTCCAGACTCCTCCTCACGGTTTAGGGCCCCTAAAATGCCAGGGCAGTATAGGAACCCCACAAATGACCCCATTTTAGAAAGAAGACACCCCAAGGTATTCCGTTAGGAGTATGGTGAGTTCATAGAAGATTTTATTTTTTGTCACAAGTTAGTGGAAAATGACACTTTGTGAAAAAAAACAATAAAAATCAATTTTCCGCTAACTTTTGACAAAAAATAAAATCTTCTATGAACTCGCTATGCTACTAACGGAATACATTGGGGTGTCTTCTTTCTAAAATGGGGTCATTTGTGGGGTTCCTATACTGCCCTGGCATTTTAGGGGCCCTAAACCGTGAGGAGTAGTCTGGAAATCAAATTCCGCAAAATGACCTGTGAAATCCTAAAGGTATTCATTGGACTTTGGGCCCTTTAGCGCAGTTAGGGTGCAAAAAAGTGCCACACATGTGGTATCGCCGTACTCAGGAGAAGTAGTACAATGTGTTTTGGGGTGTATTTTTACACATACCCATGCTGGGTGGGAGAAATAACTCTGTAAATAGACAATTGTGTGTAAAAAAAATTAACAAATTGTCATTTACAGAGATATTTCTCCCACCCAGCATGGGTATGTGTAAAAATACACCCCAAAACACATTATACTACTTCTCCTGAGTACGGCAATACCACATATGTGGCACTTTTTTGCAGCCTAACTGCGCTAAGGGGTCCAAAGTCCAATGAGCACCTTTAGGCTTTACAGGGGTGCTTACAATTTAGCACCCCCCAAAATGTCAGGACAGTAAACACACCCCACAAATGACCCCATTTTGGAAAGTAGACCCTTCAAGGTATTCAGAGAGGGGCATGGTGAGTCCGTGGCAGATTTCATTTTTTTTTTGGTGCAAGTTAGAAGAAATGGAAACTTTTTTTTTTTTTTTTTTCGTGTCACAAAGTGTCATTTTCGGCTTACTTGTGACAAAAATTAATATCTTCTATGAACTCACTATGCCTCTCAGTGAATACTTTGGGATGTCTTCTTTCCAAAATGGGGTAATTTGGGGGGTATTTATACTATCCTGGAATTCTAGCCCCTCATGAAACATGACAGGGGGTCAGAAAAGTCAGAGATGCTTGAAAATGGGAAAATTCACTTTTTGCACCATAGTTTGTAAACGCTATAACTTTTACCCAAACCAATAAATATACGCTGAATGGGTTTTTTTTAATCAAAAACATGTTTGTCCACATTTTTCGCGCTGCATGTATACAGAAATTTTACTTTATTTGAAAACTGTCAGCACAGAAAGTTAAAAAAATCATTTTTTTGCCAAAATTCATGTCTTTTTTGCTGAATATAATAAAAAGTAAAATCGCAGGAGCAATTAAATAGCACCAAAAGAAAGCTTTATTAGTGACAAGAAAAGGA